>NC_086447.1:889146123-889492913 GCF_028390025.1 Pseudophryne corroboree
GCGCTGGAGGTATGGGGCTGGCTTCCCCCATCCTCCAGCCTGCCTGCCTGCCTCTGGGGTCCAGGGAGCTGGCGCTCCCTGCCCCCCCAGAGCGGCATTCATTTTTGTAGCCTCGCCGCACGGAGCGGCGCACCCCCCTGATCCGAAGCCCGGCGGCCCGGGACACTTGTCCCGGCCGCCGTGGCTCTGGGTCCTTTGCAGCGCTGAGGTGCCGGAAGCGTAGCTCCCGGACCCCAGCACTCACCAACCTACTCATCCCCCTGCCGCTAGGGAGCCGGCTAGCCCGGTCCCCCATGAGCGGCGCACTCTGGTGGCCTCGCCGCGCAGGGGGCCGGCTAGCCCGGTCCCCTGTATGCGGCGCTGAAATCTGGTGCCCTCGCCGCAGCGTCCGGCGGGGAGCCGGGCTGCTGCGCTCCCCCCCTTTCCGCCCAGCAGCCCGGGACGTTCGTCCCGGCTGCCGCGGCTGACCACCTCCGATGGGCTGAGGCAACCACGGAGCGTGCTGCAGCGGGTGCTGAGCTCCCACCCGCAGCGGCTCACCTTTCTCCCCCCGGCGCACACACAGCTCAGTGCGCCGGGGGGCTGTGCTCACCGCTGCCGGGAGCGGAGCTCCCGGACTCCGGCGGCGCACACCCGATGGCTGCAGCGGGAGCTGACCTCCCGGCTGCAGCGGTTCCCCTCTCCCCCGGCGCGCACAGTCTGCTCAGCGTGCCGGGGGCTGCCCTCACTGCCGCGGTCTCCGGACAGGTCCGGGACCGCGGCACACATTTAAAATTAAATTTTTAAACATTAATAAACACCTGGCGCCTAGCGCCCTATACATTTTGAATAGGGCGCCAAGCGCCCATTGTCCTGTTAATGGCGCCGGGCACTAGGGGTTAACCCCTTCAGTGCCGCGGCGGCCATTTTCCACGTGGCTGGGGCCTCTCCGGCCACAGCGTCCGAATCCAAAACACGGCCGCGGAACCGAATCCAAAACCAAAACACAAAACCCGAAAAATGTCCGGTGCACATCACTACTCCTAACTGTCATTTTTCAAACACAGGGGCAGGTGTATTAAGCCTGAAGAAGTGATAAAGCAGTGATAAGTGGAAGGTGAAAACGCATCAGCCAATCAGCTCCTAACTGTTCATTTACATATTGAAGCTGATTGGCTGGTGCGCTATCACCTTGCACTTCTCACTGCTTGATCATTGCTGTATCACTTCTCCAGGCTTAATACATCTGCCCCAGTGCCTGTAACATGGCAGTTAGAAGATGATTGGCTGGAACTGTATCTCTCTCCAAGGCTTAGTACATAGGTGGTCATTCCGAGTTGCTCGCTAGCAGTTTTTAGCAGCCGTGCAAACGCTATGCCGCTTCCCACTGGGAGTGTATTTTAGCTTAGCAGAAGTGCAAATGAAAGGATCGCAGAGCGGCTACAAACTATTTTTGTGCAGTTTCAGAGTAGCTTCAGACCTACTCAGCGCTTGCGATCACTTCAGACTGTTCAGTTCCTGTTTTGACGTCACAAACACGCCCTGCGTTTGCCCAGCCACGCCTGCGTTTTTCCTGGCACGCCTACGTTTTTTCGAACACTCCCTGAAAACGGTCAGTTGACACCCAGAAACGCCCTCTTCCTGTCAATCACTCTGCGGCCAGCAGTGCAACTGAAAAGCATCACTAGACCCTGTGTGAAACTACATCGTTCGTTGTAATAGTACGCCACACGTGTGCATTGCGCCGCATACGCATGCGCAGCAGTGCAGTTTTTTTGCCTCATTGCTGCACAGCGAACGAATGCACCTAGCGATCAACTCGGAATGACCACCATAGACCCCATGGTCTGTTGTCCCCTTATTGTACCTCCTCACGAGCAGGGCCCTCTTCCCTCATATGCTTTTCCTTCCCTCACTTAAACCATCATCTCCTCCACACTGCCAACAACTCCTCCAAACCCTTGGGTTCAGCCGGTACTGCTTATTTGTGTAATATTACTGCAGGTGCAGCAATGTACTGTAAGTCTCTCTTTTTTTTGTGCGTACTGTTTACGTACTTTGTAAGGCGCTGCAGACCCCTTGTGACACCATAGAAAGGATATTAATGATATTTTCCACAAAAAAAATAGGTTAGTGTAATCCAGGCCTATCCATGTCATTGGACCCAGATCTGGAGGCTTGGTTGAAAAATTGCAATACCGTTCCAGACACCATGGGGGTACATTTACTAAGATTCGTATTTTCCAGAATCATGTCCAAGTTCAATCACGAATGACATCGACAGTGTAAAATTGCAACTTTTTGAATTGATTACGATGGATTTACTAAGCTGTCGTATTCGGGTTTTTCTTTTCTTCCGATGTCGATGTCATTCGTGGTTTTTTACCTATTTTTACGGCAGTGATTAGCAAAACACTGCCGACTTTTTTTACAATCAATCTCGGCCGGATCTGTGTGATCCGTGCTGGGGTTTATTATTTTTTTTTTTTTTTAATTAAACACTGTAAAATAATAAAAAAAAATGCGTGGGGTCCCCCCTCCTAAGCATAACCAGCCTCGGGCTCTTTGAGCCGATCCTGGTTGCAGAAATATGGGTAAAAAAATGACAGGGGTTCCCCCATATTTAAGCAACCAGCATCGGGCTCTGCGCCTGGTCCTGGTCCCAAAAATACGGGGGACAAAAAGAGTAGGGGTCCCCCGTATTTTTAAAACCAGCACCGGGCTCCACTAGCTGGACAGATAATGCCACAGCCGGGGGTCACTTTTATATAGTGCCCTGCGGCCGTGGCATCAAAAATCCAACTAGTCACCCCTGGCCGGGGTACCCTGGGGGAGTGGGGACCCCTTCAATCAAGGGGTCCCCCCCCCCCAGCCACCCAAGGGCCAGGGGTGAAGCCCGAGGCTGTCCCCCCCCATCCAATGGGCTGCGGATGGGGAGGCTGATAGCCTTTGTTGTAAAAGAAAAGATATTGTTTTTAGTAGCAGTACTACAAGGCCCAGCAAGCCTCCCCCGCATGCTGGTACTTGGAGAACCACAAGTACCAGCATGCGACGGAAAAACGGGCCCGCTGGTACCTGTAGTACTACTACTAAAAAAATACCCAAAAAAAGACAAGACACACACACCGTGAAAGTATAATTTTATTACATACATACACACATACATACATACTTACCTTAAGTTCCCACGCAGGTCGGTCCTCTTCTCCAGTAGAATCCAAGGGGTACCTGTTGAAGAAATTATACTCACGAGATCCAGGGGTCCAGGCTCCTCGGGAAATCCAGGGGTAATCCACGTACTTGCATAAAATAAGAAAACGGAAAGCCGAGCCACGAACTGAAAGGGGCCCCATGTTTTCACATGGGACTCCTTTCCACGAATGCCAGAAACCCACTCTGACTGATGTCTAAGTGGGTTTCTTCAGCCAATCAGGGAGTGCCACGTTGTAGCACTCTCCTGATCGGCTGTGTGCTCTTGTCCTCACTGACAGGCAGCACACGGCAGTGTTACAATGTAGCGCCTATGCGCTACATTGTAACCAATGATGGGAACTTTCTGCCCTGCGGTTGACCTAAAGTGACGTCACCGCTGAGCTGAAAGTTCCCATCATTGGTTACAATGTAGCGCATAGGCGCTACATTGTAACACTGCCGTGTGCTGCCTGTCAGTGAGGACAAGAGCACACAGCTGATCAGGAGAGTGCTACAACGTGGCGCTCCCTGATTGGCTGCAGAAACCCACTTTGACAGAAGTCAAAGTGGGTTTCTGGCATTCGTGGAAAGGTGACCCATGTGCAAACATGGGTCCCCTTTCAGTTCGTGGTCGGGACACCGTTTTATTTTTTTTTTTCAAGTACGTGGATTAACCCTGGATTTGCCGAGGAGCCTGGACCCCTGGATCTCGTGAGTATAATTTCTTCAACAGGTACCCCTTGGATTCTACTGGAGAAGAGGACCGACCTGCGTGGGAACTTAAGGTAAGTATGTATGTATGTGTGTATGTATGTAATAAAATTATACTTTCACGGTGTGTGTGTCTTGTCTTTTTTTGGGTATTTTTTTAGTAGTAGTACTACAGGTACCAGCGGGCCCGTTTTTCCGTCGCATGCTGGTACTTGTGGTTCTCCAAGTACCAGCATGCGGGGGAGGCTTGCTGGGCCTTGTAGTACTGCTACTAAAAACAATATCTTTTCTTTTACAACAAAGGCTATCAGCCTCCCCATCCGCAGCCCATTGGATGGGGGGGGGACAGCCTCGGGCTTCACCCCTGGCCCTTGGGTGGCTGGGGGGGGGGGACCCCTTGATTGAAGGGGTCCCCACTCCCCCAGGGTACCCCGGCCAGCGGTGACTAGTTGGATTTTTGATGCCACGGCCGCAGGGCACTATATAAAAGTGACCCCCGGCTGTGGCATTATCTGTCCAGCTAGTGGAGCCCGGTGCTGGTTTTAAAAATACGGGGGACCCCTACTCTTTTTGTCCCCCGTATTTTTGGGACCAGGACCAGGCGCAGAGCCCGATGCTGGTTGCTTAAATATGGGGGAACCCCTGTCATTTTTTTACCCATATTTCTGCAACCAGGATCGGCTCAAAGAGCCCGAGGCTGGTTATGCTTAGGAGGGGGGACCCCACGCAATTTTTTTTTAAAAAATAAGGACTTTCCCACCCCTTCCCACTGATATACATGCACGGATCTCATGGATCCGTGCATGCCTATCCAATCACGAATAAAAAAAAAAGGTCTGGTTTTTTTTAGCACTTTTTTACGAGTTGTAATTTTTCACGGCAGTGTTTGTTCTTTTTTTGCTTTGCACTTCTTAGTAAATGACCGAGATTCATACTTAAACAGCCGCGTTTTGACCGATGGTGTATTCATTCGTAATTTTTTACCTGAACTTGCAAAAAATTACGAATGCCCTCATCACTGCCGTGATTAGTGCTTAGTAAATTACCGAGATGACACTTTGATGAAAAAACGGCATCTCGGTCAAAATCGGGAGCTTAGTAAATTTCCCCCCATGATTGGACCCTGCACTAATTCCAAGACATTAATTCTGCAAGATGCCAAGTCGTTTACGCTATAAAAGACAAACGTACTGGATGCTGCTCCTTTTCTCCGAGGATGTTTGTGGCAGCCCCTAACAAATGAACATTGCATAAATCAATGCAGATGCCGAGCACCAGCTCCCCAGAGTTTTACAGCGTTTAAGCATTTACAAACAAGAGCAGAAATGTGGCTGTCTACCCAGGCTCACACCTCCAGAAGAATAGCAGCTGACAGGAAGGTAAACACGGCTATCTCTCCATCTCCTCTCCTTGTTTGCCAGGCTTTTGTGAATGGAGAATGTGAAGAGAAGTTGGTCTGCGGACTATTCTTTGCACCTGGTCTAGTTCCATTCATTCGGTAATGAAATTCCATGCTGTGGAATGTGAAGAGTTTGGCTCCATCTTACATGTGAGGGAGAAGGGTACAGCTCTGTCTTTCCCTCCATCAGACACCCAGGACCACTGTCTACAATGCTCTAGACACTGCGCTTTAGGTTTTTGTTGAGTTTTGGGTCATATGCTATTAGGGCAGTAACCCTCAGGGTAACTAGTACACCTTTCAGAGCGCCACCAGTGAACAAGGGTTACTGGCACATGAGCGCGCATAACCGGTGTTCGGGTGCCGTCTGAAAGGTGCAAGGGTTGAAATACCGGGTCGAGTGTGTCAAAAATACGCAGGCGAGCCCAGGCGTTTTTGGGGAGGGTCACTGACATCAGCGCAGACCAGTTCCCGGCCATGTCAGTCGCAGAGTAGACTAGTTGCAGCCTCAGACCTACTCACATTTGCTTAGGCGGCAAAAAATCTTTGATGTTCCGGAACTTGCGTATGGATAGCAATCTGTGATGCATCCACAATTTAGCATGGGGCGTTTTCTCAGAATAACAATCCATGCTGAATTAGACCCATGGGCGTTAGATTACCCGTCAGCTACACTCCCTTGAAATGGAGTTGTCCCTCGCAAACACATGATCGTTGCCTAGTAACACCCATTTTATGAAAAGTTTGGTGCACTAACAAATTGATCAATCCGTTCACAGTAGCTGTCTCCGTCCATTAGTATTAAACTGGTCACTACTTTTTTTTTTTGCGCAAGTGCAATTTGCAGAAATCTGCCCACTTTGCCACTCGCCAAGAGACTTGTAGTCTGCAGTGCAAACGCCCTTTACTTCTGTGCATCACTTTGTGGGGCTGATTTAGAGGTGGGCGCAGAACCACCTGCAGTGTCTATTGGAGGTTGCCCATCCCTGGTGTATATCTGTGCATCCAAGCGTGCAAGAACTCCACTGTCAGCGTCCGCACAGGCAGTGATACCAATGGGTGCACCCTTAGACACTGATGTGTCTGGATCATACAGAAGAACCATGAACTGCTGCAATCTGGCTGGACGAATATACAATACTGTATGTAGCACCTATCCTCGTGTATAATGGTCTGACTGCCGCAGCTGCATCTGCTTCTTAATGCCAATGCCACAGCCGATATCTCCTAACCAGAGACTCCCAGTTGCAGCACCTTGTGTCTGTGGACATACATCTGGTGTGCCCTTAGACGCACCAGTGCGCCCACAGTGCTCCCACCACAGGCTCATTGATGCACCATCTACAGTGTATCTGTGTGAGACAAGTCACGGCCCAGGAACGCCCAGTATATTTTCAATACACATCTCCCTATGTGCGTCTGAAATTGCAACTGCAACTCTGTACGGACACAATCCGGACGCATGCGCTGTGCAACTTGACGCATGCGCAGTAGCAAAAATATAACTTCACTACTTCTGACCCTGGCAGTGGGTACACCTCGAAACTTGGATTACGTCCTCTGACACTACTTCTCCTGCTGCTCTCTTTGCTGGGGGCCTCACATTCACACACACACCCCGACCTGGGGGTCGCCATGGGGGTGGTGTTGGGGTCCTTTTACCTTCTAGTTACTCCTACCAACTCATACCACCAGAACCATCCCTTACATTCTCTACATTTGAGGTCCATACTATAAGCCTCTTCCAACCAGTTCATCTAAGAGTAGCTGCCATTTAAAGCCCCCCTGGCGTTGCTTCCAAATTCATCGACAACTTTGCTTCCTGGCTTCCTCACTTCCTCTCTTCTGACATTCCTTCCATTATCCTAGGGGATTTCAACATCCCTATTGACATCCCCACACAATCCCCAGCCTCTAAACTCCTTAACCTCACCTCTTCACTTGGTCTCTCCCAGTGGACCTCCTCACCCTCCCATGTGAATGGGAGCTCACTGGATCTGGTCTTCACTCACCGCTGTGATATTTCTGATTTTTCCAACTCCCCATTTCCCCTCTCTGACCACCACCTGCTCTCCTTTAACCTATCTCTCTCGACTTCCCCATCTCTACCTCCTAAGGCTACCATCACTAAGCATAACATTGAAGCTATTGACACCACATTCCTTTCCTCCCTGTTTGACTCACTTCTCTCTCCTATTCTATCTCTCTCATGCCCTGAACAAGCCACTTCCACATACAATGCATCCCTTACTTCTGCTCTTGACTCTGTTGCTCCACCAACCACTATTCACCCTCGCAAATTAACACCTCAACCCTGGCACACCAAATGCACCAGATATTGGCAAAAATGCTCATGTACTACTGAGCGACACTGGAGGAAATCACGCTCTAAGGCAGACTTCCTCCATTTCAAACTTATGCTCTCATCCTTCAGTGCTGCCCTTTCTCTTGCTAAACAGTCATACTTCAAGAACCTCATCTCCTCCCAGTCTTCCAACCCCCGGCGCCTCTTTGCCACTCTCAACTCACTCCTCTGCCCACCTCCACCTTGTCTCCCTTCCTCACTCTCTGCTCTTGACTTTGCCACTTACTTCACATCCAAAATTGACTCCATACGTAAGGACATCACATCACACCAGACCATCAGTAACCAGCTTTCTCCCATCCCTTACCACTCCTCCCCATCCCCCCCACCTACTCTGACGTCTTTCTCCCATGCAACTGGAGAGGAAGTCATGGCCCTCAATCGTTCCTGTCCCCTCACCACCTCCCCACTTGTCCCTATCCCCTCCCGCCTCCTCCGCTACCTCTCTCCTTCTGCTTGTTCCCATCTTTCCCACCTTCTCAATCTCTCCCTCTCATCAGGCACTGTCCCCTCTGCCTTCAAGCATGCAGTCATCTCTCCTATTCTTAAAAAACATACCCTTGATCCAAACACTCTCTCCAACTACCGACCCATCTCTCTCCTCCCTTTTGCCTCCAAACTCCTTGAGCGTATTGTCTACAACTGCCTTACTTCCTTTCTTTCCTCACACTCACTACTTGACCCATTCCAGTCTGGCTTCCGTCCTCTCCACTCCACTGAAACTGCCCTTACAAAAGTATGCAATGACCTTCATGCTGCTAAATCTAAGGGACACTACTCTATACTTATTCTACTTGATCTCTCTGCTGCTTTTGACACTGTGGACCATCCTTTCCTACTGCAAATCCTTCACTCCATTGGTCTGCGCGGCACTGCCCTCTCTTGGCTGTCTTCCTACCTCTCTGACCGTTCATTCTCTGTCTCTTCTCATGACTCCACCTCCCCCTCACTTCCACTAACTGTAGGTGTACCCCAAGGTTCTGTCCTTGGTCCTCTTCTCTCTCTATATATCCTCACTAGGTAAGCTCATTAGTTCTTTTGGTTTCCAATATCATCTCTATGCTGATGACACCCAAATCTATCTTTCCTCTCCAGACCTCTCCCCTGCTCTCCTCACTCGTATCTCCAACTGTCTCTCTGCTACCTCTTCCTGGATGTCCCAGCGCTTTCTTAAACTTAACATGTCTAAGACCGAGCTGATCATCTTTCCTCCCTCCCGCATAACCTCACCTCCTACAATCTCATTATCTATTGATGGCACTACTATCTCCTCTAGCCCCCAAGTGCGCTGTCTTGGAGTAATCCTTGACTCCTCCTTCTCCTTCAAACCACACATTCAGCACCTCTCACAAACCTGCCATCTTCATCTAAAAAATATTTCCAGGATCAGACCCTTTCTGACCCAGGATGTTACTAAGACTCTTATCCACTCACTGGTCATCTCCAGACTGGATTACTGTAATCTCCTCCTGACTGGCCTCCCTGACAGATACCTCTCTCCACTCCAATCTATCCTCAATGCTGCTGCCCGGCTCATTTTCCTCACCAAACGCACTACGTCTACCTCTCCTCTCTTACTAGACCTTCACTGGCTCCCCTTCCCTTTCAGAATCCATTTCAAGCTTCTCACACTTACAAAGCCCTCAGCCATTCCTCTCCTATCTACATCTCTGATCTTATCTCCCTTTACACTCCCACCCGTCCTCTTCGCTCTGCTAATGCACAACGACTTTCCTGCCTATGGATTACCTTACCTCCTCCCACTCCTACCTTCAAGATTTTTCGCGTGCTGCACCACTTCTCTGGAATTCCCTACCTCTCCCCCTCAGACTCTCCACCTCTCTACAAAACTTCAAACGGGCTCTCAAGACCCACTTCTTCACCAAACCCAGCCAAATCTCATCCTAACCCTCTGTTATACACTCTCTATGTACCCCATCTGTGTCACCCCTGTCTGTCTACCCCTCCCCTTTAAAATGTAAGCTCTCACGAGCAGGGCCCTCTTCCCACATGTGCTTATCCTTTCTTACTTGAATAATCTTCAACTGCATCTACTCCAGCAGTCTTCTGCCACCTGATACTTATTCCAGTGTCATCTGCTGCAGTGGCGGTTCTTGCCACGGGCAAGCAGGACTTTTGCCCGGGGCGCCGCCTTCCGGAGGGCGCTGGCGCCATCCGGAGGGCGCCGCACCGTGGCAAGATCCGCCACTGCTGCCCGCTGTGTCCCCCGTCCGCCTCCGCTGCCCGCTGCCGTCCCCGTCCTCGGCGCCTCCTGTGAAGGGAACTAGACGCTATGCGTCTAGTTTCCCTTCGTGGAGAGTAACTGCTGAGCGGTGCGCGATGACGTCATCGCGCACCGCACAGCAAAGGTCCTCTCCACGAAGGGAACTAGACGCATAGCGTCTAGTTTCTCTTCGTGGAGAGGACCTTTTGCTGTGCGGTGCGCGATGACGTCATCGCGCACCGCTCAGCATTCAAGCGGCGCTTTCAATGTACAGGGGGCGTGACTCACCACGCCCCCTGTATTAGGCCACGCCCCTTTCCTGCCCGGGGCGCTCTGCGCCCTTGAACCGGCCCTGATCTGCTGATGTAACTATGTTTATTTACCCTGTACTTGTCCTATACTGTCATCAACTGTAAGTTGCTGTTTTCCTGTTTGATTATTTATGTACTCTGTAATTGGGCGCTGCGGAATCTTTGTGGCGCCATATAAATAAAGGATAATAATAATAACAACAACTCAGGCCTTATATGTCCTTACATTTGAGCAGGTGTAACCTTTTTCTACTAAGTTCACAGCTTAGCGTGTCAGGATGGCTAAGACCGATTGAGGCCTTCTGGCGGGGGAGGGGAGGGAGCAGTGATGGCAGCCGTTTGTGGGAGTACCGAGAGCTGGATATCTGTCTTCCGAAGGAGATTTCCTGATGTCAGCAATGGAGCTGTAGTGGCTGGCCTGTGTAACCTCATGCGTCACTCAGCCGGCCGATGAGGTTGTAGGTGATGCTCCTAGGACCTAGCAGAGGGTCACACATGCATGCAGAAGGCGTCCAGTCTCAATGTGCACAGTGCTACCCCTGACATTTCTTGCTCCAGGATAAGAGATAAAAAAAAAAAAACAGGAACAGAAACTGTAGACTTAGGGCTCATATAGCTTTAACAAAAACAATGCCTGTACATAAAACTTGGGGGTGGTTCATGCATCCCGATCTGTACCCCCGAGGAACGCAGATTCAAACTACACGGAGATACAAGCAATGGTGCTGCAGCCGGTGGGCGTCTCAATTGGACACCCATCAGCAATGGCATTACTATAAAGATGCAATACCGGCTGCTACTGCAACTGTGTCTGACTCATCTGCAACTGTGTCCGACTCACCTGCAACTGTGTCTGACTCATCTGCAACTGTGTCCGACTCATCTGCAACTGTGTCCAACTCACCTGCAACTGTGTCCGACTCACCTGCAACTGTGTCCGACTCACCTGCAACTGTGTCCATCTCACCTGCAACTGTGTCCGACTCATCTGCAACTGTGTCCGTCTCATCTGCAACTGTGTCCGTCTCATCTGCAACTGTGTCCGTCTCATCTGCAACTGTGTCCGTCTCATCTGCAACTGTGTCCGACTCATCTGCAACTGTGTCCGACTCATCTGCAACTGTGTCCGACTCATCTGCAACTGTGTCCGTCTCATCTGCAACTGTGTCCGACTCATCTGCAACTGTGTCCGACTCACCTGCAACTGTGTCCGACATCTCTGCAACTGTGTCTGACTTATCTGCAACTGCGTCTGACTCATCTGCAACTGCGTCTGACTCATCTGCAACTGTGTCCGTCTCACCTGCAACTGTGTCCGACTCATCTGCAACTGTGTCCGTCTCATCTGCTACTGTGTCCGTCTCATCTGCAACTGTGTCCGACTCACCTGCAACTGTGTCCGACATCTCTGCAACTGTGTCCATCTCACCTGCAACTGTGTCCGTCTCATCTGCAACTGTGTCCGTCTCATCTGCAACTGTGTCCGTCTCATCTGCAACTGTGTCCGTCTCATCTGCAACTGTGTCCGTCTCATCTGCAACTGTGTCCGACTCATCTGCAACTGTGTCCGACTCATCTGCAACTGTGTCCGACTCATCTGCAACTGTGTCCGTCTCATCTGCAACTGTGTCCGACTCATCTGCAACTGTGTCCGTCTCATCTGCAACTGTGTCCGTCTCATCTGCAACTGTGTCCGACTCATCTGCAACTGTGTCCGACTCACCTGCAACTGTGTCCGACATCTCTGCAACTGTGTCTGACTCATCTGCAACTGCGTCTGACTCATCTGCAACTGCGTCTGACTCATCTGCAACTGTGTCCGTCTCACCTGCAACTGTGTCCGACTCATCTGCAACTGTGTCCGTCTCATCTGCAACTGTGTTCGTCTCATCTGCAACTGTGTCCGACCCACCTGCAACTGTGTCCGACATCTCTGCAACTGTGTCCATCTCACCTGCAACTGTGTCCGTCTCATCTGCAACTGTGTCCGTCTCATCTGCAACTGTGTCCGTCTCATCTGCAACTGTGTCCGTCTCATCTGCAACTGTGTCCGACTCACCTGCAACTGTGTCCGACTCACCTGCAACTGTGTCCGACTCACCTGCAACTGTGTCCGTCTCATCTGCAACTGTGTCCGTCTCATCTGCAACTGTGTCCGTATCATCTGCAACTGTGTCCGACTCACCCCTATATATTGCAAATAACAGAGCAATGGAACAGAATACAGAATGGTCACCAGAACCGCACCATGAGAAAGTTTGTGCGTACAGGTCCATTTATTTATTTTATATCCTGGTCTATCAGGATCAAAACTCCCGTGTTAATGGAAAATCTGTATCACTTCTTTTGCAAATAAAGGGCATGATTCAATTCTGAGGGGTGCGAGCAGAAATCTGACAAATGTGTCAGCGCGATGCTGATTTTTGCCCTGAGCGCGGCGGAAACAGCGTCGCGCAGGGCACTTAAGTTGGAGAATGCCCGTTCTCTAGACAAAGCACCCTGTTTAGTCCGGGAGAAGGGGCATTCTCCGACTTACCACTGCGCTGTATTGAATAGCGTCGGGAGCTAATTCCCGGTGCTATTCAACAGTCATTGAATTAAATCGAGCCAAAGAAATTTTAGTGCGCCAATATTTAGCATTCCGGGCATGTGCCTATGAGGGTTTTTAGTTTACTAGCACAGAAGGGCAACATGTCACTGCAAAATGTGCATGTATTTCCAGTTCTACATGTCTCCAATTGCAAAGTATAGGCAACGCCATTGTTAAATTGTGCAGGGTCACGGTAATCCTCAAAAAATACAGCGACCGCAAGATAAATCAATGATTCTATGGGGTGTCCTTAGGCCTGATTCAGATGTGGACGGAGCAGCAGTGTTAGTGCTTACATGCAAGCAGCAGTGATAGCTCTGTATGGTAATGCAGCAGTAGGCGTCACGCTAGGATGTTCTCTGACCGAGAACCTGTCCTTGTCACTACCACCCAGGCTCAGATGGCCTATATATTTGCAGTGTGATCCGATGCTGCATCTAAGGATCACAGAAGCCGGCAGGAAGCGTCTACGTACACAAGACGCCTCCTGCAATATGAGCATATTTCTCTAACGTCCTAGAAGATGCTGGGGACTCCGTAAGGACCATGGGGATAGACGGGCTCCGCAGGAGACATGGGCACTTTAAGAAAGACTTTGGATCTGGGTGTGCACTGGCTCCTCCCTCTATGCCCCTCCTCCAGACCTCAGTTTGATACTGTGCCCAGTGGAGACTGGATGCTTTCAGGGAGCTCTCCTGAGTTTCCTGTTAAGAAAGTAGAAAAATCTATTTGACGGAACTTCCGGTGGGCGGACCCCCTGCTGGCCGCGTTTTAGGAGAGCTCTCCGTCCCTGACACCCTGCAGCCGATACAGGGAGCTGTATACTGGGACCTGCGCCCCGAAAACACACCAGGGGCCAGCGGAGATACTGGTGGGCAAGAGGAGATCATCTCCCCGGCTCCCCACCGCCACATTCCCCGGAGTCCGAGCGCCAGCTGTGGCGCATGTTGTACGCGGCCGCCATCTTGGATGTGGCCGGACACCCGCAGCCTCTCCCCGTAGCCCGGCTCGATAGCAGAGGTGACGGCGGCGGGTAGCTTCGCCTGGCTGGCACCGCACAGAGCCCTGCACCACCACTGAAGACGACGGGAAACTCGGCCGGAGGGCGCCGCACATACGTGGCGGAAGGAAGACGCGGCCGGGGAGGAACTGTACGGCGGGGAGCACAGCCGGAGGGCACCACAGGTACGTGGCTGGAGAGAAAAGCACTGCCTGGAGGGACAGAGGCACAGCGTTAGGCCTCTCTGACCCCCCCTCCCCCCACCCCACTACGGCTGCAGATAAAACGGCGTCTTGACCCTTAACACGCATGAGCCACTGAGCCCTAAACGGCTACCGCAGACGGAGGGGGGCACAGACGGACACGGGCGGGGAAGATAAACGCCTAAGGAGGGAGAACAACTAGAGGAGACCTGTGGAGGGGTGAGTGCACCACACTGGGCCTCACACTCATCTCATACTCCGCTCACAGTCAGTGACAAGAAGACAAGCCTGCACATACCACGCTACAACGCCTAAGACTAACAGTCACCTGGGCCCGTTCTATAACAGGAACTGAGCAGTGTCATTTTACACCTACAAAACAAAAAAAAAAAAAAAAAAAAAAAAAACACACAAGCTAGCGGATACTACATACAACCCGCGCAACCTCAGACATCACAACCTTCCACTCAGTGACTGTATATCTGCATATACTCCCTGCTGGGCAGGACACTCTACTGTACACAGCTTTGTTTTTCACTCACTGAATTACTCTACTACAGCGCGGCTATGGATAAATATGTGGCCAAATCACAGAGGGGAGGTAAAGGTTCCGCACAAGCAAAAACTAAAGACACCAGAGCATCTGCCTCAGTCTCCACTTATTCACCACCATCATCGCCCAACGCCAGTGTCCTAGATGGCGTAACAGACCCGACAAGGTACACTATGGATGCCGTGGCCAGAGCGCAAGAAATCTCTGATATACTGTCACCGTTACTAGACAAGAAACTCGCAGGGTTGAAGGAAGCTATCGATTCCACTATGACACAACTAAAGGAACATAGCACACGAATAGATGAAGTGGAACAACGGGTTTCGAACCTAGAAGATGACTTAACCACTGCTCGCTCTGTAATCGAATCACAAGCGTCCTCCATCACCGCAATACAGGAGAAGCTAGAAGATTTAGAAAATCGCAATCGTCGAAATAACCTTCGTATGATTGGCTTGCCAGAATCTATCAAACCTAGAGAATTGATGGCGCTAGTCTCCTCCTGGTTACCACTTGAGTTGGGCTGCTTGAAAAATGGTGAAAAGATGGCAATAGAACGGGCGCACAGAATTGGGCCTGATTTTCAAACAGACCGCCGCAGACCTAGACCGGTCATATTCAAATTTCTCAACTATACAGACAAAGTCAAGGTGATGGATGCGTATCGGAAAGCTCAGGAACTTCTCTATCATGGAGACAAGCTACTCCTTTTCCAGGACTTCTCATATGGCGTAGCCATGAAAAGGAGAGAGTTTTCTCCCACCTGCAAGATCCTGTTTGAGGAGGGCATACGGTTTGCTCTACTTTACCCTGCGAAGCTACGTGTTCAACACAATGGCAAAACGTTCCTGTTCGACGCGCCCTCGGAAGCAAAGACATTTGCCGAATCAGCACGAAGACATCCTCCGTCGGCCTCTAATGACAGAGACTGATCGCAAATGCCCTCATAAGATTAACATCTGTGTCACCCCCATTATGGAGGTCGCGATTGGTAATGTATGGCTGATCATTACTGTGTATCACATACTGTTCCGAGCAAATCCAACTGTCCCGGAATTTAAAGAGCACAGAGCTCCTCAACTCTTTCCTCTCTCCCCCGCATACGTGTTCCTCTCTCCCTCACCTCCCCCCTCCTCCTTTCACCCCCACCCCACTAACCTGATCAGAGTTATATTAATGGTTTATAGTGAGTCCTTAGGACCACTGTTATGGGTTCATAAAAATATAAAAAATGGACATGCTGTAATACAAAGTTCACAAACACCATTGCTATTAATGTTAAAATATAGGCTAACTACCACTGCCTCAGCCTGGGTTTCCCTACTCGCTGGGATATGGGGAACCCCGCGAAATAGGAGGTCACTGCTTTATGTGTCCGAAAGGACGGGTATAGGCTAGGTCGGACACTGAAATGGCAACCTCTACAGAGGTTAAGACAAGTCTAAAGTTTCTCACTTGGAATGTAGAGGGTATTAATACACCGATTAAAAGAAGAAAGGTATTGCAACATCTTAAACGTCTGCGACCGGATGTGGCGATGTTGCAAGAAACCCACTGGAAGCTGGGAGACCCCAATGTACTTAGAGATAATTGGATCCAGGGCTTTAACACAGCATCATACACCTCCAAGAAGCGAGGGGTGATGATTATATTCCGTAAATCCCTTAGATATAGTATAATGGACACACTGGAGGATGAGGAAGGCCGATACCTATTCATGAAAGTACAGTTAGAGGGAGAGCTTTACACCCTAGTGACAATATATGCGCCAAACTCGGAACATAATGCCTTCTTTACAGGCATTTACGTCCGACTTCAAGAATGGGCCGAGGGCCACTTAATCATCGGAGGCGACTTTAACTCAACCTTACAGCCTGCCTTAGACAGGTCTGGCACATCTAGCGGGTATAACTACTCCGCCCCAGCATCACTGCAATTTTTATCATCTTCACTACACCTAGTAGACCCATGGCGACACCAACACCCTATTAGTCGAGAATATACGTTCTACTCGCACCCACATGCCACATCAACTAGAATAGATTATTGGTTATGCCCAGCAGAACTGCTTTCCAGGTTGGAGGACTCCAGAGTGGAAAATATAGCCATTTCTGACCACGCACCCACATGGTTCACACTAGAGCTGAAGTCGCCCAAACAGACATCATATAACTGGCGGTTCCCCTCCCACTTATACAATTCTCCCGAATTTAAGTCATATCTAGAGACCAACTTCCTTAATTACACTAGAGACAATGCACAACACACAGAGGACATTGGACTCTTTTGGTCTGCTTCCAAACCAGTAGTTAGAGGTTATATCATAGCATATGTGGCTGCCAAACGTAAGCGCCTTAACCAAAGGTTTCATGACCTAGGCCTGACACTAACAAACTCTTATGCCGCATTGCTAGAGTCCCCTACAGAAGACACTCGCAGAATTTATATAGAGACTAAGCACCTGTATGATACCCTCTGCACAGAGAGGGCCCAATATGCTTTAGATTTCCAAAAGCATAAGTATTTTAAGTGGGGTAATAAAGCTGGCAAACTCCTGGCGAATGTAGTTCGCAGTCAACGCCCAACTTCTCATATACTCAACCTCCAAACACATACACAAATATCTTCTGACCCAACAGTTATAGCTGACTCTTTCTTATCTTATTATAAAGAACTATACACAGCCCCGCCAGATGATGCTATTAGCGGCATGAACTTCTTAAGATCAGCAGGGTCCCCCACACTGACAACAGAAGACCAAGATTCCCTTATGGCCACCATCACCGAATTAGAACTAACGACAGTAATTAAACAACTGGCTAATGGAAAGTCTCCAGGTCCTGACGGCCTGAACGCAGAGTACTATAAACTGCTGCAACCCCACATTACACCTTACCTCTTGAACCTACTTAACTCCATTATGGCTGGAAATGCCGCCCCGCCCACCTTCAACCAAGCGCGCATGATAGTGTTACTGAAGCCAGGAAAAGACCCTACTATGGTGCAATCATACCGCCCCATCTCACTTTTAAACCAGGACTTTAAAATACTGACAACAATAATGGCGCATAGACTACAAACGGTGTTACCCACCTTACTACACCCATCACAGACCGGCTTCGTAAAAGGGAGAACATCAGTGCATAATATTAGGCAACTAGTGGCCGCACTGACCATATCGGCCCAGACGCCGGGTGGGGCTTCCTTGATAGTGAGCTGTGACGCTGATAAAGCGTTTGACCGCGTGTCATGGTCTCACTTGCTAAGGGTACTTCACTGGCAGAGATTTGGAACCGATTTCGTCAAATTCTTTCGCACTATCTACGACACACCCTCTGCGTTCATTACCGTGAACGGGTTGAACACAGACTCGTTTACACTTCACAGAGGCACGAGACAGGGGTGCCCCCTGTCCCCACTCCTATTTGATCTGGCACTAGACCCACTCATCAGACATTGCTATTTGAACCCTGATTGGCAGGGTATAGAAATAGATAAACATAAACTTAAGGTCACTGCATATGCAGATGACTTGCTATTATACTTTTCAAACCCACAGCTCGCAGTCCCTAGCCTGATAGCATTGCTGACGACATTTGAGTCGATATCCGGATTTAAAATTAATAAATCTAAGACAGAAGCCTTAGCTTTACACCCAAAAGCCACACATAACTGGAACTCCCAGTTCCCCTTCCGATGGGCGAGCCGATCAATCATATATCTCGGACTCCAGATACCCGTAAACCCGACAGATCTATACAGATTTAACTTCCCACGAATTATAACACGCACGTTAACGGATTTCCAGGCATGGAAACATCTGCCCTTATCATACTTGGGAAGATGCCAATTAATTAAAATGATTTCCTTCCCAAGACTGTTATACCCTATCCAGATGTTGCCCCTACTGATAACTGAAACAGACATAAAAACTCTAAATAAAGCCTTTAGTGAATTTATTTGGGCACAAAAAAAACCCAGAATTTCCCTATTTAAATTAAGCCAAACGCAAAAACTGGGAGGGGTCAATTTACCTTGTATCAGAAGCTACATGTTGGCAGCGAACTATAGATATGCCATTGATTGGATACATAAAACTGAGTCCTTTGCTAACACAGAGCTAGAACAGGCCTTTTGTCCTGGACTACCTCTGGTCAGTCTGTTACATATGCGCCCATCAGCCCTTCCAACCTTGACCAAAAATAACATATTACTAACCTCGACATGTGCGGCTTGGAGACAGGCTCGCTCAAGGATGGGTATATCTAGCTATAACACGATGTTTCTTCCTATAGCTTATAACCCAGAATATAGAGGGACGGTGACACGTACCACACTACTTTCCTTATCAAATGGTGGAATCAGGTTGCTATATCACTTGATTGACCAAAACACTCGCCAAATCTACACATACACACAGCTTAGCGATAGATTCCCACAATTTAAAATCCCACTATTCGTATATTTTCAAATACGAAGCTACATTAAAAAATCCATAGCACTGATGTCTGAAGAAGATAGGAATAACACAATGGACATAACTATGCAAATGACACCGAACCTACACGCCTCCACTGCAGTGTTATACACATACATAAAAAAACCCATTGATTGGGAAGTCACCCAGACGGGACTAGCAAAATGGCTAATAGACTTCCCGTCCATAGATGTTTCCGCCATGCTTACGGCCTTTACCAAAATCAATAAGACCCTTATATCAGCATCCTACGCAGAAATGAACTACCAAATACTACACCGATCATACATTACACCAAAACTAAGGCATCAAATGGGAACAGCCTCTGACTCCAAGTGTTTTAAGTGTGGCAGGACAGATGCTGATATTTATCACTGTTTATGGGACTGCCCTGAAGTGGGTAAATTTTGGAATTTAATCCAAACGTATGTCAGAGATAAACTACATATCCACCTAGACGTTTCCCCGGAATGGGTTATATGGGATTTACACCCATACCGCCCTAATTCCAAGCTACCGAGGGGTAACCGCCAACTATTAACCAAAATAGCAGCAGCAGGGAAAAAAACAATTTTGTCCCAATGGATAGCCACCGACTCTTTGTCTATGGCCATATTTTTACCAAGAATATCTTACCTATTCCATATGGAATGGCTGGAAATGTTATTAGATAAAGAGAATAAAATAACGAAATTCTTTGACATTTGGCTCCCCTATGTGCAAACATTAGATGATCTTGTCAAAATCCCTCTACGTCAAGCCATACATCACACCACGTGGTACAACTTAGAGATTTTGGACTTAGGACATACGCCCTTCTAAAAGGCCTCGCATGTGGTAGCTCCAGCTAGACCTGAAATGTTATATGTTGATTGTATATTTACAAAATCACTGTTTCAAATATGTAGATATGTTGCTATATCATTATGCAATGTTTTGATAATGCTTACAGATGTGGTACAGCTGTCCAATAAAATATTAAAAAAAAAAAAAGAAAGTATTTTAGTTAGGTTTTTTATTTTCAGGGAGCCTGCTGGCAACAGACTCCCTGCATCGAGGGACTGAGGAGAGAGAAACAGACCTACTTCTCTGAGTTTCAAGGCTCTGTTTCTTAGGCTACTGGACACCATTAGCTCCAGAGGCAGAGGCGGATTAAGACTTCGGAGGGCCCGGGGTACTTAAGACAGGGGGGCCCTCTCAGGTCTAAAATTAAAACTAGTGATGTGCACCGGAAATTTTTCGGGTTTTGTGTTTTGGTTTTGGGTTCGGTTCCGCGGCCGTGTTTTGGGTTCGAACGCGTTTTGGCAAAACCTCACCGAATTTTTTTTGTCGGATTCGGGTGTGTTTTGGATTCGGGTGTTTTTTTCAAAAAACACTAAAAAACAGCTTAAATCATAGAATTTGGTGGTCATTTTGATCCCAAAGTATTATTAACCTCAATAACCATAATTTCCACTCATTTTCAGTCTATTCTGAACACCTCACACCTCACAATATTATTTTTAGTCCTAAAATTTGCACCGAGGTCGCTGGATGACTAAGCTCAGCGACCCAAGTGGCCGACACAAACACCTGGCCCATCTAGGAGTGGCACTGCAGTGTCACGCAGGATGGCCCTTCCAAAAAACCTCGTACGCCGATTGCTGACAAGGTGAGCGGCGGCACTAAACACTCTTTCGGAGTACACACTTGTGGGAGGGCAACTTAGGTAGAATAAAGCCAGTTTGTGCAAGGGCCTCCAAATTGCCTCTTTTTCCTGCCAGTATAAGTACGGACTGTCTGACGTGCCTACTCGGATGCGGTCACTCATATAATCCTCCACCATTCTTTCAATGGGGAGAGAATCATATGCAGTGTCCGTAATCGTTGGCAGGTCCTTCAGTCCGGACCAGATGTCAGCATCAGCAGTCGCTCCAGACTGCCCTGCATCACCGCCAGCGGGTGGGCTCGGAATTCTGAGCCTTTTCCTCGCACCCCCAGTTGCGGGAGAATGTGAAGGAGGAGATGTTGACAGGTCGCGTTCCGCTTGACTTGACAATTTTTTCACCAGCAGTTCTTTGAACCCCTGCAGACTTGTGTCTGCCGGAAAGAGAGATCCAAGGTAGGTTTTAAATCTAGGATCGAGCACGGTGGCCAAAATGTAGTGCTCTGATTTCAACAGATTGACCACCCGTGAATCCTTGTTAAGCGAATTAAGGGCTCCATCCACAAGTCCCACATGCCTAGCGGAATCGCTCTGTGTTAGCTCCTCCTTCAATGTCTCCAGCTTCTTCTGCAAAAGCCTTTTGAGGGGAATGACCTGACTCAGGCTGGCAGTGTCTGAACTGACTTCACGTGTGGCAAGTTCAAAAGGTTGCAGAACCTTGCACAACGTTGAAATCATTCTCCACTGCGCTTGAGACAGGTGTATTCCACCTCCTATATCGTGCTCAGTTGTATAGGCTTGAATGGCCTTTTGCTGCTCCTCCAACCTCTGAAGCATATAGAGGGTTGAATTCCACCTCGTTACCACTTCTTGCTTCAGATGATGGCAGGGCAGGTTCAGGCGTTTTTGGTGGTGCTCCAGTCTTCTGTACGTGGTGCCTGTACGCCGAAAGTGTGCCGCAATTCTTCTGGCCACCGACAGCATCTCTTGCACGCCCCTCTCGTTTTTTAAATAATTCTGCACCACCAAATTCAAGGTATGTGCAAAACATGGGACGTGCTGGAATTTGCCCATATTTAATGCACACACAATATTGCTGGAGTTGTCCGATGCCACAAATCCACAGGAGAGTCCAATTGGGGTAAGCCATTCTGCGATGATCTTCCTCAGTTGCCGTAAGAGGTTTTTAGCTGTGTGCGTATTCTGGAAAGCGGTGATACAAAGCGTAGCCTGCCTAGGAAAGAGTTGGCGTTTGCGAGATGCTGCTACTGGTGCCGCCGCTGCTGTTCTTGCGGCGGGAGTCCATACATCTACCCAGTGGGCTGTCACAGTCATATAGTCCTGAGTCTGCCCTGCTCCACTTGTCCACATGTCCGTGGTTAAGTGGACATTGGGTACAACTGCATTTTTTAGGACACTGGTGAGTCTTTTTCTGAGGTCTGTGTACATTTTCGGTATCGCCCGCCTAGAGAAATGGAACCTAGATGGTATTTGGTACCGGGTACACAGTACCTCAAACAAGTCTATAGTTGGCTCTGCAGTAATGATGGATACCGGAACCACGTTTCTCACCGCCCAGGATGCCAAGGCCTCAGTTATCCGCTTTGCAGCAGGATGACTGCTGTGATATTTCATCTTCCTCGCAAAGGACTGTTGGACAGTCAATTGCTTGGTGGAAGTAATAAAAGTGGTCTTACGACTTCCCCTCTGGGATGACCATCGACTCCCAGCAGCAACAACAGCAGCGCCAGCAGCAGTAGGCGTTACACGCAAGGATGCATCGGAGGAATCCCAGGCAGGAGAGGACTCGTCAGAATTGCCAGTGACATGGCCTGCAGGACTATTGGCATTCCTGGGGAAGGAGGAAATTGACACTGAGGGAGTTGGTGGGGTGGTTTGCGTGAGCTTGGTTACAAGAGGAAGGGATTTACTGGTCAGTGGACTGCTTCCGCTGTCGCCCAAAGTTTTTGAACTTGTCACTGACTTATGATGAATGCGCTGCAGGTGACGTATAAGGGAGGATGTTCCGAGGTGGTTAACGTCCTTACCCCTACTTATTACAGCTTGACAAAGGCAACACACGGCTTGACAAATGTTGTCCGCATTTCTGTTGAAATACTTCCACACCGAAGAGCTGATTTTTTTGGTATTTTCACCAGGCATGTCAATGGCCATATTCCTCCCACGGACAACAGGTGTCTCCCCGGGTGCCTGACTTAAACAAACCACCTCCCCATCAGAATCCTCCTGGTCAATTTCCTCCCCAGCGCCAGCAACACCCATATCCTCCTCATCCTGGTGTACTTCAACACTGACATCTTCACTCTGACTATCAGGAACTGGACTGCAGGTGCTCCTTCCAGCACTTGCAGGGGGCGTGCAAATGGTGGAAGGCGCATGCTCTTCACGTCCAGTGTTGGGAAGGTCAGGCATCGCAACCGACACAATTGGACTCTCCTTGTGGATTTGTGATTTCGAAGAACGCACAGTTCTTTGCTGTGCTTTTGCCAGCTTAAGTCTTTTCATTTTTCTAGCGAGAGGCTGAGTGCTTCCATCCTCATGTGAAGCTGAACCACTAGCCATGAACATAGGCCAGGGCCTCAGCCGTTCCTTGCCACTCCGTGTGGTAAATGGCATATTGGCAAGTTTACGCTTCTCCGACGACGATTTTATTTTAGATTTTTGAGTCCTTTTTTTACTGATATTTGGTGTTTTGGATTTTTCATGCTCTGTACTATGACATTGGGCATCGGCCTTGGCAGACGACGTTGATGGCATTTCATCGTCTCGGCCATGACTAGTGGCAGCAGCTTCAGCACGAGGTGGAAGTCGATCTTGATCTTTCCCTATTTTTGGAACCTCAACATTTTTGTTCTCCATATTTTAATAGGCACAACTAAAAGGCACCTCAGGTTAAAACAATGGAGATGGATGGATACTAGTATACTTATGGATGACGAGTGACTGCCGACACAGAGGTAGCTATAGCCGTGGACTACCGTACTGCGTCTGCTAGTATAGACTGGATGATAATGATATAAAAAATATATATATATCACTACTGCAGGACAGGTATATATTATATAATGACGGAGCTGCTGGACACTGTCAGCAGACTCCTAAACTACTAGTATGAAGAAGATAGAAAAAAAAAAACCACCACAGGTAGGTATACAATTATGGACGAGCGACTGCCGACACAGAGGTAGCTACAGCCGTGGACTACCGTACTGCGTCTGCTAGTATAGACTGGATGATAATGATATAAAAAATATATATATATATCACTACTGCAGGACAGGTATATATTATATAATGACGGACCTGCTGGACACTGTCAGCAGACTCCTAAACTACTAGTATGAAGAAGATAGAAAAAAAAAACCCCACCACAGGTAGGTATACAATTATGGACGAGCACTGCCGACACAGAGGTAGCTACAGCCGTGGACTACCGTACTGCGTCTGCTAGTATAGACTGGATGATAATGATATAAAAAATATATATATATATATCACTACTGCAGGACAGGTATATATTATATAATGACGGACCTGCTGGACACTGTCAGCAGACTCCTAAACTACTAGTATGAAGAAGATAGAAAAAAAAAACCCACCACAGGTAGGTATACAATTATGGACGAGCACTGCCGACACAGAGGTAGCTACAGCCGTGGACTACCGTACTGCATCTGCTAGTATAGACTGGATGATAATGATATAAAAAATATATATATATCACTACTGCAGGACAGGTATATATTATATAATGACGGACCTGCTGGACACTGTCAGCAGACTCCTAAACTACTAGTATGAAGAAGATAGAAAAAAAAACCCACCACAGGTAGGTATACAATTATGGATGAGCGACTGCCGACACAGAGGTAGCTACAGCCGTGGACTACCGTACTGCGTCTGCTAGTATAGAATGGATGATAATGATATAAAATATATATATATATATATATATCACTACTGCAGGACAGGTATATATTATATAATGACGGACCTGCTGGACACTGTCAGCAGACTCCTAAACTACTAGTATGAAGAAGATAGAAAAAAAAAACCCACCACAGGTAGGTATACAATTATGGACGAGCACTGCCGACACAGAGGTAGCTACAGCCGTGGACTACCGTACTGCGTCTGCTAGTATAGACTGGATGATAATGATATAAAAAATATATATATATCACTACTGCAGGACAGGTATATATTATATAATGACGGACCTGCTGGACACTGTCAGCAGACTCCTAAACTACTAGTATGAAGAAGATAGAAAAAAAAAACCACCACAGGTAGGTATACAATTATGGACGAGCGACTGCCGACACAGAGGTAGCTACAGCCGTGGACTACCGTACTGCGTCTGCTAGTATAGACTGGATGATAATGATATAAAAAAAATATATATATATCACTACTGCAGGACAGGTATATATTATATAAATGACGGACCTGCTGGACACTGTCAGCAGACTCCTAAACTACTAGTATGAAGAAGATAGAAAAAAAAAACCACCACAGGTAGGTATACAATTATGGACGAGCACTGCCGACACAGAGGTAGCTACAGCCGTGGACTACCGTACTGCGTCTGCTAGTATAGACTGGATGATAATTATATAAAAAATATATATATATCACTACTGCAGGACAGGTATATATTATATAATGACGGACCTGCTGGACACTGTCAGCAGACTCCTAAACTACTAGTATGAAGAAGATAGAAAAAAAAAACCCACCACAGGTAGGTATACAATTATGGACGAGCACTGCCGACACAGAGGTAGCTACAGCCGCGGACTACCGTACTGCATCTGCTAGTATAGACTGGATGATAATGATATAAAAAATATATATATATATCACTACTGCAGGACAGGTATATATTATATAATGACGGACCTGCTGGACACTGTCAGCAGACTCCTAAACTACTAGTATGAAGAAGATAGAAAAAAAAAACCCACCACAGGTAGGTATACAATTATGGACGAGCACTGCCGACACAGAGGTAGCTACAGCCGTGGACTACTGTACTGCGTCTGCTAGTATAGACTGGATGATAATGATATAAAAAATATATATATATCACTACTGCAGGTATATATTATAATTTAATGAATGACGGACCTGCTGGACACTGTCTGTCAGCAGAATGCGTTTATAGAATTAAAAAAAAAAACACCACACGAGTGTTTAACTTTTTCAGGCAGACAATATACTGGTGGTCACTGGTCAGTCACACTGGCAGCAAAAGTGTGCACTGTTATGTACTCCTGCTATAACTGCTCCCCAGTCTCCCCCACAATTAAGCTGTGTGAGCAGTGAGCACTCAGCACAGTCAGATATACATAGATGATATTATCAATCATGCAGCACACTGAGGCTGAGCACAGATATGGTATGTGACTGTGTATCGTTTTTTTTCAGGCAGAGAACGGATTTTAAATAATAAATAAAACTGGTGGTCACTAGTATAACTATCAGCAAAACTCTGCACTCTCTGAGTACTCCAGTCCTAATGCTCCCCAAAATTACTAAAATTAAATTACTAGTAAATCAAGTGTCTCACTCTCTATCTAAACGGAGAGGACGCCAGCCACGTCCTCTCCCTATCAATCTCAATGCACGTGTGAAAATGGCGGCGACGCGCGGCTCCTTATATAGAATCCGAGTCTCGCGATAGAATACGAGCCTCACGAGAATCCGACAGCGGGATGATGACGTTCGGGCGCGCTCGGGTTAACCGAGCAAGGCGGGAAGATCCGAGTCTGCCTCGGACCCGTATAAAAAGGCTGAAATTCGGGCGGGTTCGGATTCCGAGGAACCGAACCCGCTTATCTCTAATTAAAACCATAAAAAAATAAAATAATAATACATGCACATATATGACCCAGAGCCTTAACTCAAATTTAATTCTTAACAGCAAAGAAAAAATTCAATGCAGCCTGTCTTACTTGTCTTGCTGCTGATAAAGACAGGCTGCGAGAGACACAGTACAGGAGCAGAGGGAGAGATCCTCTGCTCTCCTCGGAGCACATCTACCCTGCTCCACGAGTCCACAGGCTGCTCTTTTTCCACTTCTTACTTACCCCCGGAGTCCCCCCCTTAATCCGGCTCTGTCCAGAGGGATTGGTACGCAGGTCTCACCCTCGCCGTCCGTCCCAGAGCCGTGCCGCTATCCTCCTCGCAGAGCCGGAAGAGAGAAGCCGGGTGAGTATGAGAAGAAAAGAAGACTTCAGAGGCGGCAGAAGACATCTTGATCTTCATAGAGGTAACGCACAGCGGTGAAGCTGTGCGCCATTGCTCCCATTCACCTCACACACTTTGGTCACTGTAAGGGTGCAGGTCGCAGGGGGGGAGCCCTGGGCAGCAATAAAAACCTCTCTAATGGCAAAAGTACATATATACATGTACAGCTGGGCACTGTACATGTATATAAAGAGCCCCCGCCATGTTTTGGGGAATTTTGAGCGGGACAGAAGCCCGCCGCAGAGGGGACGGGGCTTCTCCCTCAGCACTCACCAGCGCCGTTTTCTCCACAGCACAGCGCTGAGAGGAAGCTCCCCAGACTCTCCCCTGCTTACTGACGGTGACAGTGGGTTTTTCAAGAGGGGGGGGGGGGCACATAATTGGCGCATATACATTCATAGCAGCGCTACTGGGTAAACATTCTGTGTTTTTTCCTGGGTCATATAGCGCTGGGGTGTGTGCTGGCATACTCTCTCTCTGTCTCTCCAAAGGGCCTGGTGGGGAACCTGCCTTCAGAAAAGAGCTTCCCTGTGTGTGTGTGTGTGTGTGTGTGTGTGTGTGTGTGTGTGTGTGTGTGTGTGTGTGTGGGGGTGTCGGTACGCGTGTGTCGACATGTATGAGGTTGAAGGCTCACCTAAGGAGGAGGGGGTGTGTATGAATATATGGTCTCCGTCGGCAGCGCAGACACTTGACTGGATGGATATGTGGAATGTCTTAAGTGCTAATGTAAATTTATTGCACAAAAGATTAGACAAAGCTGAGGCTAGGGAACAGTCAGGTAGTCAAACCGTGTCTGTCCCAATGTCGCCGGAACCTTCGGGGTCTCAGAAGCGCACACTATCCCAAATAGTTGACACAGATACCGACACAGATTCAGACTCCAGTGTCGACTACGACAGTGGCGGATCTAGACTTAACTTTTAGGGGGGGGGGGGGCGGTTTAAGAATTATGACT
This sequence comes from Pseudophryne corroboree, assembly GCF_028390025.1. Classification (NCBI taxonomy): domain Eukaryota; kingdom Metazoa; phylum Chordata; class Amphibia; order Anura; family Myobatrachidae; genus Pseudophryne; species Pseudophryne corroboree. Next base: position 889,174,001 of record NC_086447.1, read on the forward strand.
CCTCACCCTAATCATAGCCCCTCCCACTTAGTAATGCCCTTCCCGTCCGCTTCTAAAATTTCCTATTGTTGCCATTACTAATAAAATGTTGCCAGTTAGTGGAGAGAACCCTGCGCACTGGTGATACAGACTGGCGAATCGCCATTCCTTCCATCAGGGGTGGTAGAGGCTAAGACAGTAGGGCAATTTAAACATGCATGGGATAGACACAAGGATATTCTTACAAAGAAATAAGGATCAGATAAGGTTAGAGATAAAAATAATGTAAAAAAAAAAAAGGGGCAGACTAGATGGGCCAAGTGGTTCTTATCTGCCGACAAATTCTGTTTCTACAGCACACAGAATGAGCCGAAATTCACATTATAGCACACTGTATGAGCTGAAATTCACATTGTAGCACACAGTATGATCCGAAATTCGGGTTCACTACGATATGCCGGCGGTCGGGCTCCCGGCGACCAGCATACCGGCGCCGGGAGCCCGACCGCCGGCTTACCGACAGTGTGGCGAGCGCAAATGAGCCCCTTGCGGGCTCGCTGCGCTCGCCACGCTACGGGCACGGTGGCGCGCTACACGCGCCACACTATTTTATTCTCACTCCAGGGGGGTCGTGGACCCCCACGAGGGAGAATAAGTGTCGGTATGCCGGCTGTCGGAATCCCGGCGCCGGTATACTGTGCGCCGGGATCCCGTCAGTCGGCATACAGAAGACCACCCCCGAAATTCACATTATAGTACACTGAATGAGCCGAAATTCACATTGTAGCACACTGAATGAGCCGAAATTCACATTATAGCACACTGTATGAGCTGAAATTCACATTATAGCATGCAGAATGAGCCAAAATTCACATTATAGCACGCAGAATGAGCCAAAATTCACATTATAGCATGCAGAATGAGCCAAAATTCACATTATAGCACGCAGAATGAGCCGAAATTTTCATCATAGCACACTGAATGAGCCGAAATTCACATTATAGCACACCGAATGAGCCGGAATTCACATTATAGCACGCAGAATGAGCCGAAATTCACATTATAGCACGCAGAATGAGCCAAAATTCACATTATAGCATGCAGAATGAGCCAAAATTCACATTATAGCACGCAGAATGAGCCGAAATTTTCATCATAGCACACTGAATGAGCCGAAATTCACATTATAGCACACTGAATGAGCCGAAATTCACATTATAGCACGCAGAATGAGCCGAAATTCACATTATAGCACGCAGAATGAGCCAAAATTCACGTTACAGCACGCAGAATGAGCCGAAATTCACATCATAGCACACTGTATGAGCTGAAATTCACATTACAGCACGTAGAATGAGCCGAAATTCACATTACAGTACACTGAATGAGCCAAAATAATGCAGGCACTGGGGGCAAGGGGAATCCTACCCCCTAATTAACTTACACTGGGGCAACGAGGGAAAAAAACACAGGGGAGCCTGCCCGCTTCTTTACTCAGAGTATTGCAGCGTAAGGGCTTAAACAGTATCTCACCCCAAGCTGCAGGCCTGCGGCTCTTTGTCCCATGTCTCACTGTCTGAGGTCCGCTTCTGAACTGGAGGTCCTCTGCCAGGTCAGTCATGTGTCCCGCCACTCCACTCAAATGGCCATCGAGTTGTCCCTGTCTTGGAGAGACATGGCACACCGACACTTTAGCTAGGAGGGGAGGGGGGGAGACGTGGCACACACACACTTTAGCTAGGAGGAGGGGGGGGGACGTGGCACCCACACACTTTAGCTAGGAGAAGAGTGGGGGAGACATGGCACACCGACACTTTAGCTAGGAGGGGAGGGGGGGGGGGAGACGTGGCACACACACACTTTAGCTAGGAGGAGGGGGGGGAGACGTGGAACACACACACTTTAGCTAGGAGGGGGGACATATACACTTTAGTTAGGAGAAGAGGGGGGAGAAATGGCACACAGGCACTTTAGCTAGGAGCGGAGGGGGGAGACATGGAACACAGAGGGCACACACACAGGAGGGCACATACACACACACACACACACACACACACACACTTACTTTAGCTTGGAGGGGAGGAGACATGGCATACACTGACAGTGACCCCTACTCATATTTTGTCCGCAGCATCATGAGGAGTCGAGATGGAGGCCGGGTCCCGCCGCGGTGTTGGGAACGGGGTGGAGAGCGGTGCAGCGCGGCGGGGGACGGGGAGAGAGAGAGAGAGCGTCCTGACGCACGTACAGGGAGGAGGGGGCGTGGTCAGAACAGAGGCCGCTGTATGCGCGTCAGGACGCTCTCTCTCTCTCCCCTTCCCCCGCCGCCCTGCACCGCTCTCCGCCCCGTTCCCAACACCGCGGCGGGATCTGGCCTCCATCCCGGTGCCGGTATGTGTAGGGGGGGGCGTTCGCCCTAATCACCCCCCGCTAAATCTGCCACTGGACTACGATGATGCAAAATTACAGCCAAGAGTGGCTAAATGTATTCGATATCTGATTATTGCAATAAAAGAGCTTTTGCATATCACAGGGGAACCCCCTGTCCCTGACACGAGGGTACACATGTATAAAGGGAAAAAGCCTGAGGTCACCTTTCCATCCTCACATGAGCTGAACGAATTATGCGAAAAAGCTTGGGAAACCCCAGACAAAAGACTGCAGGTTCCCCAAAAGGATTCTTATGGCGTATCCTTTCCCGCAAAAGGACAGAATACGGTGGGAATCCTCTCCTAGGGTAGACAAAGCATTGACGCGCTTATCAAAAAAGATAGCGCTGCCATCCCAAGATACGGCTACCCTCAAGGATCCTGCTGACCGCAAGCAGGAGGTTACCATGAAGTCCATTTACACACATTCTGGTGCAATACTCAGACCGGCAATTGCGTCGGCCTGGGTTTGTAGTGCTGTAGCGGCATGGGCAGATTCCTTATCAGCGGAAATTGAGACCCTTGATAAGGATACCATTTTAATGACCCTAGGGCATATAAAAGATGCTGTGTTATATATGAGGGATGCTCAAAGAGACATTTGTTTACTGAGTTCCAGAATAAACGCTATGGGGTAAATTTACTAAGGTCCCGATTTTGACCGAGATGACGTTTTTTCATCAAAGTGTCATCTCGGTAATTTACTAAGCAATAATCACGGCAGTGATGAGGGCATTCGTAATTTTTTGGAAGTCCAACAAAAAAATTACGAATGAATACACCATCGGTCAAAACGCGGCTGTTTAACTATGAATCTCGGTAATTTACTAAGAAGTGCAAAGCAAAAAAAAACAAACACTGCCGTGAAAAATTACAACTCGTAAAAAAGTGCAAAAAAAAAAACAGACCTGCTTTTTTAATCCGTGATTGTATAGGCATGCAGGGATCCATGAGATCCGTGCATGTATATCAGTGGGAAGGGGTGGGAAAGTGGTTATTTTCTTTAAAAAAATTGCGTGGGGTCCCCCCTCCTAAGCATAACCAGCCTCGGGCTCTTTGAGCCGATCCTGGTTGCAGAAATATGGGGAAAAAATTGACAGGGGTTCCCCCATATTTAAGCAACCAGCATCGGGCTCTGCGCCTGGTCCTGGTTCCAAAAATACGGGGGACAAAAAGAGTAGGGGGTCCCCCGTATTTTTAAAACCAGCACCGGGCTCCACTAGCTGGACAGATAATGCCACAGCCGGGGGACACTTTTATATAGTGCCCTGCGGCCGTGGCATCAAATATCCAACTAGTCACCCCTGGCCGGGGTACCCTGGGGGAGTGGGGACCCCTTCAATCAAGGGGTCCCCCCCCCAGCCACCCAAGGGCCAGGGGTGAAGCCCGAGGCTGTCCCCCCCATCCAATTGGCTGCGGATGGGGGGTTGATAGCCTTTTGTGAAAATGAAAAGATATTGTTTTTAGTAGCAGTACTACAAGGCCCAGCAAGCCTCCCCCGCATGCTGGTACTTGGAGAACCACAAGTACCAGCATGCGACGGAAAAACGGGCCCGCTGGTACCTGTAGTACTACTACTAAAAAAATACCCAAAAAAAGACAAGACACACACCTTGAAAGTAAAGATTTATTACATACATCCACACAAACATACATACATACTTACCTTATGTTCACACGAGGGTCTGTCCTCTTCTCCAGTAGAATCCATGGGGTACCTGTTGATTAAATTCTACTCATCAGATCCCGGGTCCCAGGCTCCTCGTAGCATCCATTTGTAATCCACGTACTTGAATAAAATAAAAAAACGGACAACCGAGCCACGCACTGAAAGGGGACCCATGTTTGCACTAGAGATGAGCGGGTTCGGTTCCTCGGAATCCGAACCCGCCCGAACTTCATGTTTTTTTACACGGGTCCGAGCGACTCGGATCTTCCCGCCTTGCTCGGTTAACCCGAGCGCGCCCCGAACGTCATCATCCCGCTGTCGGATTCTCGCGAGACTCGGATTCTATATAAGGAGCCGCGCGTCGCCGCCATTTTCACACGTGCATTGAGATTGATAGGGAGAGGACGTGGCTGGCGCCCTCTCCGTTTATAGAGAGTGAGACTAGAGTAGAGAGAGACACAGTAGTAATTTTGGGGAGCATTAGGAGGAGTACTTTAGGAGGAGTACTACTACTTGCTGAAGTGATAGATAGATAGTGTGACTGTATAATGTATATCTGACTTGTGGGGGAGACACTGACAGTGGGGAGCAGTTAGAGTCTGAGAGCAGGACTCAGGAGTACATATAACGTACAGTGCACACTTTTGCTGCCAGAGTGCCACACTGCCATTGTGACCACACTGACCACCAGTATAATATATATTGTGATTGTCTGCTTAGGAGTACTACTTGCAAGTTGCTGATAGTGTGACCAGTGACCTGACCACCAGTTTATAATAATCACCACCAGTTTAATATATATAATATATATATATAATTGTATATAATATATATATAATATTGTATACCACCTACCCGTGGTTTTTTTTTTTTCTTTCTTCTTGATACATACTACTATAGTAGCTTACTGTAGCAGTCTGCGGTGCTGCTGAGCTGACAGTGTCCAGCAGGTCCGTCATCAGTCATTACATAATAAATATATATTATATACCTGTCCGGCTGCAGTACTAGTGATATTATATATATATATATTGATTTCATCTCATTATCATCCAGTCTATATTAGCAGCAGACACAGTACGGTAGTCCACGGCTGTAGCTACCTCTGTGTCGGCAGTCGCTGGTCCATCCATAATTGTATACCACCTACCCGTGGTTTTTTTTTTTTCTTTCTTCTTGATACTGTCACAACTGAGGGCCTGAGCTGACGGGAGGCAGCCTCAGTTGTAGGGGCTGAGATGTACCGGAACCTGGGAGGTTGTATCAGACCCCTGGACATGTAAGTAACATGAATAATAACTGCCCGAAGGCGTGACCACGACAACTTGGATAAAAGTCAATGATGTTTATTATGACAACTCCGCAACACAGCAGCAGTAAAAGAAAACGTAAAAGTCAGCAAAGAATAAATACAGTTCCTGGGTACTACAGGATGGCAGGAGCCACAGAGCACTGGTAGTGTGAGATAGTTCTTATGATCTTCTAGATGGAAAGTCCTTACCAGGCCCGACTGTAGCAATGGAGATAACCCAGGATTGTGCCAGCTGGTGTTCCAGGAAAAGCTGGGTTGCTGAAGATAAAACAGCTGCTGTGGATACTGGCTGGAACCAGACTGTTGTTAGCACGGAGTGGATACTGGCTGGAACCAGTTAAATAATAAATGAACTTGGGAGCGATGAAATATGAACTGAAATGTAGAACTTGAGAGCGGAGAAATAATAATACCGGTGGAGAGTGGTAAAGTGTAGAAAGGACACCGGCCCTTTAAGGGAAGCTGTACTCTGCTGGAAGCTGAGCTGGAAGCAGGTAATGTTGTAGCTGGAAACAGATGAATCCACAATGGATTGGAGAGTCAGGCTACACCGCAGGTGGAATGCTGGTGCGGGTCTCTATGGTGGAAGTCTTGAGACAGGAGCTGGAACCTGGAAGACAATCACAGGAGAGAGACAAACAGGAACTAGGTTTGACAACCAAAGCACTGACGCCTTCCTTGCTCAGGCACAGTGTATTTATACCTGCAGCAAGGAAGGGATTGGCTAGGCAATTATGCAGATTAACAATACTGACAACAGATTGGAGGAAATGATCAGCTGACAGAATCCAAGATGGCTGCGCCCATGCAGACACTTGGAGGGAAGTTTGGTTTGTAATCCATGTGGTAATGAAAACAGTAATGGCGGCGCCGGCCACTGGAGACAGGAGACGCCAGGCTGACAAGTGCACATCCAACCACGCGGAAACAGCGGAGGCCGCGGCTGACGTAATCGCCACTCTGACACTCTGCATGCAGAAGCTCAGGGACGGCGGCGGAGGCCACGGGAGACGCCATGCCAGATGTAATAAGGCGTTACTGTGACAGCGTCTCAGAGAGACAGGAGAGGATACAGGAATGTGAACATTAGGATAACAGATGGGATCCGGTCCTGGAGCGCTGAGCCAGCCTTAGGAGGCATCTGATGGGTAAGAAATGGCGTCCAGATACCCGGATTGTGACAGCACCCCCCCCTTTAGGAGTGGCCCCAGGACACTTCTTTGGCTTTTGAGGAAACTTGGAATGGAATCTCCGGACCAAGGCAGGAGCATGGACATCAGAAGCATTGGTCCATGAACGTTCCTCAGGGCCGTAACCCTTCCAGTCAATAAGATACTGTAGTTGACCGTAACGGTGACGTGAGTCCAGGATCTTGGCCACTTCATACTCAACGCCTCGTTGAGTTTGGACTTTCGGAGTTGGAGGAAGTGAGGAATGAAACCGATTCAAGATCAGCGGTTTCAACAGGGAAACATGGAATGTCCTGGGTATTTTTAAGAAGGGAGGCAACTGAAGTCTGTAAGCAACAGGATTGATGACTTGTTCAATCTTGAAAGGACCGATATAGCGAGGTGCAAACTTCATACTGGGAACTCTTAACCTCAGATTCTTCGTGGATAACCATACCCGATCACCCACCTTGAGAGCAGGAACTGCTCGACGCTTCTTATCCGCAAACTTCTTGTACCTGAACGATGCCTTGAGCAGAGCTGATCGTACGCTCTTCCAGATATTGGCAAACTGATGCAAGGTGATATCCACTGCGGGAACAGAAGTTGCTGGAAGCGGTTGGAACTCAGGGACTTTAGGGTGGAATCCAAAGTTAGTGAAGAATGGTGTTGAAGCAGATGAAGAATGATACTGGTTGTTATGACAGAACTCGGCCCAGGGAAGTAATTGAACCCAGTCATCTTGAGAGGAGGACACATAGATGCGGAGGAAGGCCTCCAAGTCCTGATTCACCCTCTCGGTTTGACCATTGGTCTGAGGATGGTAAGCCGTGGAAAACTGTAGCTTGACTTGAAGGACTTGACATAAACTCCGCCAGAATTTGGCTGTGAATTGAACTCCTCGATCTGAGATAATTTCTTCAGGAAGACCGTGGAGTCGGAAGATCTCTTGTATGAATACTTGAGCCAACTTGGAAGCTGACGGAAGACCGGTGAGAGGAATGAAGTGTGCCATCTTGGTGAACCGGTCAACTACCACCCAGATGGTATTGAACTTGTTGCACATGGGTAAGTCTGTAATGAAATCCATCGACAAGTGGGTCCATGGTCGACGGGGAACGGATAGTGGAACCAGTTGCCCCGCAGGCGACTGGCGGGATACTTTATGTTGGGCACACTTTGGGCAAGATGCAATAAACTCCAAGACGTCCTTTTTCAGAGTTGGCCACCAATAGGACCTAGAGATAAACTCCAGGGTTTTTTGGATACCTGTATGTCCGGCAAAACGGGAAGCATGGGCCCAATGCATGAGCTTCTTCCTTAGCATCGGCTTCACAAAACTTTTCCCTGATGGGGGCGTAGAGTCCATCCCTACCGTGGAGAATGCCAACGGATTTATAATAGGATGCTTGTCTGAAGACTCTGACTCATTTTCTTGCTCCCATGAGCGGGAAAGGGCATCGGCCTTGCGATTCTGAGAGCCCGGACAGAACTGGAGTTTAAAGTCGAACCTGGAAAAGAAAAGTGCCCATCTGGCCTGACGAGGGTTGAGACATTGTGCGCCCTTCAGGTATAAAAGGTTCTTGTGGTCTGTAAGTATGGTGATTGAATGAGAAGCTCCCTCCAACAGATACCTCCACTCTTCTAGAGCGAGCTTGATGGCTAGCAACTCCTGGTCGCCAATGGCATAGTTGCGCTCAGCTGGGGAGAACTTCCGGGAGAAGAAACTGCAAGGGTGTAAATGGCCATCTTTAGCCCTCTGAGATAACACCGCTCCTACTCCAACGGAGGAGGCATCCACCTCTAAGATGAAAGGAGAGTCGATGTCAGGCTGTTTCAGAACAGGCGCAGAGATGAACCTTTGTTTTAAAAGATGAAATGCTTGCATGGCTTCTTCAGACCACTTGGACGGGTTAGCACCCTTCTTAGTGAAAGCAGTAATAGGCGCCACAATGGTGGAAAAGTCTCGTATAAACTTTCGGTAATAGTTGGCGAACCCTAAGAACCTCTGGACCCCTTTGAGGGTTAAGGGTACCGGACAATTTTGGATTGCTTGTAGTTTCTCAGGATCCATCTCTAGTCCGGAACCGGACACAATGTACCCTAGAAACGGAATGGACTTGACTTCAAAGACGCATTTTTCTAATTTGCAATAGAGATGATTGACACGGAGACGGGACAGAACCTCTTTAACCCAAAAACGATGTTCCTCTAAATCGTTGGCAAAAATGAGGATATCGTCTAGATAGACCACGACATGACGGTATAGAATGTCTCTGAAGATCTCATTGACAAAATGCTGGAAGACAGCTGGAGCATTGCTCAATCCGAAGGGCATGACGAGGTACTCATAATGTCCGTCACGGGTGTTAAAGGCGGTCTTCCACTCGTCACCCTCACGGATCCGGATGAGATTGTATGCACCTCTCAAGTCCAGCTTTGTAAAGATGGTAGCTCCGCTAACTCTGTCAAAGAGCTCAGTAATCAGGGGTAAAGGATAACGGTTCTTGATGGTAATGTCGTTCAAACCTCTGTAGTCGATGCACGGCCGCAGACCACCATCTTTCTTTTTTACAAAAAAGAAGCCTGCGCCGGCTGGAGAGGAAGAAGGTCGAATGAACCCCTTTGCTAGGTTCTCTTTAATATATTCCTCCATAGAATGCGTCTCAGGCAGAGACAACGGATAAGTTCGGCCTCGAGGTGGAACCTTCCCTGGAACGAGATCAATCGGACAGTCCCATTCTCTATGAGGAGGAAGGATATCAGCAGGAGCTTTACTGAACACATCCGTGAAATCTTGATATGGAGGAGGTGGAACATCAGACGACCTGGGGGAGGAAGAACAGACAGGCAATACTTTAAACAAACATGTCTCAGCACAGGAGGAACCCCATGCCAGGATTTGCGTAGTCGTCCAATCAATTGTAGGATTGTGAAGACGGAGCCATGGAAGGCCCAGGACCACAGGATGTGTGGCTCTTGGAATCACTAAAAAAGAAATAAGTTCGGAATGAAGAACTCCCACTCTCAGACGAACTGGTAGAGTCCTTAAAGAAATAACTGCATCAAAAATTTTGTGCCATCCATGGCAGTTAAAGAAATGGACGAAGGAAGTCTCTCGGTGGGTAGGGACCACCGTTTAACATAGGCTTCGGTAATAAAGTTCCCAGCTGCTCCGGAATCAAGGAGGGCAATGACGTTCCGATAACGTTGAGCAACTTGAAGCGAGACTGGGAGATTACAATCTTGAGGAGATGGAGAGGAGATCATTACTCCTAGCCGGCCCTCTCCTTGGCGAGCTAGGATTTGGAGTTTCCCAGACGTTTGGGACAGGCATTAATGGTGTGAGACGGAGCTGCACAATAGAGACAGAGAAACTCGGAGAGACGTCTTCGGCGCTCAGCAGGAGTTAAACGGGAACGACCAAGTTGCATGGGCTCATCTTTAGATGGTGACAGTTGACGAGGAGGAGGAGCAGAAGATTTTGGAGCAGATGATCTTCCACGCTCAGTTGCTCTCTCTCTGAAACGTAAATCAACTTTCGTGCAGAGTGAGATTAGCTCATCTAACTTAGAAGGTAAGTCTCTGGTAGCTAACTCATCTTTAATACGCTCAGATAAGCCATGCCAGAATGCAGCATACAGGGCCTCGTCGTTCCATGCCAGTTCGGATGCCAGGATCTGGAACTGTATCAGATATTGTCCTACAGTACGTGACCCCTGGCGTAAACGGAGAATCTCGGATGAAGCTGAGGTTACCCGGCCTGGCTCGTCGAAGATGCGCCTGAATGTTGACACGAAGGCAGTGTAGGAAGATAGCAGGGTGTCGGACCTCTCCCATAACGGTGATGCCCAATCAAGGGCTGAGCCACAGAGAAGAGAAATAATGTAGGCAATTTTTGTACGGTCACTGGGAAAATTGCCAGGTTGTAGCTCAAACTGAATCTCACACTGGTTGAGAAATCCCCTGCAGAATCTTGGAGATCCGTCAAATTTTGCTGGCGTTGGAAGATGAAGACGTGGAGCAGAAATGGGTAAGGTGGGTGGGGTTATAGCTGGAGTCACTGTGGTTGACACACCAGACGCGCCTGATCCACGGAGAGTTGTCTGAATCCCATCCAGCCGAGTAGAGAGATCCTGGAGACAGCGGATGATGTGGCCCTGTGCAGCCTCCTGATGTTCTAGTCGGGCTGCCAGTTCTTGCATCGGCCTGGCCGCTTGATCCTGGTCTCCGGCTGGATTCATTAGGTCAGTGCTTACTGTCACAACTGAGGGCCTGAGCTGACGGGAGGCAGCCTCAGTTGTAGCGGCTGAGATGTACCGGAACCTGGGAGGTTGTATCAGACCCCTGGACATGTAAGTAACATGAATAATAACTGCCCGAAGGCGTGACCACGACAACTTGGATAAAAGTCAATGATGTTTATTATGACAACTCCGCAACACAGCAGCAGTAAAAGAAAACGTAAAAGTCAGCAAAGAATAAATACAGTTCCTGGGTACTACAGGATGGCAGGAGCCACAGAGCACTGGTAGTGTGAGATAGTTCTTATGATCTTCTAGATGGAAAGTCCTTACCAGGCCCGACTGTAGCAATGGAGATAACCCAGGATTGTGCCAGCTGGTGTTCCAGGAAAAGCTGGGTTGCTGAAGATAAAACAGCTGCTGTGGATACTGGCTGGAACCAGACTGTTGTTAGCACGGAGTGGATACTGGCTGGAACCAGTTAAATAATAAATGAACTTGGGAGCGATGAAATATGAACTGAAATGTAGAACTTGAGAGCGGAGAAATAATAATACCGGTGGAGAGTGGTAAAGTGTAGAAAGGACACCGGCCCTTTAAGGGAAGCTGTACTCTGCTGGAAGCTGAGCTGGAAGCAGGTAATGTTGTAGCTGGAAACAGATGAATCCACAATGGATTGGAGAGTCAGGCTACACCGCAGGTGGAATGCTGGTGCGGGTCTCTATGGTGGAAGTCTTGAGACAGGAGCTGGAACCTGGAAGACAATCACAGGAGAGAGACAAACAGGAACTAGGTTTGACAACCAAAGCACTGACGCCTTCCTTGCTCAGGCACAGTGTATTTATACCTGCAGCAAGGAAGGGATTGGCTAGGCAATTATGCAGATTAACAATACTGACAACAGATTGGAGGAAATGATCAGCTGACAGAATCCAAGATGGCTGCGCCCATGCAGACACTTGGAGGGAAGTTTGGTTTGTAATCCATGTGGTAATGAAAACAGTAATGGCGGCGCCGGCCACTGGAGACAGGAGACGCCAGGCTGACAAGTGCACATCCAACCACACGGACACAGCGGAGGCCGCGGCTGACGTAATCGCCACTCTGACACTCTGCATGCAGAAGCTCAGGGACGGCGGCGGAGGCCGCGGGAGACGCCATGCCAGATGTAATAAGGCGTTACTGTGACAGCGTCTCAGAGAGACAGGAGAGGATACAGGAATGTGAACATTAGGATAACAGATGGGATCCGGTCCTGGAGCGCTGAGCCAGCCTTAGGAGGCATCTGATGGGTAAGAAATGGCGTCCAGATACCCGGATCGTGACAGATACATACTACTATAGTAGCTTACTGTAGCAGTCTGCGGTGCTGCTGAGCTGACAGTGTCCAGCAGGTCCGTCATCAGTCATTAGTACATAATAAATATATATTATATACCTGTCCGGCTGCAGTACTAGTGTGATATTATATATATATATATTGATTTCATCTCATTATCATCCAGTCTATATTAGCAGCAGACACAGTACGGTAGTCCACGGCTGTAGCTACCTCTGTGTCGGCAGTCGCTGGTCCATCCATAATTGTATACCACCTACCCGTGGTTTTTTTTTTTCTTTCTTCTTGATACATACTACTATAGTAGCTTACTGTAGCAGTCTGCGGTGCTGCTGAGCTGACAGTGTCCAGCAGGTCCATCATCAGTCATTAGTACATAATAAATATATATTATATACCTGTCCGGCTGCAGTACTAGTGTGATATTATATATATATATATATTGATTTCATCTCATTATCATCCAGTCTATATTAGCAGCAGACACAGTACGGTAGTCCACGGCTGTAGCTACCTCTGTGTCGGCAGTCGCTGGTCCATCCATAATTGTATACCACCTACCCGTGGTTTTTTTTTTCTTTCTTCTTGATACATACTACTATAGTAGCTTACTGTAGCAGTCTGCGGTGCTGCTGAGCTGACAGTGTCCAGCAGGTCCGTCATCAGTCATTAGTACATAATAAATATATATTATATACCTGTCCGGCTGCAGTACTAGTGTGATATTATATATATATATATTGATTTCATCTCATTATCATCCAGTCTATATTAGCAGCAGACACAGTACGGTAGTCCACGGCTGTAGCTACCTCTGTGTCGGCAGTCGCTGGTCCATCCATAATTGTATACCACCTACCCGTGGTTTTTTTTTTTCTTTCTTCTTGATACATACTACTATAGTAGCTTACTGTAGCAGTCTGCGGTGCTGCTGAGCTGACAGTGTCCAGCAGGTCCGTCATCAGTCATTAGTACATAATAAATATATATTATATACCTGTCCGGCTGCAGTACTAGTGTGATATTATATATATATATATATATTGATTTCATCTCATTATCATCCAGTCTATATTAGCAGCAGACACAGTACGGTAGTCCACGGCTGTAGCTACCTCTGTGTCGGCAGTCGCTGGTCCATCCATAATTGTATACCACCTACCCGTGGTTTTTTTTTTCTTTCTTCTTGATACATACTACTATAGTAGCTTACTGTAGCAGTCTGCGGTGCTGCTGAGCTGACAGTGTCCAGCAGGTCCGTCATCAGTCATTAGTACATAATAAATATATATTATATACCTGTCCGGCTGCAGTACTAGTGTGATATTATATATATATATATATATTGATTTCATCTCATTATCATCCAGTCTATATTAGCAGCAGACACAGTACGGTAGTCCACGGCTGTAGCTACCTCTGTGTCGGCAGTCGCTGGTCCATCCATAATTGTATACCACCTACCCGTGGTTTTTTTTTTCTTTCTTCTTGATACATACTACTATAGTAGCTTACTGTAGCAGTCTGCGGTGCTGCTGAGCTGACAGTGTCCAGCAGGTCCGTCATCAGTCATTAGTACATAATAAATATATATTATATACCTGTCCGGCTGCAGTACTAGTGTGATATTATATATATATATATATATATTGATTTCATCTCATTATCATCCAGTCTATATTAGCAGCAGACACAGTACGGTAGTCCACGGCTGTAGCTACCTCTGTGTCGGCAGTCGCTGGTCCATCCATAATTGTATACCACCTACCCGTGGTTTTTTTTTTTCTTTCTTCTTGATACATACTACTATAGTAGCTTACTTTAGCAGTCTGCGGTGCTGCTGAGCTGACAGTGTCCAGCAGGTCCGTCATCAGTCATTAGTACATAATAAATATATATTATATACCTGTCCGGCTGCAGTACTAGTGTGATATTATATATATATATATTGATTTCATCTCATTATCATCCAGTCTATATTAGCAGCAGACACAGTACGGTAGTCCACGGCTGTAGCTACCTCTGTGTCGGCAGTCGCTGGTCCATCCATAATTGTATACCACCTACCCGTGGTTTTTTTTTTCTTTCTTCTTGATACATACTACTATAGTAGCTTACTGTAGCAGTCTGCGGTGCTGCTGAGCTGACAGTGTCCAGCAGGTCCGTCATCAGTCATTAGTACATAATAAATATATATTATATACCTGTCCGGCTGCAGTACTAGTGATATTATATATATATATATATATATATATTGATTTCATCTCATTATCATCCAGTCTATATTAGCAGCAGACACAGTACGGTAGTCCACGGCTGTAGCTACCTCTGTGTCTTTTAGTTGTGCCTATTAAAATATGGAGAACAAAAATGTTGAGGTTCCAAAATTAGGGAAAGATCAAGATCCACTTCCACCTCGTGCTGAAGCTGCTGCCACTAGTCATGGCCGAGACGATGAAATGCCAGCAACGTCGTCTGCCAAGGCGGATGCCCAATGTCATAGTACAGAGCATGTAAAATCCAAAACACCAAATATCAGTAAAAAAAGGACTCCAAAATCTAAAATAAAATTGTCGTCGGAGAAGCGTAAACTTGCCAATATGCCATTTACCACACGGAGTGGCAAGGAACGGCTGAGGCCCTGGCCTATGTTCATGGCTAGTGGTTCAGCTTCACATGAGGATGGAAGCACTCAGCCTCTCGCTAGAAAACTGAAAAGACTCAAGCTGGCAAAAGCACCGCAAAGAACTGTGCGTTCTTCCAAATCCCAAATCCACAAGGAGAGTCCAATTGTGTCGGTTGCGATGCCTGACCTTCCCAACACTGGACGTGAAGAGCATGTGCCTTCCACCATTTGCACGCCCCCTGCAAGTGCTGGAAGGAGCACCCGCAGTCCAGTTCCTGATAGTCAGATTGAAGATGTCAGTGTTGAAGTACACCAGGATGAGGATGATATGGGTGTTGCTGGCGCTGGGGAGGAAATTGACAAGGAGGATTCTGATGGTGAGGTGGTTTGTTTAAGTCAGGCACCCGGGGAGACACCTGTTGTCCGTGGGAGGAATAGGGCCGTTGACATGCCTGGTGAAAATACCAAAAAAATCAGCTCTTCGGTGTGGAAGTATTTCACCAGAAATGCGGACAACATTTGTCAAGCCGTGTGTTGCCTTTGTCAAGCTGTAATAAGTAGGGGTAAGGACGTTAACCACCTCGGAACATCCTCCCTTATACGTCACCTGCAGCGCATTCATAATAAGTCAGTGACAAGTTCAAAAACTTTGGGCGACAGCGGAAGCAGTCCACTGACCAGTAAATCCCTTCCTCTTGTAACCAAGCTCACGCAAACCACCCCACCAACTCCCTCAGTGTCAATTTCCTCCTTCCCCAGGAATGCCAATAGTCCTGCAGGCCATGTCACTGGCAATTCTGACGAGTCCTCTCCTGCCTGGGATTCCTCCGATGCATCCTTGCGTGTAACGCCTACTGCTGCTGGCGCTGCTGTTGTTGCTGCTGGGAGTCGATGGTCATCCCAGAGGGGAAGTCGTACTCGTAAGACCACTTTTACTACTTCCACCAAGCAATTGACTGTCCAACAGTCCTTTGCGAGGAAGATGAAATATCACAGCAGTCATCCTGCTGCAAAGCGGATAACTGAGGCCTTGGCATCCTGGGTGGTGAGAAACGTGGTTCCGGTATCCATCATTACTGCAGAGCCAACTAGAGACTTGTTGGAGGTACTGTGTCCCCGGTACCAAATACCATCTAGGTTCCATTTCTCTAGGCAGGCGATACCGAAAATGTACACAGACCTCAGAAAAAGAGTCACCAGTGTCCTAAAAAATGCAGCTGTACCCAATGTCCACTTAACCACGGACATGTGGACAAGTGGAGCAGGGCAGGGTCAGGACTATATGACTGTGACAGCCCACTGGGTAGATATATGGACTCCCGCCGCAAGAACAGCAGCGGCGGCACCAGTAGCAGCATCTCGCAAACGCCAACTCTTTCCTAGGCAGGCTACGCTTTGTATCACCGGTTTCCAGAATACGCACACAGCTGAAAACCTCTTACGGCAACTGAGGAAGATCATCGCGGAATGGCTTACCCCAATTGGACTCTCCTGTGGATTTGTGGCATCGGACAACGCCAGCAATATTGTGTGTGCATTAAATATGGGCAAATTCCAGCACGTCCCATGTTTTGCACATACCTTGAATTTGGTGGTGCAGAATTTTTTTAAAAACGAGAGGGGCGTGCAAGAGATGCTGTCGGTGGCCAGAATTGCGGGACACTTTCGGCGTACAGGCACCACGTACAGAAAACTGGAGCACCACCAAAAACGCCTGAACCTGCCCTGCCATCATCTGAAGCAAGAAGTGGTAACGAGGTGGAATTCAACCCTCTATATGCTTCAGAGGTTGGAGGAGCAGCAAAAGGCCATTCAAGCCTATACAATTGAGCACGATATAGGAGGTGGAATGTACCTGTCTCAAGCACAGTGGAGAATGATTTCAACGTTGTGCAAGGTTTTGCAACCTTTTGAACTTGCCACACGTGAAGTCAGTTCAGACACTGCCAGCCTGAGTCAGGTCATTCCCCTCATCAGGCTTTTGCAGAAGAAGCTGGAGGCATTGAAGGAGGAGCTAAAAGGGAGCGATTCCGCTAGGCATGTGGGACTTGTGGATGCAGCTCTTAATTCGCTTAACAAGGATTCACGGGTGGTCAATCTGTTGAAATCAGAGCACTACATTTTGGCCACCGTGCTCGATCCTAGATTTAAAACCTACCTTGGATCTCTCTTTCCGACAGACACAAGTCTGCTGGGGTTCAAAGACCTGCTGGTGACAAAATTGTCAAGTCAAGCGGAACGCGACCTGTCAACATCTCCTCCTTCACATTCTCCCGCAACTGGGGGTGCGAGGAAAAGGCTCAGAATTCCGAGCCCACCCGCTGGCGGTCATGCAGGGCAGTCTGGAGCGACTGCTGATGCTGACATCTGGTCCGGACTGAAGGACCTGACAACGATTACGGACATGTCGTCTACTGTCACTGCATATGATTCTCTCACCATTGAAAGAATGGTGGAGGATTATATGAGTGACCGCATCCAAGTAGGCACATCAGACAGTCCGTACTTATACTGGCAGGAAAAAGAGGCAATTTGGAGGCCCTTGCACAAACTGGCTTTATTCTACCTAAGTTGCCCTCCCACAAGTGTGTACTCCGAAAGAGTGTTTAGTGCCGCCGCTCACCTTGTCAGCAATCGGCGTACGAGGTTACTTCCAGAAAATGTGGAGAAGATGATGTTCATTAAAATGAATTATAATCAATTCCTCCGTGGAGACATTGACCAGCAGCAATTGCCTCCCCAAAGTACACAGGGAGCTGAGATGGTGGATTCCAGTGGGGACGAATAGATAATCTGTGAGGAGCGGGATGTACACGGTGATATATCGGAGGATGATGATGAGGTGGACATCTTGCCTCTGTAGAGCCAGTTTGTGCAAGGAGAGATTAATTGCTTCTTTTTCGGTGGGGGTCCAAACCAACCCGTCATTTCAGTCACAGTCGTGTGGCAGACCCTGTCACTGAAATGATGGGTTGGTTAAAGTGTGCATGTCCTGTTTATACAACATAAGGGTGGGTGGGAGGGCCCAAGGACAATTCCATCTTGCACCTCTTTTTTCTTTCATTTTTATTTGCGTCATGTGCTGTTTGGGGAGTGTTTTTTGGAAGGGCCATCCTGCGTGACACTGCAGTGCCACTCCTAGATGGGCCCGGTGTTTGTGTCGGCCACTAGGGTCGCTTATCTTACTCACACAGCTACCTCATTGCGCCTCTTTTTTTCTTCTTTGCGTCATGTGCTGTTTGGGGAGTGTTTTTTGGAAGGCCATCCTGCGTGACACTGCAGTGCCACTCCTAGATGGGCCAGGTGTTTGTGTCGGCCACTAGGGTCGCTTAGCTTACTCACACAGCTACCTCATTGCGCCTCTTTTTTTCTTTGCGTCATGTGCTGTTTGGGGAGTGTTTTTTGGAAGGGCCATCCTGCGTGACACTGCAGTGCCACTCCTAGATGGGCCCGGTGTTTGTGTCGGCCACTAGGGTCGCTTATCTTACTCACACAGCTACCTCATTGCGCCTCTTTTTTTCTTTGCGTCATGTGCTGTTTGGGGAGTGTTTTTTGGAAGGGCCATCCTGCGTGACACTGCAGTGCCACTCCTAGATGGGCCCGGTGTTTGTGTCGGCCACTAGGGTCGCTTAGCTTAGTCATCCAGCGACCTCGGTGCAAATTTTAGGACTAAAAATAATATTGTGAGGTGTGAGGTATTCAGAATAGACTGAAAATGAGTGGAAATTATGGATTTTGAGGTTAATAATACTTTGGGATCAAAATGACCCCCAAATTCTATGATTTAAGCTGTTTTTTTAGTGTTTTTTGAAAAAAACACCCGAATCCAAAACACACCCGAATCCGACAAAAAAAATTCGGTGAGGTTTTGCCAAAACGCGGTCGAACCCAAAACACGGCCACCAAAACACAAAACCCGAAAAATTTCAAGTGCACATCTCTAGTTTGCACATGGGTCCCCTTTCCCCGAATGCCAGAAAGCCACTCTGACTGATGTCTAAGTGGGTTTCTTCAGCCAATCAGGGAGCGCCACGTTGTAGCACCCTCCTGATCGGCTGTGTGCTCCTGTACTGTCTGACAGGCCACGGCAGTGTTACAATGTAGCGCCTATGCGCTCCATTGTAACCAATGGTGGGAACTTTCTGCCCTGCGGTTGACCGAAAGTGACCTCACCGCAGGGCAGAAAGTTCACACCATTGGTTACAATGGAGCGCATAGGCGCTACATTGTAACACTGCCGTGTGCCGCCTGTCAGACAGTACAGGAGCACACAGCCGATCAGGAGGGTGCCACAACGTGGCGCTCCCTGATTGGCTGAAGAAACCCACTTAGACATCAGTCAGAGTGGCTTTCTGGCATTCGGGGAAAGGGGACCCATGTGCAAACATGGGTCCCCTTTCAGTGCGTGGCTCGGTTGTCCGTTTTTTTATTTTATTCAAGTACGTGGATTACAAATGGATGCTACGAGGAGCCTGGGACCCGGGATCTGGTGAGTAGAATTTAATCAACAGGTACCCCATGGATTCTACTGGAGAAGAGGACAGACCCTCGTGTGAACATAAGGTAAGTATGTATGTATGTTTGTGTGGATGTATGTAATAAATCTTTACTTTCAAGGTGTGTGTGTCTTGTCTTTTTTTGGGTATTTTTTTAGTAGTAGTACTACAGGTACCAGCGGGCCCGTTTTTCCGTCGCATGCTGGTACTTGTGGTTCTCCAAGTACCAGCATGCGGGGGAGGCTTGCTGGGCCTTGTAGTACTGCTACTAAAAACAATATCTTTTCATTTTCACAAAAGGCTATCAGCCCCCCATCCGCAGCCAATTGGATGGGGGGGACAGCCTCGGGCTTCACCCCTGGCCCTTGGGTGGCTGGGGGGGGGACCCCTTGATTGAAGGGGTCCCCACTCCCCCAGGGTACCCCGGCCAGGGGTGACTAGTTGGATATTTGATGCCACGGCCGCAGGGCACTATATAAAAGTGACCCCCGGCTGTGGCATTATCTGTCCAGCTAGTGGAGCCCGCTGCTGGTTTTAAAAATACGGGGGACCCCTACTCTTTTTGTCCCCCGTATTTTTGGAACCAGGACCAGGCGCAGAGCCCGATGCTGGTTGCTTAAATATGGGGGAACCCATGTCATTTTTTTCCCCTTATTTCTGCAACCAGGATCGGCTCAAAGAGCCCGAGGCTGGTTATGCTTAGGAGGGGGGACCCCACGCAATTTTTTTTTAAGTTTTACAGTGTTTATTTAAAAAAAAAAAAAAAAATGAACCCAAGAATGGATCACACAGATCCGGCCGAGATTCATTGTGATAAAGTCGGCAGTGTTTTGCTAATCACTGCCGTAAAAAACGGGAAAAAAACACGAATGACATCGACATCGGAACAAATGAAAAATCCGAATACGACAGCTTAGTAAATTAGGCGTAATAAATTCAAAAAGTTGCAGTTTTACACTGTCGATGTCATTCGTGATTGAACTTTGACCTTTTTCCGAAAATTACGAATGTTAGTAAATTTACCCCTATGTCTGTTTCTGCTAGGCGAGTCTTATGGACCCGACAGTGGACGGGCGATGCCGACTCGAAGAAGCATATGGAGTTTTTACCTTACAAGGGTGAGGAATTATTTGGAGAAGGCCTCTCGGACCTTGTCTCCACAGCTACAGCAGGTAAATCAAATTTTTTGCCTTATGTTCCCTCACAGCCTAAGAAAGCGCCTCATTATCAAATGCAGTCCTTTCGTTCAAATAAAAGCAAAAAAGTATGTGGATCGTCCTTTCTTGCCAGAAGTAAGGGCAGAGGAAAAAAGCTGCACAACACAGCTAGCTCCCAGGAACAAAAGTCCTCCCCGGCCTCTGCAAAATCCACCGCATGACACTGGGGCTCCCCTGAGGAAGTCCGCTCCAGTGGGGGCACGTCTTTGACTTTTCAGCCACATCTGGGTTCACTCACAGGTGGATCCCTGGGCAATAGAAATTGTTTCTCAGGGATACAAGCTGGAATTCTGGAGGAGGGGCATAGAGGGAGGAGCCAGTGCACACCCAGATCCAAAGTCTTTCTTAAAGTGCCCATGTCTCCTGCGGAGCCCGTCTATCCCCATAGTCCTTTACGGAGTCCCCAGCATCCTCTACGGACTTCGAGAAAAAGATTTACCGGTAGGTTTAAAATCTTATTTTTCACATTGCTGCTGAGCCCAAAGACGCAGCTAAGATGTGAACTGCACATGCGCACCCGCTAAAATCGTCAACTTACATGGACAATGGCATCACGTCCTACTCAGAATAAGCCCCTAAACCTTTCTGACTTCATCTCGCAGGCTCTGCATGAATGATGCACGGAGCATCTGGGATTTGTGTCGCTGAGTGTCGCATTGCCTCACACTCAGTCAGGGGAACAGTACAGTAGGTGCTCCGTAGTAAGTTGTAGGATCACTTTCTGCAGCGAGGAAGAGGGAATTAGGAATGTGGTTAGATGAAAGTCTTTGGGCTAGATGCATCATCGCTTGGAAAGTAATAAAATGGAGAGTGAAAAAGTGCCAGCCAATCAGGTCCCACCTGCCATGTAACAGGCTGTGTTTGAAAAATGGCAGTTAGGAGCTGATTGGCTGGTACCTTTTCACTATCCATTTTAGCACTTTCCAAACGATGATGCATCTGGCCCTTTGTCATGAAACACCACAGTAACACTAGCTCCTGTCGGGACCTTTAACATTTGTAAATACACCAATATCACCACCGCAGCAAGTTCCAGGAAAGAAAGTAACAGCAGCTGGTATGATTGGCGTTCCTGGGTGTCCTGTATGCTTCTCAGGGCTGGCGGTAGCTCAGGCTGGTTTTATTGCCCAGCAGGCTACACATGATTACTTTACAGGGCTCTGGAGATAGAGGTGTGCAGGAGGCTGTAGATATGTCTGGCTCTGGGGGATAATAAAAAGCAGACGATGTGGGTGGGCAGATACAGAGGCATCTAGTAAGATATAATGTAAAACAGAGACATTCCAGTCCCACCTTAAGCTCTACAGCAATATATTCCCCAGAAACCTGCCTGTACTGTTACATTTAACCCACATGACCCTTACCATAAGCCTCCACATGGATCTGATGACAGGGAATTATACGCGGTGACAGTACAAATACCCGGCACGTGCGGTTCCAGTATGGGGGGAGGTAAAGCAATTATCTCCGGCGCTGAGAACGGAATGAGCTATAGAAAAGCGTCTATATGGAAGATACAGTAATTCTCTTTTTCTCTAAAGTAGGTTGAGGAAGGCTGTGTACAAGTGATGGCCACGTAGCAAATTCCTTCTTACAGTCCCTTTGGGCATCTTTGTACATAGCAGTCCCGCGGATAGATGCTAATTCCACAGCAGGGTACAGAGACATCCTCCAGTGGTGTCCCTAATCTGCCACTTGTGTACAATGGCCCACCATCGGCCGTATATCGGTGGCACAGTGAAGCATCTGGACAAACCCTATTGCTTCTCAGCATGCCTGTCGGTAGTACGCTGAGGCGATGCAACTGCATACTACTGACGCGCAGTCGCTGGCGGGGACACTCAAGGAAAGTTTGTGACATGCTGTACTTGACTAGCCACCTCCTGTAACCTCCCATAAACCATACCTCCCGACTTTATAAAAGTGAAAAGCGGGATCTCGGCGTGCGCACCCGAAAATGAGGCATGGCCTAAATGAAAGGGGGCATGGCCTCCCGACAGCCGTGATCGTGTGTCACGCCCCCTTTAACCGTCACTGAGGGGGCATGCCCAGCGCTCTCTGAGCTGCTGGCATGCCGTCTCGCCCTGTCACCTGTGAATAGATGCTGCGCGCATGCGCACTGCGTCTATTCTCTGCAGAGCAGAAGTGACAGGAGCCTCCCTACCCCCACCCCCACCCACAACGCAGGACACAACCTGTGACATGGCAGATAGGAGCTGATTGGCTGGTACTTTGGGGTAGATGTATTATGTAACACACTCTGGACGATATTTGTGCAGACCCGCTTCACCTCTGTATAGCAGTGAAGTGGGGCCAAGTATCGACAGCAAGTATTATTGTTCAATTTGCCGTAGAGTTTTTAGAAGCTTTGATAAACACACACACACACACACACACACACACACACACACACACACACACACACACACACTCTTTTGGCACTCTTCTATGGAGAATGGCGTAGCAGTGCGTGGGGCCGTATGTACCTCTCCTAGTGGTGATCACGCTTGTCTACTTCCGCATGTGTGAGTCGCCAGAAGGATGCCTGGTGCTCACCCCCAGCCAGCTTCACTGGGCATGTGCGAGATCTCCTATGCAGCCCAGAGCCTGGCAGACATTACTGTGGCTGTGAATGGGGCAACCACACCTGCAGCTGTCAAAATCGATAGCTGTAGGTATCGGAGCAGTCAGTGCCATTGACCGTTCATACATTGCATTGTCACGCCAATAATGACAGAGGCGCACAGTGCCCTGTCATGTAGCACACACCGCCACAGTAATACATGGGAGAGAAGCGGCATCAGTGCACATAACATGTGACACCACTTCTCCCCTATAATGGCTCCTCATACCTCTACCCCTTTATCTCTCTCCACTTTATCTCTCCCCAAGGCTTAGTACATCTCCCCCTACAATGTTTATTGGCCAAACCACAACGGCATGTTTCTTTACATTAAATATGGAGAAGTTGGTTGCAAACTGTGAACTATCAAAAGAATAACAGAGATTAACAGTAACAACCATAAAGCCCCAAACACGCGGGGGAGATGTGTGCTGAGCGAGGGTGGCGGCTGGGGGGGGGGGGAATTTCTCTGTGTGTATTCCCCACAGAGATAGCGAAGCACGGCCCCCCGCATCACTATCGTTGACTCTAGATTCTGCATGCATGCATGCCAAATCTAGTTAGATCGCTCATTTCACCGATGGGTGAAATGAGCGCCCCCCCCCCCCCGCCCCCCTCTCCTCGCTCAGCACACATTGCGCTGTGTGCTGAGCGGGGGAGAGATGTGTGCTGAGCGGTCTGTGCTAGATCGCTCAGCACACATCTCCCCCATGTGTAAGGGGCTTTACAGCAAGAAGTACATATGACATTGGAGACAAGACATAAAAAGATGCCACAATTCTAGCTAAAGATCGATGTTTGCCAATATCAGGACTCCCAATTGAATGGGAAAAAAACAAAATATATCAATAAAAGATACAAAGATTCTCTGGCATGGATAGTCACATTATAAAGGGCCCCAAACACTAAAACGATTATGCCCGATTTCAGCCCAATTCGGGCATTCGGGCCAATATATTGGGTGAAATTGGGCATTTTGGCTGTGTATCCGATCCGATGCGCGGCTCCGCGATCGTAGGTTCGACTTCTCTAGGTCGTAAGTGCTGCACTCATGAAATGTGAGTTTCCGCAGGCATGGCTGTGATCGCATACGATATATCGCATGCAAAATTTACCAAATCATATGGAATCGTATGGAACCACTCCCGGGAAATTCCCGGGACAGTTCAAGGGAAATCGCCTCTGACTTCAGCCTAAGACATATCTTGCAGTGTATGGGGCCCTTAAGATTGATGTCTAGCGTAATAGTTTAAGCAGTAACACTTTGCAATATAACAAGTAGAACAGAAGAAAATGTAGCCAGAAAAGACACACAGCACAGATAATCAAAAGCACTCTAGCAAAACAATTGATACACAACTTGCACCAACAACTCTTTAGACTTCAAAGGGTAAATGGAAAAGCCTGCATAATGCAGGCTTGGCGAGATACCAAAGAGACTGTCCGATGTTTAAAAGCGGCAATCACGTGAAACCAAAACCTACGTGGTTTTGCTTTTTAAATGATTGCTGCTTAAAACCATGGGGCAGACTGGCTGTAATCTCGCCAATGCCGGCACCGCCAAGCAATCCCCGTAACTCTGATAGTCCCTATACTGGACAATGGCCACACGCTAATGTCACACTGAATATTGCAGCAAAAAGATATACACTATAATATAATATTACTACGAGCTCGGTCTGTCAGTCGGTATCATAGGCATTGGAGCACATCTCTCTCTCTCTCTGTATTGTGGCAGTACCACATAGGTGGAGTACAGTCCAACAGACTTTATTCCACCTCAGGCAGGTTAAACAATTTCATGCAGGAGTTGCAGGTCAGGTTTTACAGGCAGTTTTAAAACAGCAGTAACAGCACAATAGGATACAGTCTTAACAGTGTAGCTGGTATAACAATTCCAGATGGCTCCTAACATAACCCCACAAGCCCCCAGTCCTATCGTCTGGGTGACTGGTTTGTCATCAGAAGCAATGAACAAACACATTTTTAAAGGTAGCAGACTAGTTGTAGTGATTAGCCCAGCTGTGGCTTACAACAGACTCAGGCAAAACCCGGACTGGATTCCATCAGATCTGTTTCTGCTGCTACAATCCTGCAAAAACCTGCCATTGCACATTAACCTCATGTGGAATCATGAATCTTGAGAACTACTGGACAAATTTTGATGCATTTTTTCACCATTTTATAGACTACTTGTCTTGGAAGGTTTAAGTTTATGAAACAAAGTTACAGGTATGACTTCGGGAGCTGAGCAGTGCCAATTTTAGTAAAACTGACAATTTCAGTAAGAGAAGAATGGTAGTGCTCTACACTGCACACAATGGCCAAGAGTGGTACTGCAGTAGCTGTGCTCTCATAGAAAGCTTCAGGAAATCATCAAAGCTCATCCTTCACATATGTCCCTGCCCCCATCTCTCCTTAATGCTTCTCCACCTGTTTCCACGAGTCATCAGTAATATAGGCAAGTCTTTCCCATGAGTGCCACTGTCCCCTGCCTCCCCAAGTATGCCTCTAACCCCCTTTCCCATGAATGCCTCTGAATTCTACCTTCCCATGTGCACCTATCATCTCCCCTCCCCATATGTACCTCTGCCCCTTGCCAATGTTTGCACAGCTGAGCGATTATTTGCTATGGCGTATGTGTGAAAAGTCCAGAAAACCCAGGCGGTTACTATACTGGATAGGTGGCATGGCATTATCACAATCCATCTGTACAGGTAGTGTGCAGAAGTGCCTCAGGTCAGTTCAATCTGTATGATGTGAGCAAGATTATTATCACTAAATGCTCATGAAAGATGCACAGAGCACCTCATCTAATCAAATCTATATGAATGATGCATGGAGCATTGATTGCAGCCAACTGTATCCCTAGGCTCTGTATGAATGATGCACCACATCTCCTTGGCTCTATGAATAATGTACGGAGCACCTCACCTTCCAGGCTCTCTATGAATGATGCACGTCATCTCCTTGGCTCTGTATGAATAAGGCACGGAGCACCTCATCTCTCTGACTTGTGTCATCTTTTAAGCTCTATATGACTTTTGCACTTGGTACCTCACCTCCCAGGATCTGCAAGAATAACACATATGGCATCTCATTTTTCGAGCTTGGTTTGAATGATGCATAGAGAACCTCACCTCCCAGGCTCTGCATGAATGATGCATGGAGCACATCCCCCTCCAGGCTCTGCATGAATGATTAACGAAGCATCTTTTAGGCTTTATATGACTTTTGCACTTAGTATCTCACCTCCCAGGCTCTGCAAGAATAACACATAGGGTATCTCACATGCCTGCGTAGAGCACCTCACCTTCAAGACTATTCATGATTGGTGCACCTTCCCTCTCAGGCTCTGCATGAATCATGCATGGGACACCTCACATAAGAGGCTCTGCAGGAATGATGCATCTCACCTCCCAGGCTCTGCATGAATGATGCATGGAGCACATCACCTCCTGAGCTCTGCATGAATGATGCATGGAGAACATCAACTCACAAGCTATGTATGAATGAAACATGGAGCAACTCAACTCCCAGGCTGTGCATGTATGGTGCACCTAACTTCACATGCTCTGCATGAATGACACATGGATCACATCACCTCCGAGCTCTGCATGAATGATAAACAAAGCATGTCATCTTAAATAAAAACTATCACACATCTCCTACAACTATACGTACCTCTCTCTCACCTTCTGCTTTTACTAGCTGGTGGTGCATTGCCAAATCCAGACCCCATCCACGTGCCAACTCCAAATCAGCTGATTCACAATGGAATGTAATTCCAACAAACCTTATAAACATCACGTCTCTCATCTCCCTCTGAGCCACTAAAATGTGTCTTATGAAATGCATGTTCTCCTTGCAACAAATTCACACATATGGATGACACAGTTCTACCACTAGTTCCATCACTCACATATACACTATTTGAACAACATTCTATTAGGATTTTCACCCCTTTCTCTCTGCGTGTTGCTGCTATCTGTCTCCTACTTGGGAAATCCAAACAATTTCTGGAAGACTTTTCTGCTTTGCTCCATCACCTCTTATCCTCTAACCCAGGGTCGGACTGGCCCACAGGGGTGCCAGGGAAACCACCGGTAGGCCCCACTGCCTGGGGGCCCACTCCTTCCTCTAGGGATCAGGTTCCAGACTGTGCACTTGTATTATACATGGTAGATATGTTGCATTACACTGCACTAGACTACTGTGTATTGGCCACACCCCCTTTGTAGGCTGGCCACACCCCTTAGTATGGGCCCCTATAACTGTATTCCCCCGGTGGGCCCTTCATGCCCAGGTCCGACACTGCTCTAACCTCTCCATCAATGGCGTAGCTACCATAGGTGCAGGCAGTGCAGCTGCTATGGGGCCACCTTCCCTGTCAAAGTTACATGTGTTATATATATGTTTTGCCATTGAGTGGTACGTAGGGGTCCTTTCAAACCTTTTCCTTGGGGCCTGAAAAATATCTAGGTATGTCCCTGGACCTGCTCATTGTAGTGTGGTATAAAATGAATTGAAGGGCATTTTAATGTCATATACAGGTTGAGTTTCCCATATCCAAATATCCAAAATATGGAATATTCCGAAATACGGACTTTTTTGAGTGAGAGTGAGAAAGTGAAACCTTTGTTTTCTGATGGCTCAATGTACACAAACTTTGTTTAATACACACAGTTTATACAAATATTGTATTAAATGACCTTCAGGCTGTGTATATAAGGTGTATATGAAACATTAATGAATTGTGTGAATGTAGATACGCTTTGTTTAATGCACAAAGTTATAAAAAATATTGGCTAAAATGACCTTCAGGCTGTGTGTATAAGCTGTATATAAAACATAAATGCATTCTGTGCTTATATTTAGGTCCCATCTCCATGATATTCTCCTTATGGTATGCAATTATTCCAAAATACGGAAAAATCCGATATGCAAAATACTTCTGGTCCCAAGCATTTTGGATAAGGGATACTCAACCTGTAATATGAACCGGGGCACTGTAATGAGGCACAATATGAACGGGGAGCACTATATATAATAATGTGAATTGGGGTACTATGCGGCATAATGTGTACTGGCAGCTGTGAAATGTGACATTGGGTGAACTTAAGCACTACTGCGATTCATAAAAGAAACTAGGGCACCACTATGGGGCATAACATTAAATAAGGCTCAACTATGGTTCAGAAAATGAACTAGGGCATAAAATTAACAACTGCTGCAGAGAAGTGTCTCTCTAGAAGCATTGGGATGGGGGCCCCTTCAAAATGTTGCTATGGGGTCCACAAAGTTCTGGCTATGCCCCTGGTCTCCATCATTATTATGGGCGATTTCAATATCGCTATTGTCCACAATCTCCCCATGCCTCCAAGCTACTCTAACGTCCTCTCTTGTCTTCTGTCAATGGACTGATTCATCTACCCATCAGTAGGGCCACTGCCAGTGCCGAATTACCAAATAGGCAGAATAGCCACCAGCCTATGGGACCTGCCCCTTTTAGGGGCCCCGTGATAATGGATAAAAATAATACTGATTTGATCTTACAATAAAACTACAATCAAGCTTCCTTAAAAGGTTTCCAAAAGATAGAAAAAATTAATTCAATTCAAAGAAAAATTTGCATGAAAGACTCTATAGGAGGTATTCAGTTAGGGACGTTTTTTGCCTAGGTGCAAAAATGGGCACTTTTCGCTATTTTTCAGGGCGCATGGGGATTGGCCCTATTCAATAACAGGCACATTTTTTTACCTTGGTGAAACATTCAGCAGGAGCGAAAAACATGTGGATCTGCGAATTCACGTGTTTTTGCACCTGCGTCAGCAAAATGTGGAACGTTTTTGCAGATTTTGAAGCATTTTTTGCCAATGCCTTTTTTTTTTTAATTATGAAAATGTCTTAAAAATGGTCGAAAACGGACCGCAATTGAATACGCAGGGGGGTGAAATCGATAACTCAAAAATTGTCGGAGCTAATTGAATACCCGCTATGGAGAAAATACTGTATTAATGTAATGTACCCATTAACAACTTAAAGTACATAAACCACAAACATCAGATTCACATTATAGTTTCCAGATCGTAGACTGTAGGTTGGTTAAATGAAAAACGTGATAATTTGTGAAAGGGGCCCCGAGAATTTGAATGCCTAGGGGGCCGGAGCCTCCACAGGGTACCGGCCACTGCCTTGATCTTGTATTTACCAGACTGTGCTCAGTTTCTAAATCACTAACACTCCTTTCTCTCTCTCTCTGATCACAACCTTTTCATCTGCATGCTCTCCTCCATTACTTCAAACTCAATGTCACTGAAGTCTACCAAATCTCCTCAAACCTGCAGAAATATTAACGCTATTAATCTTCAACAACTATCCACCTCTCTGCAACAACTATTCTCAACTATTTTTACATTCTCCTCTCCTGAGACTGCTTTTTCACACCTGAACCAGACTTTAGAAATAGCACTCAATGAAGTGTCTCCAGCTACCCATCACAGTCCACATAGGCCTAGATGTCAACCGTGGTACTCTCAATTCACAAGACACCTGCAAACACTCTCATGTAAAGGAGAACGTCAGCAGCGTAAAGCTAATACTCCAAGTGATATCCTCACATATACTGTAAGACCACTTACCACTGCTCGTGGTGCTCTGGACACTGCCAA
This sequence comes from Pseudophryne corroboree, assembly GCF_028390025.1. NCBI lineage: Eukaryota > Metazoa > Chordata > Amphibia > Anura > Myobatrachidae > Pseudophryne > Pseudophryne corroboree. The sequence continues at coordinate 889,203,775 of NC_086447.1, forward strand.
ACAAATTTCCAATCTCTAATCTCTACTCAACCCTTAACCACTTGCCTGGCATGGTCGCATCAGATGTGACCATGCCTGCAAGTGCTCTGTCTGACCTAGTCGCTCGGCATGCGACCAGTCAGATAGAGAGTGTTAGCAGCAGCAGGGAAGGGAAGCTTCCCTCCGCTGCTGCTGTCAGAGGGACCGGAAGGTCCCTCTGCCTTCCTGCACTCTCCCCCTGTGTCTGCCGTGCTGCTGATCACTGCTGATCGGTCAGCATGGCAGGATCCCCCCCCTCCAGCGGCTGCAGACAATGGCAGCCGCTGGGGAGTGTAAATGAACCCTCCCAAGCCACCCACAGACCCCCCCTGCATACCTGCAGGCTATCCCGGCTTTCAAAATGAAAGCCGCGATGGGCGCGATGTTCCCAATGGTCGCGATGTTCCCGGTCAATGTTTCGATGTTTGGGGAGAAAATTAAAAATATATATTTTTTTTTTTCCCAGTTTTTTTTAACTAAAATCATTTGGGATAGGGTTAAATTCATGTTCTTCACCTAATTCACTCATTAAAAAAAAAAACTATTTCGGAGCGGTTTTCGGCAAAATAAATCATCAGTTAAGTGGTTAAACCCCAAGTTTAAATTTAAATTACTTCTTATTCCTTCCTCACCCAACCCACCACAGCCACTATCACTGCACAAGACCTCGCTTCCTATTTCAGGAATAAGATTGACAGGATAGAAAATGAAATGGAATTCTCTTCCAAGACAGTGATCTGCTCAAATCCCTTCCTGAACCATCGGGCACATTCTATTCATTTGATCCCACATATGAAGATGAAAAATCACACTCTTCTCATCTTCCTACTCTACTACCTCTCCTCTTTATCCTATACCCTGACAAATCAGTATAGCTCCTGTACTCATCCCAACTTTAACTAAAATCTGTAATCTCTCTCTCTCTACTTATAACTTTCCATCCAGTTCAATCATGCACTGATTACTCACATTCTGAAAAAAAAAAATTATGACCCTAAAGCTCCATACGCACTAGACGAGAAAGTAAAAGATATCGCTCAGAAGGGCCATTCTGGGTAATATCTTTTACTATCTCCTCTAGTGTGTACACTTAACATCGTTGACGATGCAGGCTCCCGTGCATTTTAAAAGACCCCCTCCCTTGTCTGAACAGTTCAGATGAGGGAGGACCTCGGTAACGAGGGCTATGCTGCAACATGGTCCCCGCTTCCCCCGTCGCTCCCTCCCCATCGGTATCGGCAAGTGTGTATGCACTTGCCAGTTGCCGATGCCTGCACCCCTCCGGGTCCATGCCGCAGCCAATATCGCAGGGTACACACATCAGCTAGTGTGTGTCCTCTCTCTCTTAAATTACCGTCTCATTTTTCAGCTCCTTGAGAGACTTGCCTACACTTGCCTCACACACTTTCTTAACTCACACATTTTATTGGACCCACTTCAGTCAGACTTTTGTTGCCAACACTCCACAGAGACAGCACTGACAAAGGTAGTGAATAATCTGGTCACTGCTAAGTCTAAAGGCCATTAATCACTTCTTATTCTTCTAGATCTCTCTGTTGCTTTTGACACTGTTGACCACTCTCTTCTCATACAAACAGTACAATCCCTAGGTCTTCAAGACACAACCCTCTCTTGATTCTCATCCTATCTAATCGCTCTTTCAGTGTTCATTTCTTTAAATTCACCTCCTCTTTGCTACCTCTATCAGTTGGAGTACACCAAGGCTCAGTCTAAGGTCCTCTGCTTTTCTCAATCTATACTACATTTCTAGGCAAACTAATCCGCTATTTCAGTATCATCTGTATGCGGGTGATACTCAAATCTTACCTTTTTGCCATTTCATCTTGGATTTCATCTCGCCACCTCAAAGGTAATGTTTCCAAAACATAATTAATTTCCACCAACTAATAATAGTTACCAACCTGATATCTCTATCACTGTTGATACTGTAATTCAACAATCAACACTACCTCAAAAGTTCTCTGCCTAGGTGTCACTCTTGACTCTGAACTGTCCGTTGTTCCCCAGATTCAATCTGTCTCAAAATATGTTACATACTGTATATCTAAGAAACATTCAAAATACGACCAAATCTTACACAAGTCACTGCAAAAACTCTAATCCATGCACTCAGAGAGGTAAATTAACTGAGATGGGAGTTTTATTTAAGATGGGATGTTGCCCACAGCAACCAATCAGATTCTACTTCTCATTTATCTAGCACCTTCTAGAAGATAATACCTGGAATCTGACTGTTGCTATGGGCAACATTCCATCTTAAATAGTACTCCCATCTTAGTAAATTTGCCACATTATCTCCCACATTAATTATTGTAACAGTCTCCTTACTGGTCTTCCCAAAAATAGGCTCTCATCAGTACAATCCATTTTGAACGTAGCTGCTAGGCTAATCTTCCACGCCAACCGTTCATCTCTGCTGATCCACTCTGTCAGTCCCTCCATTGCTTACTGGTATTCTATATAAAATAGTTTTACTCACAAACAAGGCAATTAACCAAACTGCACCAACGTACATCTCTTCGCTTACCTCAAAATGTCTCCCTACCAGTGGTGGCTCCAGAGGTGGGGCTACAGTGCAGTCTAAATTCAAATAGGGAAGCCACCCCAACTGCCACCCCAAACATTGCCAAACATCGCCAACCGGGACTCCCTGGCAGTTGGTGTAACTCCACTATTTGAATTTTGGACTCCGCTGCAGCCCCACCTCTGGAGTTGCCACTACTCCCTTCCCGACCACTCCGCTCTGCACAAGATGTGCGTCTCTCATCCACATGCATTACTCGCTCCCACTCAAAATGACAGCACTTTTTCCGGGCTGTACCCACTCTGTTGAATGCCCTCCCACGCAGTATAAGACTCTTTTCTAGTCTCCAAACCTTCAAGCGTTCCCAGAAAACTCACCTCTTCAGAGTAGTTTATCAAATTCCGGACCCACCCACATAACCTCCTGACTGCTGGGAGCCGCACTAAGGGGTCTATTCATGAAGCAGTGAAAACTGTGGAGAAGTAAGCCAGTGGAGAAGTTGCCATTGGCAACCAATCAGCTGCTCTGTATAATTTTATAGTATGCAAATTATAAATGTTACTTCAAAGCTGTTTGGTTCTTCTCCACTGGTTCACTTCTCCACAGTTTTCACTGCTTCATGTATAGACCCCTAAGTGTTAAGTAGGTGCTGTACTGCGTGCAGGCGGGAGCCGTACTGCATTCTGTACTGTATTCTGCAAGCCAAATACAGGTGCAGTGGGGCAGCAACCATGATCCCTGCCCCTTGGGGTGTCGCACAGATAGCACACCGCTATTTATGGTGACCCTGTTCTACCTAATTTGCTCTGCTAACAATCGCCACCTCTTTTTCAAATGGATAAAATCTTCCCACCTCTAGAATATTGCCCATACTGTTCCCCACCACGAACCCTAACTGTCCCTCTCTCCACAGGCTGACCCTAACCTCCGAACTTTTGGGGTGTATCAGGATTCTGACTGCTCGAATCCTGACTGCATCCCATTCAGCCAGTGCTGATTTTGTAGTTATGGTGACTGTCATGTTTATATTAGAGATGAGCGGGTTCGGTTCCTCGGAATCCGAACCCGCCCGAACTTCATGTTTTTTTTCACGGGTCCGAGCGACTCGGATCTTCCCGCCTTGCTCGGTTAACCCGAGCGCGCCCGAACGTCATCATGACGCTGTCAGATTCTCGCGAGACTCGGATTCTATATAAGGAGCCGCGCGTCGCCGCCATTTTCACACGTGCATTGAGATTGATAGGGAGAGGACGTGGCTGGCGTCCTCTCCATTTAGATTAGAAGAGAGAGAGTGAGATTGATTTGAGACAGAGACACTTGATTTACTGGAGCTTAGGAGTACTGTAGAGAGTGCAGAGTTTAGTAGTGACTGACCACAGTGACCACCAGACAGTGCAGTTTTATTTAATATAATCCGTTCTCTGCCTGAAAAAAACGATACACAGTGACTCAGTCACATACCATATCTGTGTGCACTGCTCAGCCCAGTGTGCTGCATCATCTATGTATATATCTGACTGTGCTCACACAGCTTATAATTGTGGGGGAGACTGGGGAGCAGTGCCAGTTATAGGTTATAGCAGGAGCCAGGAGTACATATTATTAAAATTAAACAGTGCACACTTTTGCTGCAGGAGTGCCACTGCCAGTGTGACTGACCAGTGACCTGACCACACTGACCACCAGTATAGTTAGTAGTATACTATATTGTGATTGCCTGAAAAAGTTAAACACTCGTCGTGTGACTTGTGTGGTGTTTTTTTTTTTATTCTATAAAAAACTCATTCTGCTGACAGACAGTGTCCAGCAGGTCCGTCATTATATAATATATACCTGTCCGGCTGCAGTAGTGATATATATATATTTTTTATATCATTATTTATCATCCAGTCGCAGCAGACACAGTACGGTAGTTCACGGCTGTAGCTACCTCTGTGTCGGCACTCGGCAGTCCATCCATAATTGTATACCACCTACCCGTGGTTTTTTTTTCTTTCTTCTTTATACATACATACTACATCTCTTTATCAACCAGTCTATATTAGCAGCAGACACAGTACAGTAGTCCACGGCTGTAGCTACCTCTGTGTCGGCACTCGGCAGTCCATCCATAATTGTATACCACCTACCCGTGGTTTTTTTTTCTTTCTTCTTTATACATACATACTACATCTCTTTATCAACCAGTCTATATTAGCAGCAGACACAGTACAGTACGGTAGTCCACGGCTGTAGCTACCTCTGTGTCGGCACTCGGCAGTCCGTCCATAATTGTATACCACCTACCCGTGGTTTTTTTTTCTTTCTTCTTTATACATACATACTACATCTCTTTATCAACCAGTCTATATTAGCAGCAGACACAGTACAGTAGTCCACGGCTGTAGCTACCTCTGTGTCGGCACTCGGCAGTCCATCCATAATTGTATTCCACCTACCCGTGGTTTTTTTTTCTTTCTTCTTTATACATACATACTACATCTCTTTATCAACCAGTCTATATTAGCAGCAGACACAGTACAGTACGGTAGTCCACGGCTGTAGCTACCTCTGTGTCGGCACTCGGCAGTCCGTCCATAATTGTATACCACCTACCCGTGGTTTTTTTTTCTTTCTTCTTTATACATACTACATCTCATTATCATCCAGTCTATATTAGCAGCAGACACAGTACAGTACGGTAGTCCACGGCTGTAGCTACCTCTGTGTCGGCACTCGGCAGTCCGTCCATAATTGTATACCACCTACCCGTGGTTTTTTTTTCCTTTCTTCTTTATACATACTACATCTCATTATCAACCAGTCTATATTAGCAGCAGACACAGTACGGTAGTCCACGGCTGTAGCTACCTCTGTGTCGGCACTCGGCAGTCCGTCCATAATTGTATACCACCTACCCGTGGTTTTTTTTTTCTTTCTTCTTTATACATACTACATCTCATTATCAACCAGTCTATATTAGCAGCAGACACAGTACGGTAGTCCACGGCTGTAGCTACCTCTGTGTCGGCACTCGGCAGTCCATCCATAATTGTATACCACCTACCCGTGGTTTTTTTTTTCTTTCTTCTTTATACATACTACATCTCATTATCATCCAGTCTATATTAGCAGCAGACACAGTACAGTACGGTAGTCCACGGCTGTAGCTACCTCTGTGTCGGCACTCGGCAGTCCGTCCATAATTGTATACCACCTACCCGTGGTTTTTTTTTCTTTCTTCTTTATACATACATACTACATCTCTTTATCAACCAGTCTATATTAGCAGCAGACACAGTACAGTACGGTAGTCCACGGCTGTAGCTACCTCTGTGTCGGCACTCGGCAGTCCGTCCATAATTGTATACCACCTACCCGTGGTTTTTTTTTCTTTCTTCTTTATACATACATACTACATCTCTTTATCAACCAGTCTATATTAGCAGCAGACACAGTACAGTAGTCCACGGCTGTAGCTACCTCTGTGTCGGCACTCGGCAGTCCATCCATAATTGTATTCCACCTACCCGTGGTTTTTTTTTCTTTCTTCTTTATACATACATACTACATCTCTTTATCAACCAGTCTATATTAGCAGCAGACACAGTACAGTACGGTAGTCCACGGCTGTAGCTACCTCTGTGTCGGCACTCGGCAGTCCGTCCATAATTGTATACCACCTACCCGTGGTTTTTTTTTCTTTCTTCTTTATACATACTACATCTCATTATCATCCAGTCTATATTAGCAGCAGACACAGTACAGTACGGTAGTCCACGGCTGTAGCTACCTCTGTGTCGGCACTCGGCAGTCCGTCCATAATTGTATACCACCTACCCGTGGTTTTTTTTCCCTTTCTTCTTTATACATACTACATCTCATTATCAACCAGTCTATATTAGCAGCAGACACAGTACGGTAGTCCACGGCTGTAGCTACCTCTGTGTCGGCACTCGGCAGTCCGTCCATAATTGTATACCACCTACCCGTGGTTTTTTTTTTCTTTCTTCTTTATACATACTACATCTCATTATCAACCAGTCTATATTAGCAGCAGACACAGTACGGTAGTCCACGGCTGTAGCTACCTCTGTGTCGGCACTCGGCAGTCCATCCATAATTGTATACCACCTACCCGTGGTTTTTTTTTTCTTTCTTCTTTATACATACATACTACATCTCATTATCATCCAGTCTATATTAGCAGCAGACACAGTACAGTACAATAGTCCACGGCTGTAGCTACCTCTGTGTCGGCACTCGGCAGTCCATCCATAATTGTATACTAGTATCCATCCATCTCCATTGTTTACCTGAGGTGCCTTTTAGTTGTGCCTATTAAAATATGGAGAACAAAAATGTTGAGGTTCCAAAATTAGGGAAAGATCAAGATCCACTTCCACTTCGTGCTGAAGCTGCTGCCACTAGTCATGGCCGAGACGATGAAATGCCAGCAACGTCGTCTGCCAAGGCCGATGCCCAATGTCATAGTACAGAGCATGTCAAATCCAAAACACCAAATATCAGTAAAAAAAGGACTCCAAAACCTAAAATAAAATTGTCGGAGGAGAAGCGTAAACTTGCCAATATGCCATTTACCACACGGAGTGGCAAGGAACGGCTGAGGCCCTGGCCTATGTTCATGGCTAGTGGTTCAGCTTCACATGAGGATGGAAGCACTCAGCCTCTCGCAAGAAAACTGAAATGACTCAAGCTGGCAAAAGCACCGCAAAGAACTGTGCGTTCTTCGAAATCCCAAATCCACAAGGAGAGTCCAATTGTGTCGGTTGCGATGCCTGACCTTCCCAACACTGGACGTGAAGAGCATGCGCCTTCCACCATTTGCACGCCCCCTGCAAGTGCTGGATGGAGCACCCGCAGTCCAGTTCCTGATAGTCAGATTGAAGATGTCAGTGTTGAAGTACACCAGGATGAGGAGGATATGGGTGTTGCTGGCGCTGGGGAGGAAATTGACCAGGAGGATTCTGATGGTGAGGTGGTTTGTTTAAGTCAGGCACCCGGGGAGACACCTGTTGTCCGTGGGAGGAATATGGCCGTTGACATGCCTGGTGAAAATACCAAAAAAATCAGCTCTTCGGTGTGGAAGTATTTCACCAGAAATGCGGACAACATTTGTCAAGCCGTGTGTTCCCTTTGTCAAGCTGTAATAAGTAGGGGTAAGGACGTTAACCACCTCGGAACATCCTCCCTTATACGTCACCTGCAGCGCATTCATAATAAGTCAGTGACAAGTTCAAAAACTTTGGGCGACAGCGGAAGCAGTCCACTGACCAGTAAATCCTTTCCTCTTGTAACCAAGCTCACGCAAACCACCCCACCAACTCCCTCAGTGTCAATTTCCTCCTTCCCCAGGAATGCCAATAGTCCTGCAGGCCATGTCACTGGCAATTCTGACGAGTCCTCTCCTGCCTGGGATTCCTCCGATGCATCCTTGCGTGTAACGCCTACTGCTGCTGGCGCTGCTGTTGTTGCTGCTGGGAGTCGATGGTCATCCCAGAGGGGAAGTCGTAAGCCCACTTGTACTACTTCCAGTAAGCAATTGACTGTCCAACAGTCCTTTGCGAGGAAGATGAAATATCACAGCAGTCATCCTGCTGCAAAGCGGATAACTGAGGCCTTGACAACTATGTTGGTGTTAGACGTGCGTCCGGTATCCGCCGTTAGTTCACAGGGAACTAGACAATTTATTGAGGCAGTGTGCCCCCGTTACCAATTACCATCTAGGTTCCACTTCTGTAGGCAGGCGATACCGAGAATGTACACGGACGTCAGAAAAAGACTCACCGTGTCCTAAAAAATGCAGTTGTACCCAATGTCCACTTAACCACGGACATGTGGACAAGTGGAGCAGGGCAGGGTCAGGACTATATGACTGTGACAGCCCACTGGGTAGATGTATGGACTCCCGCCGCAAGAACAGCAGCGGCGGCACCAGTAGCAGCATCTCGCAAACGCCAACTCTTTCCTAGGCAGGCTACGCTTTGTATCACCGCTTTCCAGAATACGCACACAGCTAAAAACCTCTTACGGCAACTGAGGAAGATCATCGCAGAATGGCTTACCCCAATTGGACTCTCCTGTGGATTTGTGGCATCGGACAACGCCAGCAATATTGTGTGTGCATTAAATATGGGCAAATTCCAGCACGTCCCATGTTTTGCACATACCTTGAATTTGGTGGTGCAGAATTTTTTAAAAAACAACAGGGGCGTGCAAGAGATGCTGTCGGTGGCCAGAAGAATTGCGGGACACTTTCGGCGTACAGGCACCACGTACAGAAGACTGGAGCACCACCAAAAACTACAGAACCTGCCCTGCCATCATCTGAAGCAAGAAGTGGTAACGAGGTGGAATTCAACCCTCTATATGCTTCAGAGGTTGGAGGAGCAGCAAAAGGCCATTCAAGCCTATACAATTGAGCACGATATAGGAGGTGGAATGCACCTGTCTCAAGTGCAGTGGAGAATGATTTCAACGTTGTGCAAGGTTCTGATGCCCTTTGAACTTGCCACACGTGAAGTCAGTTCAGACACTGCCAGCCTGAGTCAGGTCATTCCCCTCATCAGGCTTTTGCAGAAGAAGCTGGAGACATTGAAGGAGGAGCTAACACGGAGCGATTCCGCTAGGCATGTGGGACTTGTGGATGGAGCCCTTAATTCGCTTAACAAGGATTCACGGGTGGTCAATCTGTTGAAATCAGAGCACTACATTTTGGCCACCGTGCTCGATCCTAGATTTAAAACCTACCTTGGATCTCTCTTTCCGGCAGACACAAGTCTGCTGGGGTTGAAAGACCTGCTGGTGAGAAAATTGTCAAGTCAAGCGGAACGCGACCTGTCAACATCTCCTCCTTCACATTCTCCCGCAACTGGGGGTGCGAGGAAAAGGCTCAGAATTCCGAGCCCACCCGCTGGCGGTGATGCAGGGCAGTCTGGAGCGAATGCTGATGCTGACATCTGGTCCGGACTGAAGGACCTGACAACGATTACGGACATGTCGTCTACTGTCACTGCATATGATTCTCTCAACATTGAAAGAATGGTGGAGGATTATATGAGTGACCGCATCCAAGTAGGCACGTCACACAGTCCGTACTTATACTGGCAGGAAAAAGAGGCAATTTGGAGGCCCTTGCACAAACTGGCTTTATTCTACCTAAGTTGCCCTCCCACAAGTGTGTACTCCGAAAGAGTGTTTAGTGCCGCCGCTCACCTTGTCAGCAATCGGCGTACGAGGTTACATCCAGAAAATGTGGAGAAGATGATGTTCATTAAAATGAATTATAATCAATTCCTCCGCGGAGACATTGACCAGCAGCAATTGCCTCCACAAAGTACACAGGGAGCTGAGATGGTGGATTCCAGTGGGGACGAATTGATAATCTGTGAGGAGGGGGATGTACACGGTGATATATCGGAGGATGATGATGAGGTGGACATCTTGCCTCTGTAGAGCCAGTTTGTGCAAGGAGAGATTAATTGCTTCTTTTTTGGGGGGGGTCCAAACCAACCCGTCATATCAGTCACAGTCGTGTGGCAGACCCTGTCACTGAAATGATGGGTTGGTTAAAGTGTGCATGTCCTGTTTATACAACATAAGGGTGGGTGGGAGGGCCCAAGGACAATTCCATCTTGCACCTCTTTTTTCTTTTATTTTTCTTTGCGTCATGTGCTGTTTGGGGAGGGTTTTTTGGAAGGGCCATCCTGCGTGACACTGCAGTGCCACTCCTAGATGGGCCCGGTGTTTGTGTCGGCCACTAGGGTCGCTTATCTTACTCACACAGTCAGCTACCTCATTGCGCCTCTTTTTTTCTTTGCGTCATGTGCTGTTTGGGGAGGGTTTTTTGGAAGGGCCATCCTGCGTGACACTGCAGTGCCACTCCTAGATGGGCCCGGTGTTTGTGTCGGCCACTAGGGTCGCTTATCTTACTCACACAGCTACCTCATTGCGCCTCTTTTTTTCTTTGCGTCATGTGCTGTTTGGGGAGGGTTTTTTGGAAGGGACATCCTGCGTGACACTGCAGTGCCACTCCTAGATGGGCCCGGTGTTTGTGTCGGCCACTAGGGTCGCTTATCTTACTCACACAGTCAGCTACCTCATTGCGCCTCTTTTTTTCTTTGCGTCATGTGCTGTTTGGGGAGGGTTTTTTGGAAGGGACATCCTGCGTGACACTGCAGTGCCACTCCTAGATGGGCCCGGTGTTTGTGTCGGCCACTAGGGTCGCTTATCTTACTCACACAGCCAGCTACCTCATTGCGCCTCTTTTTTTCTTTGCGTCATGTGCTGTTTGGGGAGGGTTTTTTGGAAGGGACATCCTGCGTGACACTGCAGTGCCACTCCTAGATGGGCCCGGTGTTTGTGTCGGCCACTAGGGTCGCTTATCTTACTCACACAGCTACCTCATTGCGCCTCTTTTTTTCTTTGCGTCATGTGCTGTTTGGGGAGGGTTTTTTGGAAGGGACATCCTGCGTGACACTGCAGTGCCACTCCTAGATGGGCCCGGTGTTTGTGTCGGCCACTAGGGTCGCTTATCTTACTCACACAGCGACCTCGGTGCAAATTTTAGGACTAAAAATAATATTGTGAGGTGTGAGGTATTCAGAATAGACTGAAAATGAGTGTAAATTATGGTTTTTGAGGTTAATAATACTTTGGGATCAAAATGACCCCCAAATTCTATGATTTAAGCTGTTTTTTAGGGTTTTTTGAAAAAAACACCCGAATCCAAAACACACCCGAATCCGACAAAAAAAATTCGGTGAGGTTTTGCCAAAACGCGGTCGAACCCAAAACACGTTCGCGGAACCGAACCCAAAACCAAAACACAAAACCCGAAAAATTTCCGGCGCTCATCTCTAGTTTATATTGGTTTATATCTTATGTTTGCTACGTTTGTATAGAAATGCAGTACTTATGCACTTTATATCCTGTCATGTTTGCACTGTATCCACATATGCACTTTGTAAGGCTGGGATCCTTAGAAATAAAGTGTAACAGTAATATTTATCACCCTGGTGAGTCCGTGACACTTAGCACACACTTCCAAGCAGTTCTGAAAACACCTGGATCATATCCTGATAATTACCAGCAGAAACAAATCCCGGAGTCTCACATCCAATCCCACCTTCCCCCAGGGCTCAGGTGAATTACAGACTTACAAGAATTTAATAATAAATGAATTACATTGTACTTATTTCATGAGCACATACATTTTATTTATTAAATGCAGACATTAAAAACATGTATGATATAAGCTTAGATTTCTTATGAATGGGGGGGGGGGGGAGTAGAAAAGTTTCTCATCTCTTACTGAATAAACTTTTATGGAACTATGTAACAATGGGCATGATTCAGAGATTTACGAAATGGGCGGGAGCCGCACTACACATGTGAGAGAGCCACACTGCACACAAACGGGAGCCTCACTGCATTCTAAGTGGGATCCGTGCTGTGTGCAGGCGTGAGCTGCACTGTGGGCCTAATTCAGACCTGATCGCAGCAGCAAATTTGTTAGCTAATGGGCAGAACCATGTGCACTGTAGGGGGGGCGGATGTAACATGTGCAGAGAGAGTTAGATTTGGGTGGGGTGTGTTCAAACTGAAATCTAAATTGCAGTGTAAAAATAAAGCAGCCAGTATTTACCCTGCACAGAAACAAAATAACCCACCCAAATCTAACTCTCTCTGCACATGTTATATCTGCCCCTCCCCCCCTTCCCGCAGTGTACATGGTTTTGTCCATTAGCTAACAAATTTGCTGCTGTGATCAGATCTGAATTAGGCCCTGTGTCCACTTCGCATGTGAGGGAGCCACACTGCACACGGGTGGGAGTCTCACTGTGCACTAAGTGGAAGCCGTGCTATGCCCAGGCAGGAGCTGCACTGCGCATGCGAGGGAGCCGCATTGCGCATGGTCAAGAACCGCACTACACACTGTCGGTACCCACACTGTGCATGTGTAACAGCCAGACTACTCATGTTCAGATCTGTTTCTGTAACGTTTGTTGCAGAATGCCAAAAAAACGCAGCACGAATTGACCCATTTTCTGGGCATGCTGAAGCCAGTCGCTGCGTCCTTAGATGCAGCCCCAATGGCCTTGGCAGTGTGATTTTCCCAGACATCCTGAGTAACCCAAAGGTTACTCATACCACTTTTACATCAAAAACCCAGGTTCCATCCCGGTTTCCAGACACAGTTCCAACCTGGGACAGTCCCTGTTTACACTGCACATTGTACCCGGGTTTTTCCCAGTTCAGACCCATTTACACTGAATCCAGGTCTGCCCTGCAGGTTACTCACAAACCCTCCCTTAAGGCGGACCTCTGCAAACACAGCCAATCAGCAGCTTTTAAGCATAAACTGGGTTGGATAACCTGGGTCGAGCTGTTTACACTGCATCGTTACCTGGGTCCAACCCTGGTAGATACCAGGGTCGGATTCCCTGGTCGCTCGACCTGGAATATTTTTCAAGGACCCTTTTACACCATGCTGTGTCCTGGGTAGACCCAGCAATAATCCGGGTCAAAAGCTCTGTGTAAAGGGCTATCAGATATCCAGTGTGCATGCAGATGATCCGATGCTGCGTCTTCGGGCACAGCAGCAGATCAGAGAAGCCGTCAGTGGGCGTCTATTTACACAAGACGTCTCCTGCTGTATTTACATATTGCTGCACAGCAATTCCACCTCTGAATCAGCCACAGTGTGTACTTATCTCTGCATACAGCACGAGTGTGGACACCGTGAGCTCTGTGCTGAGAGAAGATGCAGGAGGGAGATAATGATCTGATATGCTGTACACAGAAGTATTCCTGTTCACCTGTCATTATGGAACCTATAATTACTGTACCATGCCAGGCTTAAAGCTTAATTCTGCCCTGATCTGAAATGTTATCACACAGGTTACAGTTGGATGGAATGTTGGGACTGCCAATATAAGGGATCAGATCAATTTTCAAAACAATTCCATGGAATATTCAAACAGTTATGCAGCAGGATTTGGCTTTAAGGGGGTTATTCAGAGACGAACGCAGATCGCTGCATCCACAGCAGGATCTGCGTCCATCTCCTCACATGCGGGGGACCGCCCAGCACAGGGCAAGGCTGCTTCGCATGTGTGGCGATGCGTCCGCAATTTAATTGCGGATACATCAAATTAAGGTTGACCCCAGCCAGAGCATCCTGACTGTGCTGGCAGGCGGTTTCCCCACCATTTTTTGTTATCAGCAGCCGCCCCGAAAAAGGCTTGCGCCCCCTGCAACAATGAAATACCGCCTCCCGAACGCCCGCCACTGTCAGTCACCTTGCAGTCACATCCCTCCAGGACGCAGGCACAAGGAGAAGGGTTGCGCCAGCGCACCGCGGCCAGTACGCAAGCACAGACCAGATCGACACGGTCGCTGCATACAGACACATGGCTGCGTCCATTTCTGAATCTTCACCTACGTTTTTAACTCGGACTGCATTATCCTTGTTCAAATTCAGGCAGGACAGAGATGGGCATTCCGAGTGTTAAAGCAGGTGGTCTGTGAATGCACAGTGACGTACAGAGAGTTGCCTTAATGACTAAGTGGGTGTAATGCAGCAATCCCAGGTACAGGTCTGTAAGACAGCTGCACGCACAGGGTGAGTGGGCCAAACATCTGTACAGTACCGTTCCTGGCAGCATTATTCCCCCACAGACTGAAGATAAGCTGAAGGCTGCATAAGCCTGAGGCCATATAAGAGATCCACTTTTTGTGATTGGTTGTTAAATGACTAAGCAGTTGCTAGGCAGATCAGTTTTCCCTGTTGGTTTTTTCCTATTGGATTGGAAGGTTGTGCATCAAGCTTAATAGGAGGGTCTTAGGATAGTATATAGGTGGGGGCCATTTTCCTAGACTTCCTCTTGCCATGCATTTTATGGCCCAGGAAGGTTAAGTATATTGATACTTATATTGTTATTTCTCTTAGTCCCTATCCCCCTTTTTGCTTCCCCCCCTTTTGCTGTGTTTTGATATGAGGTGCTGGGTACTGCTGTAGTGTCTCCCCTCCCCTCCAGTATGGCTCGTCCACGGCGTTCCGCTCCCCCTCCCTGCCACCTCGTGTATGCTGGTGGCACCCCCTGCTCCCGTTCCCCTAGTGCTGGGCCCCGGAGGTTAATTGCGGCGGCTGCGTACAGGCGGCGGGGCGGGCGGTGATGGCTCGCTGCCCAGACAGCCAGAGGCAGTCGGCCAGCGGCCGCTCGGCACGTGACGCCGGGACGCGCGGCCCGGCCGGGCCGCGGTCACCGGCGCCCACAGCAGCCCAGCCCCCTTCAGCGGCTCCCTCTCACGGCGCGCTGATCAGCTTCGGGCCTCCCCCACCTTCCCCGCGGACTGTGCTCGGCGGCGGCTCGGGCGCACACGTGGCGCCGGGCGGCCGTGGCGGAGCGGGGGGGGTGAAGGGGTTCCAGCATACAGGCGGGGATATGAGTCCGGGACAGCGGGGAGAGGTGCCCGCTGTCCCCGGAACGGCGCAGGGCACACATACACCCCTTCCTGGCGAGGGGCCTAGCGCACCCCAGTAATTAAGTGGCAATGGGGGTTGGTACTCCGGGCATGTCTGGGGTGGGGGACGGGGCAGTGTCTGCCGCTGCGCCCGCCCCTGCCTCGGTTACATGGCTGGGTTTCCCGGTGGTGACCCCGGCACCAGGGGCCTGCTTTAGAGGCCCCTGGCCGGCAGTCGCTCCGCCCCCCGTGGCGGCGTTCCCGTGCGCCGGTTTTCAAACCCCCCTCCTCCGCTCTGCCCTGGTCATTTCAGTTAGGGTCGGCACCTCCGTCCATCGCAGCGTCCTACCTGGCACCCGGCCCGGCTCTTTCGTGCACAGCGCAGCAAGGTTTCTCGGGGAGCCAGTCCTTCCCCTGGGGTTTCCCGCGGCCTCCGGCCAGCATCCCTCCAGGGGTTTCACAGTACGTCCGGTCCACAATTTTCCCCGCATGTAGCCGGCGCGGGCTCGGCGTGCAGACCACATGGTTGGTCAGCGGCCCAGAGTCACGGCGCCCCTTCCTGCCTTTCCGCTCTCGCAACCAGGGCAGTCACTGATCGGGGGGAATCAGATAGCACAGGGTTGGCCTCCCCTCCCGGCACCCCTCAGTTCATTCCGGTGTCATCCGGATGGGCGGGGGCGAGCGGCTACCCGCCGCATACTGTGTGGCGGCCGTCTTACCCCGTGGGTTTCGGTGCCAGAGGCGGGGCTGCCTTCCCGCAATCAATCGGGTACGCCTCGGTTGGTGGTCCCCCCCCCCCCTGCAGCTTCCCGCCGGCCATCCGCCGCAGGGCGGCGGGCCGGGGCCTCCTCCTCCGCAGGTTCAACCCGTTGGGAATGATGTTTTGGTCTCCTCTGTGCCGGTTGTCCCCTCTGTTTCTCCCTCACAGGTTCTGACTAGTTCAGGGGCTACGTACGGCGGGAGGTGAGGGTCGAGGACGACCGCAACATCGACGGTGGAGATGCGGCCATCAGCGGAGGTGGGTGCAGCGGACGACGCGGTTCCGGGTCCTTCTAACACAGGTGAGCTAACCCTTACTTTGCACATGTCAACCTGTAGTTCCTCATCTTCTAGCAGCGTTTTGTCCGGTTCTCCGCGGCGCCCGGGTAAATTAGCTAGGCTCATCGCGCGGCGAATGGCGAAGGAGGCGCATAAGGTGGGCGCGCCTGCGCCGGTGTTCCCTCCCGACCCCCCCCCCCCCCCCTCGTTATGGGGAGACGGTACATTGCACCAACACTGCAGTTATACGGGGGGTTCGCAAGCGCATGCGAGAAAAAATCCGGAAGGGGAAGTACATAGCATATTCACCCTTACGGAGGAAATGCGACAAGGTTTGACGCAGCCAATAAGCCGGGTGGTATTGGGGAAAATGAGTTTCGCAATTTTCACCAGTGGTTGCATGGCTTTTTGGTTTTCACGGTTTGCTACACGGAATCGCGGCCCTCGGAGTATGCCAACTTAGTTAAATAGTTGTTTTGGTACACGATATGTACTTGAAATCCAAGGTTTCCGCTTGGCGGGATTACGACGAGAAGTTCCGTCGCAATCAGGATGGCAACCCCATCCGGCCCGCGGGTTTTAAGTACGTCGAGGTGTGGTTGGACAGCAGATCAAGCCCACCCCGGACGGCAAGGCCAAGAAGCCCGGGGCGGCCGGGGCTGCGGGTTCCCGCTTGATAGGGAAAGGCAAGTGCTTTGCCTACAACGACGGCAAGTGCGTCAAAGGAGCGAGTTGTCGTTTTCGCCACTCATGTAAGTTGTGCGGGGCAAGTCACCCGGCCAAGGATTGCACCTCGGCGGCAGGCGGTAAGCCCGCCGCTTCCGCTGAGGCCGGGGGAGTTGGTAAGTAAGGCCTTCTCCCCGATTCTAGTTCCCGAGTTGCAGCGCTGGAGTAGCTTGTACCCCGACGAGGCGGCGGCGTTTTCTCGTGCGGGGCTTTCGGCACGGTTTTCGTTGCCCATTTCGGATTCGGTGCATGTGGTGGCGCGCCAGAATTTGAGATCGGCTCGGGAAGTCCAGCAGGATGTCCGGCGGAAAGTGGACGGGGAGATTGGCCTGGGCGCATGGCCGGGCCCTACTCCTTTCCCCCACTGCCCTCCTTGTGCATTTCCCCAGTAGGGGTGGTGCCCAAGAAGGCCGCGGGCAAGTTTCGCTTGATACAGCACTTGTCACACCCTCCGGGTTGTCGGTCAACGACGCTATGCCGGAGGCCAAGTGCAGGGTGCGTTATCAGTCTTTGGATGACGCACTGCGCTTGGTGCGGGATTGTGGTCCGGGGGGTCTGTTGGCAAGATGGGACGTGGAGTCGGCCTTTCGCCTACTTCCGCTGCACCCAGATTCCCTGCGGTTTCTTGGTTTCAAGCTAGGGGGCGACTTGGACCTGGATCGGTGTCTCCCCATGGGTTGTTCTGTCTCCTGCGCCTACTTTGAGTGTTTTAGCGCATTTTTGCACTTGTGCGTCCAGACCGCCTCCGGCCAACCGGGGGTGGCTTACTACCTGGACGACGTTCTCTTTGTGGGGCCCGGGGGCAGTTCGGTCTGTGGGGACATTCTGACGGTGGCCAGGTCATTATTCAGCGCTTTAGGGGTGCCTGTCGCGCAAGACAAATGCGAGGGCCCTTGCACTTGTCTTAGCTATTTAGGTATAGAAAGTGACACGGTAGGGGGTTGCTGTCGCCTGCCCGAGGATAAAGTGCATAAGCTTTTGGGTTTAATTACTGACTGTCTAGGCAAACGCAGAGTTCGGCTTAAGCAGGTGCAGTCCTTGCTGGGTTCTCTCAATTTTGCGTGCCGGATTATCCCCATGGGTAGGATTTTCTGTCGCAAACTTGAGCGGGCCACGGCGGGGACGGTCCGGCAGAATCACACAGTGTACCTTTCCCGCGAGATCAGAGATGATGTGCGGATGTGGGTCTCTTTCCTGGTGTCCTTCAACAAGGAAATTTTGTGGCCCGCGCCTTGTTGTCCCAGTAAGCAGATGCAGTTGTTCACGGATGCCGCAGGCAGTCAAGGTTTGGCGCGTTGTTTGCTGGCGCATGGTGCGCTGCGGCGTGGCCGGCCTCGTGGGTAACGCGGGGGTTTACCAAGAACCTCCTTTTGCTGGAATTGTTTCCAATCATAGTGGCGATTGAATTATGGGCCGGCCAGTTTGCAAATAGGGACATTTTTGTTTCGTTGCGACAACTTGGGGGTAGTGCATGCGATTAATAATCAGCGTTCCTCCTCGCCGCAGGCTCTGAGGCTACTAAGGCATCTAGTTAGCTTGCTTGCAGCGCAATATTAATTTCAGGGCTCGCCACGTGCCTGGAGTTGACAATGGAATTGCGGATGCATTGTCTCGGTTCCAGTTTGACAAATTCAGGACGTTGGCGCCGGGAGCGGCTGCGGAGGGGTCACAGTGCCCACCTTCTGCCTGGCAGACGGGCGAGTCGGGTTAGCGGCTTAGCCAGGTGTGCTCTGGCTCCCGCCACTCTCCGTGGGTATGATGCAGCCTGGCGGGATTGGTCGGTCTTTCAGGGTAGGTACGGGGTAGCGGGTGAGTCCTCGGCCGACGCCCTGATGACCTTGGTTTGGGAACATTACCGAAACGGTAGGTCAAAAGCGTCCATGGCATCTGCCCTTGCGGGCATTTCCTTTCACTCGCGGCTCCACGGGATGACGGCCCCACGGGGTCGTTTGTCCTTTCCAGAGCGCTGAAAGGTTGGGCCAGGTTGCACCCGGCACCTGCGGATTTACGTAGGTCCGTAACGTTGCAGCTTCTAACGGATTTACTGCGGGTACTGCCTCAAATTGCGTCCTCGGAATTCGAGGTCGCGTTGTTTGGTTGTGTCTATGCCCTGGCCTTTTGCGGGGCTTGTCGGGTGAGCGAGTTGGTGGCATGCAGCAAACGTCTCGGGTGTCGGGTTGGCTTTACGAAAATGTGCGCTTGCAGGAGGGCCTGTTACTCTGTGGGATTGTGCGGTCCAAGACAGATCAAGCAGGTCGGGGTCGCTGGTTGTCCTTGGAGGCTCAGGAAGAACCGGGTGTTTGCCCGCTGCGGTTGACGCAGGAGTACGTACGGTTGAGGCCTCCAGGGGGCGACCAGCTGCTGGTGCACGCGCAGGTTGACTCTCTGACGAAATTTAAATTTGCTGCTGTGTTTAAAAAATGTTTGGTGCAGGGGGCGGACTTCGGTACCCATTCCTTGCGGATTGGAGCGGCTACTCATGCAGCGGCTACAGGTTCATCCCCTGCGGCTATTCGGGAGCTGGGCCGTTGGAAGTCCGCCTCCTATAGGTCATATGTACGTCTGGATAAGTTATAAGGCGCCTGTTGCGCTAACCCAAAAACGTGTTTACTCATCGGTTTTTGAACGCTTACCGTTCAGGAATCGAGGGTGTGAAGTGAATTTTTAAAATTTTTCCTCCGAGGGGGCCTAATTTCAATTGGATGTTCCCTCAAGGTCCACGGGAGGTTTTTTGATTTTTCTCCTTCACTTGGGTTTCTTTTTGTTCCGTTGTGTTTGTTGTATGTATTATGTTCATAATCGGATGTTAGGATATTTTCTTTTGCAGATATCATCAATTTTGGGCATTCCTATATTTTTTGGGCGACAAAGCGTCCCATGGCACTTAGGGCAGATGAGGTTTTTGGGATCCAGGCAAGTGAGATGGTTAGGTGTTCTAGGCATGTTATGGGGTGATTTGTTGCGGGTCCTTTTTGCCCGGGAGTGCCGCTGGGGTCGCCCCAGTTGTATTGTCATTCATTGGGGTGGGAATGATATAGGTCGAGTTAAGGGCATAGATTTGGTTTGTCCGTTAAGGCGGATTTGGTGGCGGTCCGTTGTCACTGGCCAGGAATCTGCATTGTTTGGTCGGAAATGGTACCTCGTTTCCATTGGCGTGGTGCGGTGCGTTTCTCGGCGCTGGAGAAAGCACGCAAGAAGGTTAATTCGGCAGGGTCTCTTTTTGTTAGGGCCATAGGTCGAGTGGCGATCAGGCATCCTCTACTGGTGCTAAGGAACAAGCGGTTTTACAAGGAGGATGGGGTTCATCTTTCTCCGGAAGGTGTGCAATTTTACCTGGAGGATATTTTTTGTCTGTTTCGGTAGAGCTATTTAGTTGTTCTTAGTTGGTTACGGTTGCGGATGGCGGTGGCGGTTTGGTAAACCTTGGTGGCGGGAAGTCGCTACCAACCAGCTGTCACACAGGCATAAGTGGTCATTGTGGGGCTCCCTCTTTAGAAGGACGGCAGGTGTGTCCTTTTCTTGCGGTTGGACAATTAGACGTTCCCCTACGGGAACCGAACGTTTGCCAGAGAAAGAGGGGTAAGGCCAGCACAATGCGGGTTATGCGGGAAGGAGGCGGGGTATGTGTACTCCCCTCCTTGGTTTGGTGGTTTTCATCTAGGTGACTGGTGCTGGTGTGTGGCAGCGACTTTCTGTTTGCCATCCTCCAAACTAAATTTAAGTCTATATTCAAAATCAATTCTAATTCGATCACAATTATAGTTTAAAGAGTTGGTCAGCGGTTAATAAACATCGTCTGACCTTTAACTCCAGCTACTGTGTCCGTGTCTTTATTTCAGTGTGTGGTGTTGTTTAATTTAGTGATAAGCTAGCTTAAAGAAAAGGTTTATGTAATCACAATAAAGTTATGAGCGCCTTAGATAAGCTGAAGGCTGCATAAGCCTGAGGCCATATAAGAGATCCACTTTTTGTGATTGGTTGTTAAATGACTAAGCAGTTGCTAGGCAGATCAGTTTTCCCTGTTGGTTTTTTCCTATTGGATTGGAAGGTTGTGCATCAAGCTTAATAGGAGGGTCTTAGGATAGTATATAGGTGGGGGCCATTTTCCTAGACTTCCTCTTGCCATGCATTTTATGCCCGCCCGCCCTCCCGGATTTCAGCTACGGTTTGTTGATTTTGTAGTTGGCTATTTGAAAGCCAGATTGGCGGGAAGTCGCTACCAACCAGCTGTCACACAGGCATAAGTGGTCATTGTGGGGCTCCCTCTTTAGAAGGACGGCAGGTGTGTCCTTTTCTTGCGGTTGGACATTTAGACGTTCCCCTGCGGGAACCGAACGTTTGCCAGAGAAAGAGGGGTAAGGCCAGCACAATGCGGGTTATGCGGGAAGGAGGCGGGGTATGTGTACTCCCCTCCTTGGTTTGGTGGTTTTCATCTAGGTGACTGGTGTTGGTGTGTGGCAGCGACTTTCTGTTTGCCATCCTCCAAACTAAATTTAAGTCTATATTCAAAATCAATTCTAATTCGATCACAATTATAGTTTAAAGAGTTGGTCAGCGGTTAATAAACATCGTCTGACCTTTAACTCCAGCTACTGTGTCCGTGTCTTTATTTCAGTGTGTGGTGTTGTTTAATTTAGTGATAAGCTAGCTTAAAGAAAAGGTTTATGTAATCACAATAAAGTTATGAGCGCCTTAGGGTTTTCTGTTCTATCGCTGATCAACTTGCATCACAGTGATGATGTCAGAGCGGCTCCCCCATGAGCTTTTAGGGAAGACGGTGTGGTAGGCACCGTTGCTGCCTGTGGTACAGGTATTCGGTAGAGATGAGCGCCTGAAATTTTTCGGGTTTTGTGTTTTGGTTTTGGGTTCGGTTCCGCGGCCGTGTTTTGGGTTCGAACGCGTTTTGGCAAAACCTCACCGAATTTTTTTTGTCGGATTCGGGTGTGTTTTGGATTCGGGTGTTTTTTTCAAAAAACACTAAAAAACAGCTTAAATCATAGAATTTGGGGGTCATTTTGATCCCAAAGTATTATTAACCTCAAAAACCATAATTTACACTCATTTTCAGTCTATTCTGAATACCTCACACCTCACAATATTATTTTTAGTCCTAAAATTTGCACCGAGGTCGCTGTGTGAGTAAGATAAGCGACCCTAGTGGCCGACACAAACACCGGGCCCATCTAGGAGTGGCACTGCAGTGTCACGCAGGATGTCCCTTCCAAAAAACCCTCCCCAAACAGCACATGACGCAAAGAAAAAAAGAGGCGCAATGAGGTAGCTGTGTGAGTAAGATTAGCGACCCTAGTGGCCGACACAAACACCGGGCCCATCTAGGAGTGGCACTGCAGTGTCACGCAGGATGGCCCTTCCAAAAAACCCTCCCCAAACAGCACATGACGCAAAGAAAAAAAGAGGCGCAATGAGGTAGCTGACTGTGTGAGTAAGATTAGCGACCCTAGTGGCCGACACAAACACCGGGCCCATCTAGGAGTGGCACTGCAGTATGTATGTATAAAGAAAGAAAAAAAAAACCACGGTTAGGTGGTATATACAATTATGGACGGGCTGCCGAGTGCCGACACAGAGGTAGCCACAGCCGTGAACTACCGCACTGTACTGTGTCTGCTGCTAATATATAGACTGGTTGATAAAGAGATAGTATACTCGTAACTAGTATGTATGTATAAAGAAAGAAAAAAAAACCACGGTTAGGTCACTGGTATATACAATTATGGACGGGCTGCCGAGTGCCGACACAGAGGTAGCCACAGCCGTGAACTACCGCACTGTACACTGGTTGATAAAGAGATAGTAGTATACTCGTAACAACTAGTATGACGACGGTATAAAGAATGAAAAAAAAACCACGGTTAGGTGGTATATAATACAATTATGGTTGGACGGACTGCCTGCCGAGTGCCGACACAGAGGTAGCCACAGCCGTGAACTACCGCACTGTACACTGGTTGATAAAGAGATAGTAGTATACTCGTAACAACTAGTATGACGACGGTATAAAGAATGAAAAAAAAACCACGGTTAGGTGGTATATAATACAATTATGGTTGGACGGACTGCCTGCCGAGTGCCGACACAGAGGTAGCCACAGCCGTGAACTACCGCACTGTACACTGGTTGATAAAGAGATAGTAGTATACTCGTAACAACTAGTATGACTGACTATGACGGTATAAAGAATGAAAAAAAAACCACGGTTAGGTGGTATATATTATAATACAATTATGGATGGACGGACTGCCTGCCGACTGCCGACACAGAGGTAGCCACAGCCGTGAACTACCGCACTGTACACTGGTTGATAAAGAGATAGTAGTATACTCGTAACAACTAGTATGACACTATGACGGTATAAAGAATGAAAAAAAAACCACGGTTAGGTGGTATATATTATAATAATAATACAATTATGGATGGACGGACTGCCTGCCGACTGCCGACACAGAGGTAGCCACAGCCGTGAACTACCGCACTGTACACTGGTTGATAAAGAGATAGTAGTATACTCGTAACAATTAGGATGACACTATGACGGTATAAAGAATGAAAAAAAAACCACGGTTAGGTGGTAGGTATATAATAATAAATAATACAATTCTGGTCGGACGGACTGCCTGCCGTGTGCCGACACAGAGGTAGCCACAGCCGTGAACTACCGCACTGTACACTGGTTGATAAAGAGATAGTAGTATACTCGTAACAATTAGGATGACACTATGACGGTATAAAGAATGAAAAAAAAACCACGGTTAGGTGGTAGGTATATAATAATAAATAATACAATTCTGGTCGGACGGACTGCCTGCCGTGTGCCGACACAGAGGTAGCCACAGCCGTGAACTACCGCACTGTACACTGGTTGATAAAGAGATAGTAGTATACTCGTAACAATTAGGATGACACTATGACGGTATAAAGAATGAAAAAAAAACCACGGTTAGGTGGTAGGTATATAATAATAAATAATACAATTCTGGTCGGACGGACTGCCTGCCGTGTGCCGACACAGAGGTAGCCACAGCCGTGAACTACCGCACTGTACACTGGTTGATAAAGAGATAGTAGTATACTCGTAACAATTAGGATGACACTATGACGGTATAAAGAATGAAAAAAAAACCACGGTTAGGTGGTAGGTATATAATAATAAATAATACAATTCTGGTCGGACGGACTGCCTGCCGTGTGCCGACACAGAGGTAGCCACAGCCGTGAACTACCGCACTGTACACTGGTTGATAAAGAGATAGTAGTATACTCGTAACAATTAGGATGACACTATGACGGTATAAAGAATGAAAAAAAAACCACGGTTAGGTGGTAGGTATATAATAATAAATAATACAATTCTGGTCGGACGGACTGCCTGCCGTGTGCCGACACAGAGGTAGCCACAGCCGTGAACTACCGCACTGTACTGTGTCTGCTGCTAATATAGACTGGTTGATATTTAAAGAGATATTAGTAGTATACAACAATACTATACTGGTGGTCAGGCACTGGTCACCACTCCTGCAGCAAAAGTGTGCACTGTTAATTAATATAATTGTACTCCTGGCTCCTGCTAACAACCTGCAGTGCTCCCCAGTCTCCCCCACAATTAATTATAAGCTTTTAATTTATACATTGATGACTGTGCAGCACACTGGGCTGAGCTGAGTGCACACAGACTGAGTCACACTGTGTGACTGACTGTGCTGTGTATCGTTTTTTTTTTCAGGCAGAGAACGGATATAGCAGAGAGAAGTGAACGGATATATTATATTAAATAAAAGTTAACTAGCAACTGCACTGGTCACTGACTGTGGTAAACTAACTCTGTCTGCGACTCTGCACAATCTCTCTCTATCTAATCTATCTATCTCTATTCTAATGGAGAGGACGCCAGACACGTCCTCTCCCTATCAATCTCAATGCACGAGTGAAAATGGCGGCGACGCGCGGCTCCTTATATAGAATCCGAGTCTCGCGATAGAATCCGAGCCTCGCGAGAATCCGACAGCGTCATGATGACGTTCGGGCGCGCTCGGGTTAACCGAGCAAGGCGGGAAGATCCGAGTCGCTCGGACCCGTGGAAAAAAAAGTGAAGTTCGTGCGGGTTCGGATTCAAAGAAACCGAACCCGCTCATCTCTAGTATTCGGATTGCATGGTGCCTGGAAAAATTTGCTGGACAGCTATCCTGCATATTGCAGAGAGCTTGGCTTTCTGGTCCTAGTGGAGATTCGGCCACAATACATCAAATGCAGGGGTGTAGTACTGGTGACCGGCGGTCTCCTGACCGCCGGTTACCTTACCGACGCTGGGATCCCGGCAGCATACCGACGCCGGGATCCCGGCGGGGAGGGGCGAGTGCAGCAAGCCCCTTGCGGGCTCGGTGGCGACCACGGGTTCTATTCCCACTCTATGAGTGTCGTGGACACCCACAAGTGGAAATAGTCCCTGTTGGTCGGCATGCCGACCATCGGGATAGTGAGCTGTCGGGCTCACGGAGGAGGTCATGTGACTGTCGGTCAGCTGACCGGCGGTCACATGAATACCACCCCAAATGCAGGAGGGACAGTTGTCTTTGCTCAAAGTGAGGGTACACCTTGCATAGAGTAGGAACACTGCTGCGCCTAGTTTCCAAAAGTTTTGCATACATGACATTTCACTTGCAACGGCAAAATGACTGAGTTCAAATAAAGGTGAATTTCCAACTCTATCATTGGGGTCATTCCGAGTTGATCGCTCGCAGACGATTTTCGCAGCGCAGCGATCAGGTGAAAAAACAGCATTTCTGCGCATGCGTATGCCCCGCAATGTGCGCGTGCGACGTATGGGTACATAGCTCTTTGTGGTTGTGCTCAAGTTCTAGCGAAGTTTTCCTTCGCACTGACGGCCGCAAGAAGATTGACAGGAAGGGGGCGTTAGTGGGTGTCAACTGACCGTTTTCAGGGAGTGTTTGTAAAACCGCAGGCGTGTCTGAAAAAACGCATTCGTAGCTGGGCGTTCGCTGGGCGGGTGTATGACGTCAAATCCGGACACGAATAGGCTGAAGTGATCGCAAGCGCTGAGTAGGTTCAGAGCTACTCTGAAACTGCACAAACTGGTTTTGCAGAGCTCGGCTGCACATGCGTTCGCACTTCTGCTAAGCTAAAATACACTCCCCAGTGGGCGGCGGCATAGTGTTATGCACGGCTGCTAAAACTAGCCAGCGAGCGATCAACTTGGAATGACCCCCATTATACACACGAACGCACCATGCATAGCAAAGGCCCCCGCGATAGAGTCTTTTTTGATTATATCATTGTGTAAAGTAAGGGGCAGATTTAACGAGTAATAGTCTTGTTATCCCTCATTATGAATGTTAAATGATTCTCCAGCCAATCAGCTACAAGGTTGTACTTTTCACACGACAGTTTGATTGGCTTTAGCACCGTTTAACATTTATAACGAGTGATAACAAGAATATCACTCGTTGTTAAATCTGTCCCTAAATGTGCAAACATCACAAAAAAAAAATCTTACAAAAGTGCATTGTTCACAAAATGTTCCCATTCTATCCTGTATAGCTGACTTTATGAAAATGTATTTATTCCAATAGGCAACTGGAGAAAACCTCTGTACGACCAGAGGAAAACAAATAACATAAATTCACATAGGTATTCTAACAAAATACAGATATTCCCTCTGATACAGAGGCACCCACCACACAATCATTAGCTTGGTCATGAAGTGGTTAAACAAACTCCTGGATGTATCGTGTAAGGGTGTGGTTCATCAAATCGACAGTGTCTAGGTCGACAATGTTTAGGTCGACCACTATAGGTCGACAGTCACTAGGTCGACATGGATGGAAGGTCGGCAGGGTTTCTAGGTCGACATGTGCTAGGTCGACAGGTCTAAAGGTCGACATGAGGATTTTTTTTTTTTTGTCGTTTTCTTTGTTGAGTGACCAGGATCCCAAATTAGTGCACCGCGTCCCCTCGCATGACTCGCTTCGCTCGCCATGCTTCGGGCATGGTGCCTTCGCTCCGCTACCGCTTCGCTCAGCACACTTTACCGTTCCAATCGTAGTCCACGTGGATCGTTAAGTATGAAAAAATTCAAAAAAAGGAAAAAAAATGTGAAAAACTCATGTCGACCTTTAGACCTGTCGACCTAGCACATGTCGACCTAGAAACCCTGTCAACCTTCCATCCATGTCGACCTAGTGACTGTCGACCTATAGTGGTCGACCTAAACATTGTCGACCTAGACACTGTCGATCTTCAGACTGGATCCCTCGTGTAATGTGGGAATACATATTTCAGCGCTGAAGGAACACAGAATTGCAAATGTGATGTCGTGGCTGCGTTGCCCCCACCTCTGTGTCCCTACACACGTGTAGGAGGCGGGCCAGAGCTGGGTAACTGTTCAGCTTTACAGGGAATATATGGGGCTATGTGCTGACAGCTGGGCTGCGGTAGCTTTGCAGGCATTGAGCAGAAGCCTATTTCTCAGAAAGATTCATTGCTTTAAACTCCCTGTGTGGCACAAAAAAAGATAGGCCTTGTATGTTTTTACTCAAAATGCTGGTATAACCCCATGACAGGGGTCAAAAGTGAGGCCTGTCAGGAGAAAGCGTATGACCCTCCCCATCCCCCTGAACAGTGCAAGACCTGCTTCCCCCTCTATCTAAATCTCCCCATACAAGAATGCCACATTGCTGTGATAAGATTGGAGTGATTACAGATTATCGGTCTGTTCTGATGTATTCAACTCTAAATCTGCCTCCAAGTCCACATAGGGCCTGTGAGATTACTGTTCCAGAGATACAGACCCCTGAAAACAACTAAAGAATACCAAGTTGTAGAAAAAAAAAAAGATTTTGGTTAGAGATGAGCGGGTTCGGTTCCTCGGAATCCGAACCCCCCCGAACTTCAGCCTTTTTACACGGGTCCGAGGCAGACTCGGATCTTCCCGCCTTGCTCGGCTAACCCGAGCGCGCCCGAACGTCATCATCCCGCTGTCGGATTCTCGCGAGGCTCGTATTCTATCGCGAGACTCGGATTCTATATAAGGAGCCGCGCGTCGCCGCCATTTTCACACGTGCATTGAGATTGATAGGGAGAGGACGTGGCTGGCGTCCTCTCCGTTAGAATAGATAGAGACACTTGAGTTGATTTACTACTAACTTAGTAATTTTGGGGAGCATTAGGAGTACTCAGAGGCAGAGTGCAGAGTTTTGCTGATAGTTACTAGTGACCACCACCAGTTTTATTTATTATTTAATATAATCCGTTCTCTGCCTGAAAAAAAACGATACACAGTCACATACCATATCTGTGCTCAGCCTCAGTGTGCTGCATGATAATATCATCTTGTATATCTGACTGTGCTGAGTGCTCACTGCTCACACAGCTGAATTGTGGGGGAGACTGGGGTGCAGTTATAGCAGGAGTACAGTGCACACTTTTGCTGCCAGTGTGACTGACCAGTGACCACCAGTTTATTGTCTGCCTGAAAAAGTTAAACACTCCTGTGGTGTTTTTTTTTTTTATTCTATAAACGCATTCTGCTGACAGTGTCCAGCAGGTCCGTCATTCATTATATTATATAAATATTTACCTGCAGTAGTGTTATATTTTTTTTGTTCATCTCTATCATCTTTATCATCTCTATATTAGCAGACGCAGTACGGTAGTCCACGGCTGTGGCTACCTCTGTGTCGTCAGTGCTCGTCCATAATTGTATACCTACCTGTGGTGGGGTTTATTTTTCTATCTTCTTCATACTAGTAGTTTAGGAGTCTGCTGACAGTGTCCAGCAGGTCCTTCATTATATTATATATACCTGCAGTAGTGATATATATATATTTTTTATATCATTATCATCTCTATACTAGCAGACGCAGTACGGTAGTCCACGGCTGTAGCTACCTCTGTGTCGTCAGTGCTCGTCCATAATTGTATACCTACCTGTGGTGGGGTTTTTTTTTCTATCTTCTTCATACTAGTAGTTTAGGAGTCTGCTGACAGTGTCCAGCAGGTCCGTCATTATATTATATATACCTGCAGTAGTGATATATATATATTTTTTATATCATTATCATCTCTATACTAGCAGACGCAGTACGGTAGTCCACGGCTGTAGCTACCTCTGTGTCGTCAGTGCTCGTCCATAATTGTATACCTACCTGTGGTGGGGTTTTTTTTTCTATCTTCTTCATACTAGTAGTTTAGGAGTCTGCTGACAGTGTCCAGCAGGTCCGTCATTATATTATATTTATATATACCTGCAGTAGTGATATATATATATTTTTTATATCATTATCATCTCTATACTAGCAGACGCAGTACGGTAGTCCACGGCTGTAGCTACCTCTGTGTCATCAGTCACTCGTCATCCATAAGTATACTAGTATCCATCCATCTCCATTGTTTACCTGAGGTGCCTTTTAGTTGTGCCTATTAAAATATGGAGAACAAAAATGTTGAGGTTGAGTCTGCTGACAGTGTCCAGCAGGTCCTTCATTATATTATATATACCTGCTGTAGTGATATATATATATTTTTTATATCATTATCATCTCTATACTAGCAGACGCAGTACGGTAGTCCACGGCTGTAGCTACCTCTGTGTCGTCAGTCACTCGTCATCCATAAGTATACTAGTATCCATCCATCTCCATTGTTTACCTGAGGTGCCTTTTAGTTGTGCCTATTAAAATATGGAGAACAAAAATGTTGAGGTTCCAAAAATAGGGAAAGATCAAGATCCACTTCCACCTCGTGCTGAAGGTGCTGCCACTAGTCATGGCCGAGACGATGAAATTCCATCAACGTCGTCTGCCAAGGCCGATGCCCAATGTCATAGTACAGAGCATGTAAAATCCAAAACACAAAATATCAGTAAAAAAGGACTCAAAAATCTAAAATAAAATCGTCAGAGGAGAAGCGTAAACTTGCCAATATGCCATTTACCACACGGAGTGGCAAGGAACGGCTGAGGCCCTGGCCTATGTTCATGGCTAGTGGTTCAGCTTCACATGAGGATGGAAGCACTCAGCCTCTCGCTAGAAAAATGAAAAGACTTAAGCTGGCAAAAGCACAGCAAAGAACTGCGCGTTCTTCGAAATCACAAATCCACAAGGAGAGTCCAATTGTGTCGGTTGCGATGCCTGACCTTCCCAACACTGGACGTGAAGAGCATGCGCCTTCCACCATTTGCACGCCCCCTGCAAGTGCTGGAAGGAGCACCCGCAGTCCAGTTCCTGATAGTCAGATTGAAGATGTCAGTGTTGAAGTACACCAGGATGAGGAGGATATGGGTGTTGCTGGCGCTGGGGAGGAAATTGACAAGGAGGATTCTGATGGTGAGGTGGTTTGTTTAAGTCAGGCACCCGGGGAGACACCTGTTGTCCGTGGGAGGAATATGGCCATTGACATGCCTGGTGAAAATACCAAAAAAATCAGCTCTTCGGTGTGGAAGTATTTCAACAGAAATGCGGACAACAGGTGTCAAGCCGTGTGTTGCCTTTGTCAAGCTGTAATAAGTAGGTGTAAGGACGTTAACCACCTCGGAACATCCTCCCTTATACGTCACCTGCAGCGCATTCATCATAAGTCAGTGACAAGTTCAAAAACTTTGGGCGACAGCGGAAGCAGTCCACTGACCAGTAAATCCCATCCTCTTGTAACCAAGCTCACGCAAACCACTCCACCAACTCCCTCAGTGTCAATTTCCTCCTTCCCCAGGAATGCCAATAGTCCTGCAGGCCATGTCACTGGCAATTCCGACGAGTCCTCTCCTGCCTGGGATTCCTTCGATGCATCCTTGCGTGTAACGCCTACTGCTGCTGGCGCTGCTGTTGTTGCTGCTGGGAGTCGATGGTCATCCCAGAGGGGAAGTCGTAAGACGACTTTTACTACTTCCACCAAGCAATTGACTGTCCAACAGTCCTTTGCGAGGAAGATGAAATATCACAGCAGTCATCCTGCTGCAAAGCGGATAACTGAGGCCTTGGCATCCTGGGCGGTGAGAAACGTGGTTCCGGTATCCATCATTACTGCAGAGCCAACTATAGACTTGTTTGAGGTACTGTGTCCCTGGTACCAAATACCATCTAGGTTCCATTTCTCTAGGCAGGCGATACCGAAAATGTACACAGACCTCAGAAAAAGACTCACCAGTGTCCTAAAAAATGCAGTTGTACCCAATGTCCACTTAACCACGGACATGTGGACAAGTGGAGCAGGGCAGACTCAGGACTATATGACTGTGACAGCCCACTGGGTAGATGTATTGACTCCCGCCGCAAGAACAGCAGCGGCGGCATCAGTAGCAGCATCTCGCAAACGCCAACTCTTTCCTAGGCAGGCTACGCTTTGTATCACCGCTTTCCAGAATACGCACACAGCTGAAAACCTCTTACGGCAACTGAGGAAGATCATCGCAGAATGGCTTACCCCAATTGGACTCTCCTGTGGATTTGTGGCATCGGACAACGCCAGCAATATTGTGTGTGCATTAAATCTGGGCAAATTCCAGCACGTCCCATGTTTTGCACATACCTTGAATTTGGTGGTGCAGAATGATTTAAAAAACGACAGGGGCGTGCAAGAGATGCTGTCGGTGGCCAGAAGAATTGCGGGACACTTTCGGCGTACAGGCACCACGTACAGAAGACTGGAGCAACACCAAAAACGCCTGAACCTGCCCTGCCATCATCTGAAGCAAGAAGTGGTAACGAGGTGGAATTCAACCCTCTATATGCTTCAGAGGTTGGAGGAGCAGCAAAAGGCCATTCAAGCCTATACAACTGACCACGATATAGGAGGTGGAATGCACCTGTCTCAAGCGCAGTGGAGAATGATTTCAACGTTGTGCAAGGTTCTGCAACCTTTTGAACTTGCCACACGTGAAGTCAGTTCAGACATTGCCAGCCTGAGTCAGGTCATTCCCCTCATCAGGCTTTTGCAGAAGAAGCTGGAGACATTGAAGGAGGAGCTAACACTGAGCGATTCCGCTAGGCATGTGGGACTTGTGGATGGAGCCCTTAATTCGCTTAACAAGGATTCACGGGTGGTCAATCTGTTGAAATCAGAGCACTACATTTTGGCCACCGTGCTCGATCCTAGATTTAAAACCTACCTTGGATCTCTCTTTCCGGCAGACACAAGTCTGCAGGGGTTCAAAGAACTGCTGGTGAGAAAATTGTCAAGTCAAGCGGAACGCGACCTGTCAACATCTCCTCCTTCACATTCTCCCGCAACTGGGGGTGCGAGGAAAAGGCTCAGAATTCCGAGCCCACCCGCTGGCGGTGATGCAGGGCAGTCTGGAGCGACTGCTGATGCTGACATCTGGTCCGGACTGAAGGACCTGCCAACGATTACGGACATGTCGTCTACTGCCACTGCATATGATTCTCTCTCCATTGAAAGAATGGTGGAGGATTATATGAGTGACCGCATCCAAGTAGGCACGTCAGACATTCCGTACGTATACTGGCAGGAAAAAGAGGCAATTTGGAGGCCCTTGCACAAACTGGCTTTATTCTACCTAAGTTGCCCTCCCACAAGTGTGTACTCTGAAAGAGTGTTTAGTGCCGCCGCTCACCTTGTCAGCAATCGGCGTACGAGGTTACTTCCAGAAAATGTGGAGAAGATGATGTTCATTAAAATGAATTATAATCAATTCCTCCGTGGAGACATTCACCAGGAGCAATTGCCTCCACAAAGTACACAGGGAGCTGTGATGGTGGATTCCAGTGGGGACGAATTGATAATCTGTGAGGAGGGGGATGTACACGGTGATGAATCGGAGGATGATGATGAGGTGGACATCTTGCCTCTGTAGAGCCAGTTTGTGCAAGGAGAG
The DNA here is from genome assembly GCF_028390025.1 of Pseudophryne corroboree. NCBI lineage: Eukaryota > Metazoa > Chordata > Amphibia > Anura > Myobatrachidae > Pseudophryne > Pseudophryne corroboree. The sequence continues at coordinate 889,236,432 of NC_086447.1, forward strand.
ATTAATTGCTTATTTTTGGTGGGGGTCCAAACCAACCCGTCATTTCAGTCACAGTCGTGTGGCAGACCCTGTCACTGAAATGATGGGTTGGTTAAAGTGTGCATGTCCTGTTTAAACAACATAAGGGTGGGTGGGAGGGCTCAAGGACAATTCCATCTTGCACCTCTTTTTTCTTTCATTTTTCTTTGCATCATGTGCTGTTTGGGGAGTGTTTTTTAGAAGGGCCATCCTGCGTGACACTGCAGTGCCACTCCTAGATGGGCCAGGTGTTTGTGTCGGCCACTTGGGTCGCTGAGCTTATCTTACTCATCCAGCGACCTCGGTGCAAATTTTTGGACTAAAAATAATATTGTGAGGTGTGAGGTGTTCAGAATAGACTGAAAATGAGTGGAAATTATGGTTATTGAGGTTAATAATACTTTGGGATAAAAATGACCCCCAAATTCTATGATTTAAGCTGTTTTTTAGGGTTTTTTGAAAAAAAACACCCGAATCCAAAACAAACCCGAATCCGACAAAAAAAATTCGGTGAAGTTTTGCCAAAACGCGTTCGAACCCAAAATACGGCCACGGAACCGAACCCAAAACCAAAACACAAAACCCGAAAAATTTCCGGTGCACATCTCTAATTTTGGGCCATATTTATCGCAATCCACATCTCGGATGCGGATGGGAAGTGATAAATTTGCCCATATTCGCAATGCCGTAATTGAATACTTCGCAAGGATAAATCAAATATCGCATGCAGGGATATACCTTTGCGAAAAAGCTCTGTCATTGCGAATCATCTTACCTGAGCTTGTGACCGTACATGGGCCACCACCGGCTAACCTCTGTGACCCCCCCCCCCTCCGTTTACAGGGCCTAATTCAGCATGAATCGCAAAAGCACAGTCTTTCTCTAATATGCAAATTTGCAAAACCATGTGCACTGCAGGTGGGGTAGATGTAACATTTGCAGAAAGAATTAGATTTGGGTGGGTTATTTTGTTTCTGTGTAGGTAAATACTGGCTGCTTTATTATATATATATATATATATATATATATATACTGCAATTTAGATTTCAGTTTGAACATACCCCACCCAAATCTAACTCTCTCTGCACATGTTATATCTGCCCCAGCTGCAGTGCACATGGGTTTGCCCATTAGAAAAAGATATTGCTTTTGTGATCCATACTGATTTAGGCCCACAGTCAGCACCGGTGATTGGTGATCTGGGAAGACAGCAGTTCCCCTCGGTAGCTGTAAAGTGAGATGCTGGCTTCACAACGTCACTTTACTGCACTGCAGGTCACCGCAGGAGCACAGTGATCAGATGACCGGCTGTCCTCTCAGATCACCATTCACTAGTTCCTGGGTCCAGGTAAGTGTTACTTTTTCTTTTTACATAGTGATCAGCTCGGGTCTCTCAGACACACATGGCTGATCACATCAGCTGGATCCCAGCTCAGCCTCCACTGCCAGCAGGCAGAGAAGGCTGTGCAAAAGTAGGGGAACCAAAGGGAAGCATGACTAATGCTATCTTAAGATAGCATTACTATCAAAGGGCTCCCTCCGGTATTTCTTAACAATTTATTTTTAGTGAATTACAAGTATGGGAAATGAGATCTGATTACTGAAAAAAAAAAATATGAATTTAAGGGCTTTTGCAACGTCTCCTCCATTTGCCAATTAGAACATTCAGGTGATACTAAAATAATGTAAAAAGGGTGTGAAACACCCTTTTTCACATTATTTTAGTAAAAATAATTTTGCTAAATATGCTCGTATGTGCCAAATATCCGTCTACTCAGAAGTCACTGCATCATCTTTAAGGGGTATATTTAGTAGGAAGTCAACCCAAAATGTTTCTATAGAGGTGTCACATGGAGCTGGAGTCCGGCCTCCTCTTAACAAGTCTGGCGGCTCTGGTCCCGAAGCAGCTGCAATGCCACGTCAAGCCTTCCCTCTGCCTAGCCCTGGTATCTTTGGTACTTGCTGGCACTTCTTCCTGGCTGCAGTACTGGCGGCTCTTGCTATCTCTCTGGCTGCTGTCACCAGCATCTCCTTCCTCCTGTCACCAGCATCTCCTTCCTCCTCCTCCTCCGCTGCTGCTCTCCTGCTCCTGACAGCTGTTACAGACAGCTGCAGCTCCCATGATTTAAAGGCACAGGAACGCTTATAGCATGGTGTCACGCTGGCACCAAATTCAAACTCCCTCCCGATCAAAGGAAGTCTCTGAGCACTGTTCAGTACCAGAGTATTAGGATCCATACCAAACACTGGTATTTGTTCCCAGTGTACTCCCTGTACAAGTTTAGGTATTTCCTGCTTCTGACCTAGGCTATTTTATTGTCCCGATTCAACTTAACCCCCGGTACCGCTCCTTGTGAATCCTGGGATTGACCTTGGCTATTCTGTGATCTGATTCTGACTGCTCACTGGCACTGTGTATACCTGCCTGGTTCTGACCCTTAACTGACGACTGCGCTTCAGTTCACCCAGAGTTGATTTATCTCCACCTACCCTCATTTCATTCACACCACTAGCACCAGTACAATGGAACCCAGACTATCGGGCGCAGCAAAATCCAAATGCCATTGCCGGGGTTCCTGGTGAAAGCCCCGACTTGTTCCAAGTCAGCACCCACATCATCAACCTGACAGTTTAGACAGGAGGTGGCTGCATTGCCAAGTTTACCAAGATCTGGAATGTGAAGCTGCCTACACCATCTTTACATGCGTCAGCTCACAGGGGCTAATGTATTGCATTTTTTATTGCATTTATTTTATCCTTCCCTGTTCTCTTCCACTGATACATGTGCAGCCGACGGCGGTGCATCCACAGTATCCTCGCCGGGCTTGAACAATGCTGCAAATTATAAAATGTCAGGTGGAAGTGAAACCTGCCTCCCATTAAAAGTCCATGTAATATAATTGTAACTCTTTATTTATGTGGTATGTTTACTTTCATATAAAACCGACTAACTTGCCCGATCTTTGCACATCTTACTTGCCATATCTCCTGAAAGTCGCAGGAGACTCACAATTTTTTTTGGGTAGTCCTCCCGCACCATTGGAGGAGTAAGTAGAAGTGGGCAGGATTATTATTATTATTACATTTTATTTATAAGGCGCCACAAGTGTTTCGCAGCGCCGTGCAAAGGACAGTACAGGGAGACAGAACTTAGCATTACAGTAAATAAATAACAAAAATAACAAAAATAACACAATGCTCAAGACATAATACAGCTAAGATGTAAGCAGCGAGGGAGTAACCACCGTACTACTTGGGGCTGGTGGCCATAGATGGAGATGAGCCTTGACCAGCAGAAGAAAAAGCGGTAAAGATGGTCGCTGAGTAGGAGAGAGCTGCAAGTGAAATGTGTTGAGAAGAGGGCTTTGACAACAAGAGGAAAGAGGGCCCTGCTCTGAATAGCTAACAATCTAGTGGGAAGGGGTCGATAGATGACATGAGGTGCAAGCAAGCGGGAGGTAGCCTGATGGCAGTATGTAAGCAAAGCCGAGATGTTTAAGGCATGAGGCAGAGGGATGGAGGAGCAGCCTCAGGATTAGGTTATGCATCGGGAGGGTATGCTTTAATGAATAGGTGGATTTTTAGAGCCCATTTGAAGCTTTGCAAGGTTGTGCGTATCTAATGGAGTGGGGGAAAGAATTCCACTGAAGGGGTGCAGCACAGGCATAGTCTTGAACTCGAGCATGGGAAGCAGTGACCAGGGCAGTGGAAAGGCGACGGTCACTGCCCGACCGTAGGGGGCAGGAGGGAGTATGAAGGGAGAGGAGGTTGGAGATGTAGGGAGCAGTGGAATTAGAGGTGGCCTTGTATGTGAGGGTGAGGAGTTTGAAGAGCATTATGTAGGGGAATGTGAGCCAGTGTAGATTTTGTCGAAGGGGAGTGGCAGATGTGGAGCGGCAGGAGAGGAAGATAAGCCTGGCTGCGGAGTTCAGGACAGATTGGACGGGAGCAAGTTGGGAGCAAGCGAGGTCAGTGGGGAGAACATTGCAATAGTTGAGTCGTGAGATGACCAGTGAGTGGATGATAAGTTTAGTTGCACTCTGGGAGAGAAATGGCCTGATGCAAGCAATGTTGCGTAGCTGGAACTGACAGGATTGTGCCAGAGCTTGGATGTGTGATGCAAAGGAGAGGGAGGAGTCAAGAGTTATGCCCAAGCAGCGGAGTTGGGGAATGGGGAAGATGATGATGTTGTCAACCGTGATAGAGATATTGGTAGGGGGTGTTGCTCTGGGAGGGGGGAAAGTTGATGAGTTCGGTTTTGTCCATGTTGAGCTTCAGAGAGCACTCAAACATCCAGGAGTAGATTGTGGAGAGGCAGCTGGAAACCTGAGAGAGGACAGAGGGGGACAGATCAGGAGAGGAGAGGTAGAGTTGAGTGTCATCAGCATAGAGGTGGTTTTGAAGGCCAAAGGAGTTAATGAGCGCACCCAGGGAAGTGTATAGGGAGAACAGAAGGGGGCCTAGGACAGAACCCTGAGGGACACCAACAGGAAGGATGGAAGGGTGTGTGGTGGTGCCGGAGGCAGACACAGAGAAGGAGCGGTTGGTGAGGTAAGAGGAAAACCAGTCAAGGACAGTGCTAGAGAGGCCAATGTTTTGGAGTGTGTGGAGGAGAGGATGATCCACGGTGTCAAAGGCAGCAGAGAGGTCCAGAAGGATGAACAGAGAGAAGTGGCCCCTGGATTTGGCCAAAAGCAGGTCATTGGTGACTTTCACCAGGGCAGTCTCAGTGGAGTGGAGTGGAGTGTGCGAAAACCAGATTGTAGTGGATCAAGGATGGAATTGTCAGAGAGGTAGCTTGTGAGACGGCTGTAGGCCAGTCGTTCAAGTAGTTTGGAGGCTAAAGGGAGAAGAGAGATGGGGCAGTACCTAGTGAGTGATGAAGGGTCGAGGTTGGGTTTTTTGAGAATAGGTGAGACCATAGCATGTTTGAATGGTGAGGGGAAGATGCCGCTAGAGAGTGATAGGTTAGAGAGGTGAGCAAGGTGGGAGCAGGCAGTGGAGAGGGAGCGGAGAAGACGGGAGGGAAGGGGGTCCAGAGGGCCAGTGGAGGGGGGGGGGGAGGATAAGATGAGGGTGTGGACTTCCTTGTCTGAAGTGGGATGGAAGGAGGACAGGGTGGGATAGATGGAGGGGAGGGATGATGGAGGCAGGGGGGGCAGCAGAGGGGAGATGGGAGGATATGTCGTGTCGGATAGCCTCAATTTTGGAGATGAAGAAGGAGGCATGAGGAGATAATCACCGTAATTATGGCACCGTGATGAGGGGGCAGGGCTAAAGGATGTGAATTGGTCAGCATTTACAACCAATACTGAGTTAAGGGGAAGAATAATGGGGGCTATTTATCAACAAATTTTATCATATGCAACGAGTTTTAAATTATTTTTTTTAACACATGACAGAAATGTGCTGATTGGTTGGAACACTATCCTATGGAACAAGTTTTAAAACTAATTGATAAAACTAGTTGATAAATGGGAACCAATATTTATAATCCTCTGATATATGGGATATCAACAGATGAAAATGACCAGGCATACTTTAATCTGTATAGTGAATACTAAAGTTTAGAATTTTTCCCATGGAATATTACTGTTAGAGACAGCAATTGCAGTTACAAGTCAAACAGCACATTTTTAGAGTATAGTCGTTCTAATAATAATAATAATAATTATTATTATTATTATTATTATATAACGTAGCAACAGCCGCAGAATATGAATTTTAATAATTTACTTTATTTTTCTTACTCATTTTTTTTTATCACTGCATAATTTTAAATAATTCTTCTATCAGGATTTCCTATATTCTGAAATATTTCAATGTATACAATAAAGATTTGTGTACTTTAAATACAATTAAACAATGAAATAAACTAAATATTGAGGATCCCATGAATGTATCTAAGGGTGACCACTGCAGATATTAGAGCTACCTGCTGCGATGCCCCCCCTTTCAATTGTCAAAGCAGCCGCCATAGGGCTCCATGGGGGCTGCATAAATGCCAGATTTGACAAGCTTCTGAATGTGAACAAGCTAATGCCATCTTCACAAGGTGTTAGCCATTGTAGCCTATGAGCTACTGATTGCAAAAGTGACCGGGAGAGTGATACTTAGAATCCCAGCATAGTACTCTCCGGTGTTGTTGCATCTCATCATTAGGCCAGATTAGACTTTGGGAAAAAAAAAAAAAATCTAAAAAAGCCAGCCCGGCTCTGGAACAGCATCCTTTGGACAGATAAAACTAAGATCAACCTGTACCAGAATGACGAGAAGAAAAAAAAGTATGTAGAATGCTTGGAATGGCTCATGATCTGAAGCATACCACATCCTCTGTAACACAAGGTGGAGGCAGTGTGATGGCATGGGCATGCGTGGCTTCCAATGGCACTGAGTCACTTGTGTTTATAGATAATGTGAAAGAAGACAGAAGCAAGCGGGTGAATTCTGAAGTATATAGGCATATACTGTCTGCTCAGATTCAGCCAAATTCTGCAAAGCTGATTGGACGCCATAACTACTCACCTTCTGCAGCGCTGTCCTCCTTCTCCGCTTCTTGTCTCACTTCCTTAGCATCACAGACAGCAGCTTCCAAGAACGGGGCAGAGGAACAATAATACCCCTTACCCTGCATCCCCTCCCCGCACTAACACTGACGCTCATCCTGCAGCCCCTCCCTGCACATCCTGCACTTACACTACCACTCGCCCTACACCCCCTCCCTGCACACCTTGCAATTACTCTACACTACCACTCACCCTGCACCCACTCCCCGCACTTTCACTACCACTCACCCTGCACCCCCTGCCTGCACACACTGCCCTAACACTACCACTCACCCTTCACCCCCTCCCTGCACACACTGCACTTACACTACCACTCACCCTGCACCCCCTCCCCGCACACACTGCACTTACACTACCACTCACCCTTCACCCCCTCCCTGCACACACTGCACTTACACTACCACTCACCCTTCACCCCCTCCCCGCACACACTGCACTTACACTACCACTCACCCTGCACCCCCTCCCTGCACACACTGCACTTACACTACCACTCACCCTGCACCCCCTCCCCGCACACACTGCACTTACACTACCACTCACCCTGCACCCCTCCCCGCACACACTGCACTTACACTACCACTCACCCTGCACCCCCTCCCCGCACACACTGCACTTACACTACCACTCACTCTGCACCCCCTCCCCGCACACACTGCACTTACACTACCACTCACCCTGCACCCCCTCCCCGCACACACTGCACTTACACTACCACTCACCCTGCACCCCCTCCCCGCACACACTGCACTTACACTACCACTCACCCTGCACCCCCTCCCTGCACACACTGCACTTACACTACCACTCACCCTGCACCCCCTCCCCGCACACACTGCACTTACACTACAACTCACCTTGCACCCCTTCCCCGCACTTACACTAGCACTCACCCTGCACCCCCTCCCCGCACACACTGCACTTACACTACCACTCACCCTGCACCCCTCCCCGCACACTGCACTTACACTACCACTCACCCTGCACCCCCTCCCTGCACACACTGCACTTACACTACCACTCACCCTTCACCCCCTACTCACACATAGTGCACTAACACTACCACTCACCCTGCAAACCCTCCCTGCATGCACTGCACTTACACTACCACTCACCCTGCCCTTCCTCCCCGCACACACTGCACTTACACTACCACTCAACCTGCACCCCCTCCCTGTACAACCTGCACTTACTCTACACTACCACTCACCCTGCACCCACTCCCTGCACTTACACTACCACTCACCCTATACCCCCTCCCCACACACACTGCACTTACACTACCACTCACCCTACACCCCTCCCCACACACACTGCACTTACACTACCACTTAACCTGCACCCCCACCCGCACACACTGCACTTACAATACCACTCACCCTGCACTCCCTCCCCACACACACTGCACTTACACTACCACTCACCCTGCACCCCATCCCCGCACACACTGCACTTACACTACCACTCACCCTATAGCCCCTCCCCACACACTGCAGTTACACTACACTACCACTCACCCTACACCCCCTCCCCAACACACTACACTACCACTCACCCTACACCCTCTCCCTGCACACAATGCACTTACACAGAGCCGGCCCTAGGCATAGGCAAACTAGGCAAATGCCTAGGGCATTTGGTATGTCTAGGGGCATCAGCAGCTTCTGCTGATTAAAATGATATGTGGCATGCCTATATTCTGTGTGTAGCATTTCATATGCAGATACAGCCACAGTCTCACACAGTATGTAGGCATGCTGCATATCATTTTACTCAGCAGAAGCTGCTTGTGCATCCTAGCCACATAGCAATGCAAATAAGATGCATTTTCATCAAGAAAAGTCGCCCGACATTAGCATTGAGGCAAGATTTATGAGGACAAATCTGTATCCAAGCAGAGGCAGAGGTCACTGTGTTAGCGGCTGTGTGAATGCTGTGTGTGAGTGGGCTGGTTGTGCAGTAGTGTTCGGCATATGTGTAAGGGGCATTATGTGTGTCATGTAAAAATGCATTAATAATGTGCAGCAAATGTGTAAGGGGCACTATGTGTGCCATTATGTGTATAAGGGCATTAATAATGTGCGGCATATGTATAAGGGGCACTATGTGTGTCATTATGTGTATAAGGGCATTAATAATGTGCAGCATATGTGTAAGGGATATTATGTATATCATTATGTGTATAAGTGCATTAATAATGTGCGGCATATGTGTAAGGGGCATTATGTGTGTCATTATGTGTATAAGGGCATTAATAATGTGCGGCATATGTGTAAGGGACATTATGTGTATAAGGGCATTAATAAAGGTTGTCATAATGTGTAAGGCGCATTATGTTTATAAGGACATTAATAATGTGTGTCATATGTGTAAGGGGCATAACTGTGTGGTATTATGTGTATAAATGCATTACTAATGTGTGGCATTATGTGTATAAGGTGCTCTACTGTGTGGCGTAATGTATAAAAAGGGCACTACTGTGTAGTCTAATGTGAATAAAGAGCAATTCAGTGTGGTATAATGTGAATTAGGGGCACTACTGTGAGGAGTAATGTATATAAGGTCTAGTGGTACTACTGTGTGATGTAACGTGAATTAGGGACACTATCGCATGATAAAATGTGAATAAAGTTGTAGTACTGTGTGGCGTAACTTGAATTGGGGGTACTAATGTGTGGCCATGCCCCTTGCCAGCAAAAACACACCCCTTTATGGGCTGTGCATCGACTGTTCTTATTTAAAATATAGGGGGTAGGAAGCTCAATATAAGGACTGAGGGTGAGGGGTGATGGTGCTGGGAAAGGGGTGCACTGTCAGAGGCGGAACTAGTGGTGATGCTAGGGGGCACCAGCCAAAATCTTGCCTAGGGCATCATATTGGTTAGGGCCGGCTCTACACTTACACTACCACTCATCCTGCACCCCCTCCCCGCACACACTGCACTTACACTAACACTCACCCTACACCCCCTCCCCGACACACTGCACTACCACTCACCCTGCACCCCCTCCCCACACACACTGCACTTACACTACCACTCACCCTGCACCCCCTCCCCACACACACTGCACTCACCCTACAGCCTTTCCCCGCACACAATGCACTTACACTACCACACACCCTACACCCCCTCCCCGACACACTGCACTTACACTACCACTCACCCTGCATCCCTCCCCGCACACACTGCACTTACTCTACCACTCACCATGCACCCCCTCCCTGCACACACTGCACTTACACTACCACTCACCCTGCACCCCTCCCCGCACACACTGCACTTACACTACCACTCATCCTGCACCCCCTCCCTGCACACACTGCACTTACACTACCATTCACCCTGCACCCCTCCCCGCACACACTGCACTTACACTACCACTCACCCTGCACCTCCTCCCTGCACACACTGCACTTACACTACCATTCACCCTGCACCCCTCCCCGCACACACTGCACTTACACTACCACTCACCCTGCACCCCTCCCTGCACACACTGCACTTACACTACCATTCACCCTGCACCCCTCCCCGCACACACTGCACTTACACTACCACTCACCCTGCACCCCCTCCCTGCACACACTGCACTTACACTACCATTCACCCTGCACCCCTCCACGTACACACTGCACTTACACTACCACTCACCCTGCACCCCCTCCCCGCACACACTGCACTTACACTACCACTCACCCTGCACCCCCTCCCTGCACACACTGCACTTACACTACCACTCACCCTGCACCCCTCCCTGCACACACTGCACTTACACTACCATTCACCCTGCACCCCTCCCCGCACACACTGCACTTACACTACCACTCACCATGCACCCCCTCCCTGCACACACTGCACTTACACTACCATTCACCCTGCACCTCCTCCCCGCACACACTGCACTTACACTACCACTCACCCTGCACCTCCTCCCTGCACACACTGCACTTACACTACCATTCACCCTGCACCCCTCCCCGCACACACTGCCCTTACACTACCACTCACCCTGCACCCCCTCCCTGCACACACTGCACTTACACTACCACTCACCCTGCACCCTCTCCCTGCACACACTGCACTTACACTACCACTCACCCTGCACCCCCTCCCTGCACACACTGCACTTACACTAACATTCACCCTGTACCCCCTCCCTGCAAACACTGCACTTACACTACCACTCACCCTGCACCCCCTCCCCGCACACACTGCACTTACACTACCATTCACCCTGCACCCCCTCCCTGCACACACTGCACTTACATTACCATTCACCATGCACCCCCTCCCCGCACACACTGCACTTACACTACCACTCACCCTGCACCTCCTCCCTGCACACACTGCACTTACACTACCATTCACCCTGCACCCCTCCCCGCACACACTGCACTTACACTACCACTCACCCTGCACCCCCTCCCTGCACACACTGCACTTACACTACCACTCACCCTGCACCCCCTCCCTGCACACACTGCACTTACACTACCACTCACCCTGCACCCCTCCACGTACACACTACACTTACACTACCACTCACCCTGCACCCCCTCCCCGCACACACTGCACTTACACTACCACTCACCCTGCACCCACTTTCTGCACACACTGCACTTACACTACCACTCACCCTGCACCCCTCCCTGCACACACTGCACTTATACTACCATTCACCCTGCACCCCTCCCCGCACACACTGCACTTACACTACCACTCACCCTGCACCTCCTCCCTGCACACACTGCACTTACACTACCATTCACCCTGCACCCCTCCCCGCACACACTGCACTTACACTACCACTCACCCTGCACCCCCTCCCTGCACACACTGCACTTACACTACCACTCACCCTGCACCCCCTCCCTGCACACACTGCACTTACACTACCACTCACCCTGCACCCCTCCACGTACACACTGCACTTACACTACCACTCACCCTGCACCCCCTCCCCGCACACACTGCACTTACACTACCGCTCACCCTGCACCCCCTCCCTGCACACACTGCACTTACACTACCACTCACCCTGCACCCCTCCCTGCACACACTGCACTTACACTACCATTCACCCTGCACCCCTCCCCGCACACACTGCACTTACACTACCACTCACCCTGCACCCCTCCCTGCACACACTGCACTTACACTACCATTCACCCTGCACCCCTCCCCGCACACACTGCACTTACACTACCACTCACCCTGCACCCCCTCCCTGCACACACTGCACTTACACTACCATTCACCCTGCACCTCCTCCCCGCACACACTGCACTTACACTACCACTCACCCTGCACCTCCTCCCTGCACACACTGCACTTACACTACCATTCACCCTGCACCCCTCCCCGCACACACTGCACTTACACTACCACTCACCCTGCACCCCCTCCCTGCACACACTGCACTTACACTACCACTCACCCTGCACCCTCTCCCTGCACACACTGCACTTACACTACCACTCACCCTGCACCCCCTCCCTGCACACACTGCACTTACACTACCACTCACCTTGCACCCCCTCCCCGCACACACTGCACTTACATTACCACTCACCCTGCACCTCCTCCCCGACACACTGCACTTACACTACCACTCACCCTGCACCCCCTCCCTGCACACACTGCACTTACACTACCATTCACCCTGCACCCCCTCCCTGCAAACACTGCACTTACACTACCACTCACCCTGCACCCCCTCCCCGCACACACTGCACTTACACTACCATTCACCCTGCACCCCCTCCCTGCACACACTGCACTTACATTACCATTCACCCTGCACCCCCTCCCCGCACACACTGCACTTACACTACCACTCACCCTGCACCTCCTCCCTGCACACACTGCACTTACACTACCACTCACCCTGCACCCCCTCCCTGCACACACGGAGAGAGAATTGACTGCATAGGAAAGGAAAGAGTTAAACATCTGGGGAGGGGTGGACCTAGCTGTTAGGAAAGTACAGCCTTTTTAGGGGGAGGGTTTGATATATATAGGGAAGGTGAGGCCATCTTAGTTCTCTTGGTGGATTGGCTTTAGGTGAGTGCTGCAGTGCAAGCAATTTAGATTCTCATTTACTGTGAAAATATTACACAGATTAAACCCCCCCCCCCCCTGCTTCTGGTTTAGTACTCCTCCTCTCCACTTTCTTATTATCTACTGGTATGGCTGCCCGCCCCCAGCGCGTTTTACGGGCCCCGGCTCGGTACCGTGGGTCAGACGGTCGAGCGGGGCCTGATGATGCAGTGGGCGGCACGGGGGACGGGGCTCCGTCCCTCGAGGCTTCCACAAACACAAGCGCGGGCAGCATAAGTCGGGCCCGGTCGGGCTCGCCGCCGGGAGCCGAGCCGGTGGCACCGGACGGGCGAGGGCGGCGTGGGGGACCAGGCGTCCTTGCAGGCCGCCCTACGATTGACGGGCGGCGGCCGTCCCCTCCGGGAGCCGCCGAGCCCGTGATCGTGTCAGGCGCCCGCGGGCGTGCCCATGCGCGCCGCGGGGGGCGCTCGGCGGTTACACGGTCAGGTCCTAGCCCTCCTCCCTTGCCGCGGCCGAGTGCTAGTGCCGGGCGGGGGGAGAGGGCGGGAAGTGGAGCTGGCGGTCGCCGCGCAGGGCCTGTGCAGGAGCCTCGCGCGGCGGCCGGGGAGGAGACAGCGGCTGGGAGCTCGTTGGCGGGAAGAGGTGGGACGCGCGCACGGGGTGCGCGCGCGCCCACGCTCGCACGGGGTGCGCGCGCGCCCACGCTCGCTCTGGGCGGCGCCGGCCGCGCACGTGTGCGCGCAGCGGCGCCGTCAGTACACCGGCCACCTCTGTTGACTCCCCGGATGCCGGAGTCCGGCAGGGAAAGGGGGCAAACCAGGGGGGTGCAGCGCTTGCCTATGTTAGGCAACGCTGGGCGGAGAGAGATGGCGCAAGATGGGGCCACGGCAGGAAATGCAAGTGGGGACCGCGCGCAGCATGCGCGTGAGCACACCGGGGGTCTTGCGACGCACGGGAGAGCACGCGCGGGTGCACCGCAGGTTTCTTCTACTCCTCACCCCAATCCTACAGAGACGGGACGCAGCGGGTCCCGCGGGGGGAGAAGAGATAGGGAATGGGTCAGCGGCCGCAGGGCCACGGCACGGGCCGCTGCGCACGACAGCGGGTCCTCCCCAGGACCGGGGGATTCTGCTGCTTCGCTGGGAAGGGGGGACGAATGCTCAGAAGGGGAGAGCGAATGGTCCGGCCGGGGGGCACTTGCTTTCCCGTCGGACCAGGAAGGGCCGGGTCCCCGGGTCACATCGGCCGGTCGCCAGGCGCAGGCTCGCGCCCAGGCAAGGACCGGTGGTCCTGCGAGCGCCATTGACGGGGGGCGCAACACGCGGGATCCTCTCGGGGCCCTAGCGTCGGCTCTGGCCACGGTAGTAGAGGCTTTGGGGCCGTTAGCTGCAGTAGCTTCCCCTAGGGCGATGTCCGACTTCGGCCAGTCTGCAGGAGGCAGGGGGTCTGGCAAGCGGAGGGCCTCAGCGGCGCAGCGGGTGGCACGTGCCTGCCGAGAGCTGGGGGCGGCGGCTGCGGAGCTGGAGCTAGGTACGGACCGGGAGCAACAGGGGCGCGAGCTCACAGCGCGTTCTACACGGGGGGCCCGGCGTGCGCCGCAGGCATGGGCCGGGTCCTCTTCTGCTTTGTCTTTCACAGAGGGCCGAGAAGAAGGGGATTTGGCAGACTTCGTGGAGGACGGTGATTGGGCGGAGGAGGATGAGGATTCCAGGTCGGAGAGGTCGGTGGCATCCGGTGAGTTGGTACAGTCTATATCAATTTCCCCCACGAGCTCGAGTTCGCATAGCTCTTCGTCTTCCTCCTCTTCCTCTTCTTTGTCGTCGCAAGCGTACGACGTAGACAGTACTTCCAGGGCGAGGAAGACGGCGGCAAAATTTGCCAAGCGGGCAGCAAAACAGCAGAAGAGGCATAAGCGGCGCAAGCGTGTTAGTGAGGAAGAGCGTAGGGCAAAAAAGCGGCGCGATCTGCCTGGGGTAGTGCGCTGCGAGTACACCGCGGTTATGCGGGGGCTGCGAGACAGCTGCCGCAAGAAGATACGTAGGGGTGACTTCGTGGACTTATTCGTTTTGACTAAGGCCATGAAGAAGGATTACAAAGCAGCGGCCGCTAAGAAGGGCATGGGGACAGAGGTTTTCCGGTCTTTTGATAATTGGCTTGCCGGTTTCTGGTTCTTTGCAGCATGCTATTTGGAGGATAGGCCGGAGGAACACATGAATATTATCCGGTACCTGCATCTCGTTCACGACATGCAGCGCACGTCCTCGGGCTCGGAATGGCGCCGGTATGATCAGGAGTTTCGGGAGAAACAGGACGGGCTACGGGTCATGGATTTCGGGTTTAAGGACGTGGAGGTCTGGCTCAAAGTGACCCGGGCCTCACAGCAGGAGGAAGAACCCCAGAAACAGGGAGCAGGTGGGAGTCGAGCAGGGTCATCAGCCCAGGGGTCAGGCGCGGACGGAGGATTTGCCAGGACAGGCGGATTGGCCGTTCGCGCGGGCGGGCGGTCTGCCACACGAGGGAAATGCTTCGCTTTTAACAGCGGAGCATGTTCCTTTGGCAAGCAGTGTCGTTTTCGTCACTCCTGCCAGCAGTGTGGAGGAGCCCACCCAGCCTCCTCTTGTTTCAAAGGTGGTCGACAGGGAAATCGGGGAAAACAAGCGTACCCTAAGCAGGCCGCGAGCGGGACCGCTCGGCAGAGCCCCAACGCCAGTTAAGCTGGAAACGATGGGAAAATGGTTGGATTTGTATCCGAATAAAAGGGATGCAAAATTTTTGTTAGACGGTTTTAAGTTTGGTTTTCGCTTGCCTGTTGCGAGCGAAGTGTCCGTACGCGCGCAGAGGAACCTCCAGTCTGCCCGAGCCTTGCCGACTGTGCTGCGGGAGAAAGTGGATAAGGAGGTCAGGCTGGGCAGGATGGAGGGGCCGTTTAGGTCACCCCCGGTGGATGACTTGGTCATCTCCCCGATCGGGGTGGTACCGAAGAGGACTCCAGGCGCTTTTCGGCTCATCCAGCACCTTTCTTACCCGCCGGGGGCATCGGTCAACGACGCAATACCACCGGCTCATTGCTCGGTGGTGTATCAGTCATTTGACGAGGCGCTAGAGATGGTCCGCAGCTACGGGAGCGGGGCCCTCATGGCTAAGATTGATGTTGAGTCAGCCTTTAGATTACTGCCATTGCATCCGGACTCATTCCGTTTTATGGGTTTCCGGATTGGGGCGGAGTATTTCATCGACAAATGTCTGCCGATGGGATGTTCCGTTTCATGCTCATTTTTCGAGCGCTTTAGCACGTTTCTTCATTGGTGCGTGGAGTCTTCGTCAGGCGGTCACGGGGTTGCCCATTACCTCGATGATTTCCTGTGTGCGGGTCCGGCTAATGATGCAAGGTGCGGCGACTTGCTGTTTAGCACTCGGGCTCTGTTTTACCACTTCGGTGTTCCTGTAGCCGTGGACAAAACGGAGGGTCCGGACTCCTGCCTATCATTCTTGGGGATTGAAATTGACACGGTGGCAGGAGAGTGTCGCCTGCCCCGGGACAAGGTGTTGAAGCTCCGCGAAACCATTTGCCGGTTCAACGACTCGCGTAAAGTTACGCTGCGGCAGGCGCAGTCCTTGCTGGGCATGCTGAACTTTGCTTGTCGGGTTATACCGATGGGCAGGGTTTTCTGCCGGAAGCTTGAGAGGGCGACGGCGGGGTGTGCCAGGCCTCATCATTTCGTGCGATTGTCCTCCGAATTAAAGAGGGATTTGGCAGTCTGGGCTTCGTTCCTGGAGGATTTCAACGGAGTGAGCATATGGCAAGTGCCAGCTGTAGACAGCGAGCGGTTGAGGCTGTTTACGGATGCTGCAGGTGCCTCTGGATTCGGTTGTTTTTTGGAGGGATCTTGGTGTGCGGCATCCTGGCCGACAAACTGGCATAGCGAGGGTCTTAAAAAAGATCTGGTGCTGCTGGAGCTTTTTCCCATTATGGTAGCGTTGGAGGTCTGGGGCGATCGGTTGGCTAATCGCAGCATATTGTTTAGATGCGATAATCTGGGCGTGGTGCATGCGATTAATAACCAGAGGGCTAAATCGCTGGTAGTTCTGCGGGTGCTCGGGCAATTGCTTTTGACGTGCTTGCGTAGAAACTAGAGATGAGCGCCGGAAATTTTTCGGGTTTTGTGTTTTGGTTTTGGGTTCGGTTCCGCGGCCGTGTTTTGGGTTCGACCGCGTTTTGGCAAAACCTAACCGAATTTTTTTTGTCGGATTCGGGTGTGTTTTGGATTCGGGTGTTTTTTTCCAAAAAACCTAAAAAACAGCTTAAATCATAGAATTTGGGGGTCATTTTGATCCCAAAGTATTATTAACCTCAAAAACCATCATTTCCACTCATTTTCAGTCTATTCTGAATACCTCACACCTCACAATATTATTTTTAGTCCTAAAATTTGCACCGAGGTCGCTGGATGACTAAGCTAAGCGACCCTAGTGGCCGACACAAACACCTGGCCCATCTAGGAGTGGCACTGCAGTGTCACGCAGGATGTCCCTTCCAAAAAACCCTCCCCAAACAGCACATGACGCAAAGAAAAAAAGAGGCGCAATGAGGTAGCTGTGTGAGTAAGATAAGCGACCCTAGTGGCCGACACAAACACCGGGCCCATCTAGGAGTGTCACTGCAGTGTCACGCAGGATGTCCCTTCCAAAAAACCCTCCCCAAACAGCACATGACGCAAAGAAAAAAAGAGGCGCAATGAGGTAGCTGTGTGAGTAAGATAAGCGACCCTAGTGGCCGACACAAACACCGGGCCCATCTAGGAGTGTCACTGCAGTGTCACGCAGGATGTCCCTTCCAAAAAACCCTCCCCAAACAGCACATGACGCAAAGAAAAAAAGAGGCGCAATGAGGTAGCTGTGTGAGTAAGATAAGCGACCCTAGTGGCCGACACAAACACCGGGCCCATCTAGGAGTGGCACTGCAGTGTCACGCAGGATGTCCCTTCCAAAAAACCCTCCCCAAACAGCACATGACGCAAAGAAAAAAAGAGGCGCAATGAGGTAGCTGTGTGAGTAAGATAAGCGACCCTAGTGGCCGACACAAACACCGGGCCCATCTAGGAGTGTCACTGCAGTGTCACGCAGGATGTCCCTTCCAAAAAACCCTCCCCAAACAGCACATGACGCAAAGAAAAAAAGAGGCGCAATGAGGTAGCTGTGTGAGTAAGATAAGCGACCATAGTGGCCGACACAAACACCGGGCCCATCTAGGAGTGTCACTGCAGTGTCACGCAGGATGTCCCTTCCAAAAAACCCTCCCCAAACAGCACATGACGCAAAGAAAAAAAGAGGCGCAATGAGGTAGCTGTGTGAGTAAGATAAGCGACCCTAGTGGCCGACACAAACACCGGGCCCATCTAGGAGTGTCACTGCAGTGTCACGCAGGATGTCCCTTCCAAAAAACCCTCCCCAAACAGCACATGACGCAAAGAAAAAAAGAGGCGCAATGAGGTAGCTGTGTGAGTAAGATAAGCGACCCTAGTGGCCGACACAAACACCGGGCCCATCTAGGAGTGTCACTGCAGTGTCACGCAGGATGTCCCTTCCAAAAAACCCTCCCCAAACAGCACATGACGCAAAGAAAAATTAAAGAAAAAAGAGGTGCAAGATGGAATTGTCCTTGGGCCCTCCCACCCACCCTTATGTTGTATAAACAGGACATGCACACTTTAACCAACCCATCATTTCAGTGACAGGGTCTGCCACACGACTGTGACTGATATGACGGGTTGGTTTGGACCCCCACCAAAAAAGAAGCAATTAATCTCTCCTTGCACAAACTGGCTCTACAGAGGCAAGATGTCCACCTCATCATCATCCTCCGATTGTCATGACTGAGGTTTTTGTGAACCCGGTGTAGTGAAGTCTGTGCGGGCGACTGGAGGATTATGTGAATACTACCACTGACCTGGTTTGGAAATGCTGTGGACTCTGGGTTTCCTCCGGTGACTGGGAAGAGGAACCGCAGCAGAGATGGCCGAATCTAGGTTCTCCTCATGCAGGATTAGGTCGGCAGACAGGAGGCATGCTGAAGGTCTCCTGAAAGACAGAACTGGAAAGGCACTGATGAATCAGTGAAGAATACCAGGTATAATTGTGCTAAAGGGCACGGGGTGCTTGGAGACACTGAGGTGCTTGCGGACACTGAGGTGCTTGCGGACACTGAGGTGCTTGGAGACACTGAGGTGCTTGGAGACACTGAGGTGCTTGGAGACACTGAGGTGCTTGGAGACACTGAGGTGCTTGGAGACACGGAGGTACTGAGGCACGGAGGTACTGAGGCACGGAGGTGCTGAGGCACGGAGGTGCTGTGGCACGGAGGTGCTGTGGCACGGAGGTGCTGGAAGCACGGAGGTACTGAGGCACTGAGGCACGGAGATGCTGAGGTGCTGAGGCACGGAGATGCTGTGGCACGGAGGTGCTGGAAGCACGGAGGTACTGAGGCACTGAGGCACGGAGATGCTGAGGCACTGAGGTGCTGAGCCCTGGAGATCCCAACTACAACAGTAGTAAAACTGAAACACGACAGTTGTGGTTTTCAATGGAGAACACGGAATTCAGTACTGTGCCTTTAAGACGAAACATTGCAGCTGTACCTTTACATTGAGACTCAGGGAAATGGTGAAATCAAATGGCAACACACAAATAAACCAAACGGTAACAAGGGAACAGAGTTTCCACAGGAACTTAGGTACAAAGGTTACCTTTAGGGAGCTCAGCTTAAGACCCACACAAAGCTGTATGTGACACAAGGAACTGGCCCAGATTCCAACTCAGCCTCCTGATTTATACTTCCTGGTCCTTGATGATTGGTGGGCAGGATTAGGTGATGTCACTGTCATGTGACTACTCTAGCCAAGGCTGTGATGTAGAATGAGGCCTAGCAGGCCAAGAGAACACTGAAGCCTGGACTTCTGCAAAACACAGGATGCTTGCTTTTAGATTACTGAATTCAGCCTCACACAGGAGATCACCACAGGTGGAGCTAATTAACTATTACCTCTCAGGCAGAGAACTCAGGAAAACTGACAAGCTGTTTAACTCCGTGAGTGAAAAGACACAGGATCCAGGACAGATGGCAGGGGTAAGTCACCAAATATAAAACCTACAGTCAGGATTGTGACAGTATCCCCCTCTTCAAGGGTGGACTCCGGACACCCATCTTGAATCTTAGAGGAACTTGAGAAATTCATACAGAAGAATTTAGGACCTTCGTTGATGCAGATTCCAAAGGTTTAGGACTAAATTCTTTAACTACAGCGTTACTGAAAGTCTGTAAGTCATGGAACACAGGATCATTACTCTCAAAGAGCATGTTGGCCCACTCCAAAGCTCTTCCTCTGAATGCCAGGAACAGATATCGAGTAACGTTGGAAAGAGTTACTGCACCTGAAGGATCAGACTCCATCCGAGAGAGAAATTGTTCAACCAGAGCGGCATATTGCAATAAATCTCCATCAAAGTAGATAGGTGGAAAACCATCAGACGAAAGCTTAGAGGATGAAACTGAAGAAAGCTTTGGCTGGACGAGTAGGACTGGATTGGATCCAAGGATACTTGAATTGGCTGGAGCCAAAGGAGACGGACCAGGCTGGTCCTGGAGTATTGCTGGACCGGCTGGAACCGGAACGGACTGGCCAAGCTGGGCCTGGAGTATTGCTGGACCGGCTGGAACCGGGACGGACTGACCAGGCGGAGCCTGGAGTATTGATGGACCGGCTGGAACCGGGACGGACTGACCAGGCGGAGCCTGGAGTATTGCTGGACCGGCTGGAACCGGGACGGACTGACCAGGCTGGGCCTGGAGTATTGCTGGACCGGCTGGAACCGGGACGGACTGACCAGGCAGGGCCTGGAGTATTGCTGGACCGGCTGGAACCGGGACGGGCTGAGCCCTTTCTTCACAGGGCTGGGCTGAGGCAAGAGCCCCCACTTCACGGGGCTGGGCTGAGGCAAGAGCCCCCTCTTCACGGGGCTGGGCTGAGGCAAGAGCCCCCTCTTCACGGGGCTGGGCTGAGGCAAGAGCCCCCTCTTCACGGGGCTGGGCTGAGGCAAGAGCCCCCTCTTCACGGGGCTGGGCTGAGGCAAGGGCCCCCTCTTCACGGGGCTGGGCTGAGGCAAGAGCCCCCTCTTCACGGAGCTGGGCAGCACTCTGTAGAATCTCTGGCTGGGCAGCACTCTGTAGAATCTCTGGCTGGGCAGCACTCTGTAGAATCTCTGGCTGGGCAGCACTCTGTAGAATCTCTGGCTGGGCAGCACTCTGTAGAATCTCTGGCTGGGCAGCACTCCGTAGAATCTCTGGCTGGGCAGCACTCTGTAGAATCTCTGGCTGGGCAGCACTCTGTAGAATCTCTGGCTGGGCAGCACTCTGTAGAATCTCTGGCTGGGCAGCACTCTGTAGAATCTCTGGCTGGGCAGCACTCTGTAGAATCTCTGGCTGGGCAGCACTCTGAAGACTCTCTGGGGCTGGACGCTCTGAAGACGCCCCTCCTGGGGCTGGACGCTCTGAAGACGCCCCTCCTGGGGCTGGACGCTCTGAAGACGCCCCTCCTGGGGCTGGACGCTCTGAAGACGCCCCTCCTGGGGCTGGACGCTCTGAAGACGCCCCTCCTGGGGCTGGACGCTCTGAAAACGCCCCTCCTGGGTCTGTGGACACGGACTCCTCTGTGACTGTAAATGGCTTGAACATTCTTCTCTGGACACCCAACTTGGGATAAGGTCTTTTAACCACCGGACCCCAGTCATAAATTTGAGTCTCTCTCAGAAGAGTAGCCTTCTTGATACCCCCGTCAGCAGCAGAAGAATCGGATACTGTGGATGACTTGTAGACATGAGCACTATGATACTGAGATTTGTCACTATTACCTGGCTTGCGAAGAATGCAGTCTTTAACAAAATGACCAGAATTTCCACAGTAAAGACAGAGATGTAGCTCCTTACGCCGCTGACGTTCAGCTTCAGAGAGCTTGGGCCGTGGATAGCTCTGATGAAAAACTTTCCCTTGCGCAGAGGAAGAGACTCTATTAACTGGATGGGACAAAACAGGATCAACAACGTTGGTAGTATTCCTGAGGAGATCAGGCATCACAGAGAGAATACTAGACAAAAGTTCTTGTAACTGTAGTAACATCTGGTAGAAAATCTGCAGTTGGTCAGGAGTCTTAGAGCAGAAGGTCATAGAATCTCTGGAGGACGAATTCCGCTGCAGACACTGTGCCAATCGATGCTGAGTCGACTCCAGACCTTCCAAGCGTCCTGCAATATTGCTTAGGAGGTCATGCGTCAGACTAACACTTTCGGCCGGGTCCATGTGGCCAGTTCCTACTGTCATGACTGAGGTTTTTGTGAACCCGGTGTAGTGAAGTCTGTGCGGGCGACTGGAGGATTATGTGAATACTACCACTGACCTGGTTTGGAAATGCTGTGGACTCTGGGTTTCCTCCGGTGACTGGGAAGAGGAACCGCAGCAGAGATGGCCGAATCTAGGTTCTCCTCATGCAGGATTAGGTCGGCAGACAGGAGGCATGCTGAAGGTCTCCTGAAAGACAGAACTGGAAAGGCACTGATGAATCAGTGAAGAATACCAGGTATAATTGTGCTAAAGGGCACGGGGTGCTTGGAGACACTGAGGTGCTTGCGGACACTGAGGTGCTTGCGGACACTGAGGTGCTTGGAGACACTGAGGTGCTTGGAGACACTGAGGTGCTTGGAGACACTGAGGTGCTTGGAGACACGGAGGTACTGAGGCACGGAGGTACTGAGGCACGGAGGTGCTGAGGCACGGAGGTGCTGTGGCACGGAGGTGCTGGAAGCACGGAGGTACTGAGGCACTGAGGCACGGAGATGCTGAGGTGCTGAGGCACGGAGATGCTGTGGCACGGAGGTGCTGGAAGCACGGAGGTACTGAGGCACTGAGGCACGGAGATGCTGAGGCACTGAGGTGCTGAGCCCTGGAGATCCCAACTACAACAGTAGTAAAACTGAAACACGACAGTTGTGGTTTTCAATGGAGAACACGGAATTCAGTACTGTGCCTTTAAGACGAAACATTGCAGCTGTACCTTTACATTGAGACTCAGGGAAATGGTGAAATCAAATGGCAACACACAAATAAACCAAACGGTAACAAGGGAACAGAGTTTCCACAGGAACTTAGGTACAAAGGTTACCTTTAGGGAGCTCAGCTTAAGACCCACACAAAGCTGTATGTGACACAAGGAACTGGCCCAGATTCCAACTCAGCCTCCTGATTTATACTTCCTGGTCCTTGATGATTGGTGGGCAGGATTAGGTGATGTCACTGTCATGTGACTACTCTAGCCAAGGCTGTGATGTAGAATGAGGCCTAGCAGGCCAAGAGAACACTGAAGCCTGGACTTCTGCAAAACACAGGATGCTTGCTTTTAGATTACTGAATTCAGCCTCACACAGGAGATCACCACAGGTGGAGCTAATTAACTATTACCTCTCAGGCAGAGAACTCAGGAAAACTGACAAGCTGTTTAACTCCGTGAGTGAAAAGACACAGGATCCAGGACAGATGGCAGGGGTAAGTCACCAAATATAAAACCTACAGTCAGGATTGTGACACCGATATATCACCGTGTACATCCCCCTCCTCACAGATTATCAATTCGTCCCCACTGGAATCCACCATCTCAGCTCCCTGTGTACTTTGTGGAGGCAATTGCTGCTGGTCAATGTCTCCGCGGAGGAATTGATTATAATTCATTTTAATGAACATCATCTTCTCCACATTTTCTGGATGTAACCTCGTACGCCGATTGCTGACAAGGTGAGCGGCGGCACTAAACACTCTTTCGGAGTACACACTTGTGGGAGGGCAACTTAGGTAGAATAAAGCCAGTTTGTGCAAGGGCCTCCAAATTGCCTCTTTTTCCTGCCAGTATAAGTACGGACTGTGTGACGTGCCTACTTGGATGCGGTCACTCATATAATCCTCCACCATTCTTTCAATGTTGAGAGAATCATATGCAGTGACAGTAGACGACATGTCCGTAATCGTTGTCAGGTCCTTCAGTCCGGACCAGATGTCAGCATCAGCAGTCGCTCCAGACTGCCCTGCATCACCGCCAGCGGGTGGGCTTGGAATTCTGAGCCTTTTCCTCGCACCCCCAGTTGCGGGAGAATGTGAAGGAGGAGATGTTGACAGGTCGCGTTCCGCTTGACTTGACAATTTTGTCATTAGCAGGTCTTTCAACCCTAGCAGACTTGTGTCTGCCGGAAAGAGAGATCCAAGGTAGGCTTTAAATCTAGGATCGAGCACGGTGGCCAAAATGTAGTGCTCTGATTTCAACAGATTGACCACCCGTGAATCCTTGTTAAGCGAATTAAGGGCTCCATCCACAAGTCCCACATGCCTAGCGGAATCGCTCCGTGTTAGCTCCTCCTTCAATGTCTCCAGCTTCTTCTGCAAAAGCCTGATGAGGGGAATGACCTGACTCAGGCTGGCAGTGTCTGAACTGACTTCACGTGTGGCAAGTTCAAAGGGCATCAGAACCTTGCACAACGTTGAAATCATTCTCCACTGCACTTGAGACAGGTGCATTCCACCTCCTATATCGTGCTCAATTGTATAGGCTTGAATGGCCTTTTGCTGCTCCTCCAACCTCTGAAGCATATAGAGGGTTGAATTCCACCTCGTTACCACTTCTTGCTTCAGATGATGGCAGGGCAGGTTCAGTAGTTTTTGGTGGTGCTCCAGTCTTCTGTACGTGGTGCCTGTACGCCGAAAGTGTCCCGCAATTCTTCTGACCACCGACAGCATCTCTTGCACGCCCCTGTCGTTTTTTAAAAAATTCTGCACCACCAAATTCAAGGTATGTGCAAAACATGGGACGTGCTGGAATTTGCCCATATTTAATGCACACACAATATTGCTGGCGTTGTCCGATGCCACAAATCCACAGGAGAGTCCAATTGGGGTAAGCCATTCCGCGATGTTCTTCCTCAGTTGCCGTAAGAGGTTTTCAGCTGTGTGCGTATTCTGGAAAGCGGTGATACAAAGCGTAGCCTGCCTAGGAAAGAGTTGGCGTTTGCGAGATGCTGCTACTGGTGCCGCCGCTGCTGTTCTTGCGGCGGGAGTCCATACATCTACCCAGTGGGCTGTCACAGTCATATAGTCCTGACCCTGCCCTGCTCCACTTGTCCACATGTCCGTGGTTAAGTGGACATTGGGTACAACTGCATTTTTTAGGACACTGGTGAGTCTTTTTCTGACGTCCGTGTACATTCTCGGTATCGCCTGCCTAGAGAAGTGGAACCTAGATGGTATTTGGTAACGGGGGCACACTGCCTCAATAAATTGTCTAGTTCCCTGTGAACTAACGGCGGATACCGGACGCACGTCTAACACCAACATAGTTGTCAAGGCCTCAGTTATCCGCTTTGCAGCAGGATGACTGCTGTGATATTTCATCTTCCTCGCAAAGGACTGTTGGACAGTCAATTGCTTACTGGAAGTAGTACAAGTGGGCTTACGACTTCCCCTCTGGGATGACCATCGACTCCCAGCAGCAACAACAGCAGCGCCAGCAGCAGTAGGCGTTACACGCAAGGATGCATCGGAGGAATCCCAGGCAGGAGAGGACTCGTCAGAATTGCCAGTGACATGGCCTGCAGGACTATTGGCATTCCTGGGGAAGGAGGAAATTGACACTGAGGGAGTTGGTGGGGTGGTTTGCGTGAGCTTGGTTACAAGAGGAAGGGATTTACTGGTCAGTGGACTGCTTCCGCTGTCGCCCAAAGTTTTTGAACTTGTCACTGACTTATTATGAATGCGCTGCAGGTGACGTATAAGGGAGGATGTTCCGAGGTGGTTAACGTCCTTACCCCTACTTATTACAGCTTGACAAAGGCAACACACGGCTTGACACCTGTTGTCCGCTTTTCTGTTGAAATACCTCCACACTGAAGAGCTGATTTTTTTGGTATTTTCACCAGGCATATACAAAAAAGACAAAATGTGCATTAACAGTAGCGCTCTCCAACCACCATGTATAGAAACCCCCAACAAAAGTGAAACAAAATTGATAGAATTGATTCACCCTGAGGGAATGGAGGGATTCTTCGCCCTCCCTTTGCTTAGATCTATATAAGCAGCAGCACACACTTCTCTCTTTGAATCACAAACCAAGGGAAAATTCTCCAGAGCCCCAGAGAAAAATCCACAGAGGATTTGGATGTAGTTTTACTTCTTGCTGAACATCCTAAAAGGCTTTAAGAAGAGAGAGACATAGTGTAGCAGTCCTTAAACATGAATAAAGATTTATTCCACAGACCGCACTTACAGAACAATAATGTAAAAAGAGCAATTAGAATAAAATCCAATGGACATATCACCAAGATGGCATCTCTCCTCCTCGGGAAATTCCTGCAACACCAGCTGGACACGGTGAGTGGAAATGCTGGGTTCCGGATCCACAGCTACCACAAGTACAAGGAAGATCCTTCAGAGCGAAATGGAGAACAGGTCCACGGAAATGAAAAGACAAGCGAAGCTCAACGCGTATCGGACATTCAGTCCTTCATCAGGAGCATCATTCATGCTCCTGATGAAGGACTGAATGTCCGATACGCGTTGAGCTTCGCTTGTCTTTTCATTTCCGTGGACCTGTTCTCCATTTCGCTCTGAAGGATCTTCCTTGTACTTGTGGTAGCTGTGGATCCGGAACCCAGCATTTCCACTCACCGTGTCCAGCTGGTGTTGCAGGAATTTCCCGAGGAGGAGAGATGCCATCTTGGTGATATGTCCATTGGATTTTATTCTAATTGCTCTTTTTACATTATTGTTCTGTAAGTGCGGTCTGTGGAATAAATCTTTATTCATGTTTAAGGACTGCTACACTATGTCTCTCTCTTCTTAAAGCCTTTTAGGATGTTCAGCAAGAAGTAAAACTACATCCAAATCCTCTGTGGATTTTTCTCTGGGGCTCTGGAGAATTTTCCCTTGGTTTGTGATTCAAAGAGAGAAGTGTGTGCTGCTGCTTATATAGATCTAAGCAAAGGGAGGGCGAAGAATCCCTCCATTCCCTCAGGGTGAATCAATTCTATCAATTTTGTTTCACTTTTGTTGGGGGTTTCTATACATGGTGGTTGGAGAGCGCTACTGTTAATGCACATTTTGTCTTTTTTGTATATGTCTTCTGTGTGTTTGGTGGATTCACACATTTGTGTATTGTGTAGCTGCACCCCAGTCTAGTGCGCACGGAATCTGGAATTCTTTTCTTCTATTTTCACCAGGCATGTCAACGGCCATATTCCTCCCACGGACAACAGGTGTCTCCCCGGGTGCCTGACTTAAACAAACCACCTCACCATCAGAATCCTCCTGGTCAATTTCCTCCCCAGCGCCAGCAACACCCATATCCTCCTCATCCTGGTGTACTTCAACACTGACATCTTCAATCTGACTATCAGGAACTGGACTGCGGGTGCTCCTTCCAGCACTTGCAGGGGGCGTGCAAATGGTGGAAGGCGCATGCTCTTCACGTCCAGTGTTGGGAAGGTCAGGCATCGCAACCGACACAATTGGACTCTCCTTGTGGATTTGGGATTTCGAAGAACGCACAGTTCTTTGCGGTGCTTTTGCCAGCTTGAGTCTTTTCAGTTTTCTAGCGAGAGGCTGAGTGCTTCCATCCTCATGTGAAGCTGAACCACTAGCCATGAACATAGGCCAGGGCCTCAGCCGTTCCTTGCCACTCCGTGTGGTAAATAGCATATTGGCAAGTTTACGCTTCTCCTCCGACAATTTTATTTTAGGTTTTGGAGTCCTTTTTTTACTGATATTTGGTGTTTTGGATTTGACATGCTCTGTACTATGACATTGGGCATCGGCCTTGGCAGACGACGTTGCTGGCATTTCATCGTCTCGGCCATGACTAGTGGCAGCAGCTTCAGCACGAGGTGGAAGTGGATCTTGATCTTTCCCTAATTTTGGAACCTCAACATTTTTGTTCTCCATATTTTAATAGGCACAACTAAAAAGCACCTCAGGTAAACAATGGAGATGGATGGATACTAGTATACAATTATGGATGGACTGCCGAGTGCCGACACAGAGGTAGCTACAGCCGTGGACTACCGTACTGTACTGTGTCTGCTGCTAATATAGACTGGATGATAATGAGATGTAGTATGTATAAAGAAGAAAGAAAAAAAAAACCACGGGTAGGTGGTATACAATTATGGATGGACTGCCGAGTGCCGACACAGAGGTAGCTACAGCCGTGGACTACCGTACTGTACTGTGTCTGCTGCTAATATAGACTGGATGATAATGAGATGTAGTATGTATAAAGAAGAAAGAAAAAAAAAACCACGGGTAGGTGGTATACAATTATGGATGGACTGCCGAGTGCCGACACAGAGGTAGCTACAGCCGTGAACTACCGTACTGTGTCTGCTGCTAATATAGACTGGTTGATAATGAGATGTAGTATGTATAAAGAAGAAAGAAAAAAAAAACCACGGGTAGGTGGTATACAATTATGGATGGACTGCCGAGTGCCGACACAGAGGTAGCTACAGCCGTGGACTACCGTACTGTACTGTGTCTGCTGCTAATATAGACTGGTTGATAATGAGATGTAGTATGTATAAAGAAGAAAGAAAAAAAAAACCACGGGTAGGTGGTATACAATTATGGATGGACTGCCGAGTGCCGACACAGAGATAGCTACAGCCGTGGACTACCGTACTGTACTGTGTCTGCTGCTAATATAGACTGGATGATAATGAGATGTAGTATGTATAAAGAAGAAAGAAAAAAAAAACCACGGGTAGGTGGTATACAATTATGGATGGACTGCCGAGTGCCGACACAGAGGTAGCTACAGCCGTGGACTACCGTACTGTACTGTGTCTGCTGCTAATATAGACTGGATGATAATGAGATGTAGTATGTATAAAGAAGAAAGAAAAAAAAAAACACGGGTAGGTGGTATACAATTATGGATGGACTGCCGAGTGCCGACACAGAGGTAGCTACAGCCGTGGACTACCGTACTGTACTGTGTCTGCTGCTAATATAGACTGGTTGATAATGAGATGTAGTATGTATAAAGAAGAAAGAAAAAAAAAACCACGGGTAGGTGGTATACAATTATGGATGGACTGCTGAGTGCCGACACAGAGGTAGCTACAGCCGTGGACTACCGTACTGTACTGTGTCTGCTGCTAATATAGACTGGATGATAATGAGATGTAGTATGTATAAAGAAGAAAGAAAAAAAAAACCACGGGTAGGTGGTATACAATTATGGATGGACTGCCGAGTGCCGACACAGAGGTAGCTACAGCCGTGGACTACCGTACTGTACTGTGTCTGCTGCTAATATAGACTGGTTGATAATGAGATGTAGTATGTATAAAGAAGAAAGAAAAAAAAAACCACGGGTAGGTGGTATACAATTATGGATGGACTGCCGAGTGCCGACACAGAGATAGCTACAGCCGTGGACTACCGTACTGTACTGTGTCTGCTGCTAATATAGACTGGATGATAATGAGATGTAGTATGTATAAAGAAGAAAGAAAAAAAACCCACGGGTAGGTGGTATACAATTATGGATGGAGTGCCGAGTGCCGACACAGAGGTAGCTACAGCCGTGAACTACCGTACTGTGTCTGCTGCTAATATAGACTGGTTGATAATGAGATGTAGTATGTATAAAGAAGAAAGAAAAAAAAAACCACGGGTAGGTGGTATACAATTATGGATGGACTGCCGAGTGCCGACACAGAGGTAGCTACAGCCGTGGACTACCGTACTGTACTGTGTCTGCTGCTAATATAGACTGGATGATAATGAGATGTAGTATGTATAAAGAAGAAAGAAAAAAAAAACCACGGGTAGGTGGTATACAATTATGGATGGACTGCCGAGTGCCGACACAGAGGTAGCTACAGCCGTGGACTACCGTACTGTACTGTGTCTGCTGCTAATATAGACTGGATGATAATGAGATGTAGTATGTATGTATAAAGAAGAAAGAAAAAAAAAACCACGGGTAGGTGGTATACAATTATGGATGGACTGCCGAGTGCTGACACAGAGGTAGCTACAGCCGTGAACTACCGTACTGTGTCTGCTGCTAATATAGACTGGTTGATAATGAGATGTAGTATGTATAAAGAAGAAAGAAAAAAAAACCCACGGGTAGGTGGTATACAATTATGGATGGACTGCCGAGTGCCGACACAGAGGTAGCTACAGCCGTGGACTACCGTACTGTACTGTGTCTGCTGCTAATATAGACTGGTTGATAATGAGATGTAGTATGTATAAAGAAGAAAAAAAAAAAAACACGGGTAGGTGGTATACAATTATGGATGGACTGCCGAGTGCCGACACAGAGATAGCTACAGCCGTGGACTACCGTACTGTACTGTGTCTGCTGCTAATATAGACTGGATGATAATGAGATGTAGTATGTATAAAGAAGAAAGAAAAAAAAAAACACGGGTAGGTGGTATACAATTATGGATGGACTGCCGAGTGCCGACACAGAGGTAGCTACAGCCGTGAACTACCGTACTGTGTCTGCTGCTAGTATAGACTGGATGATAAATAATGATATAAAAAATATATATATATATCACTACTGCAGCCGGACAGGTATATATTATATAATGACGGACCAGCTGGACACTGTCTGTCAGCAGAATGAGTTTTTTAATTTTTATAGAATAAAAAAACACCACACAAGTCACACGACGAGTGTACTTTTTCATGCAGACATTCAATCACAATATATATACTATACTGGTGGTCAGTGTGGTCAGGTCACTGGTCACAGTGGTCAGTGGTCAGTCACACTGGCAGTGGCACTCTGGCAGCAAAAGTGTGCACAGTTTAATATGTACTCCTGGCTCCTGCTATAACCTATAACTGCTCCCCAGTCTCCCCCACAATTAAGCTGTGTGAGCACAGTCAGATATTATACATAGATGATGCAGCACACTGGGCTGAGCACAGATATGGTATGTCACTGTGTATCGTTTTTTTCAGGCAGAGAACAAGAACAGAACGGATTATTAAATAATAATAAATTATAAAACTGCACTGGTGGTCAGGTCACTGGTCATCAGTCACTAGTATAACTCCTCCTAAGCTCCAGTAAGTAAATGAAGTGTCTCACTCTCACTCTCCTATCTATTTTAATTTCTAAACGGAGAGGACGCCAGCCACGTCCTCTCCCTATCAATCTCAATGCACGTGTGAAAATGGCCGCGACGCGCGGCTCCTTATATAGAATCCGAGTCTCGCGATAGAATCCGAGCCTCGCGAGAATCCGACAGCGTGATGATGACGTTCGGGCGCGCTCGGGTTAACCGAGCAAGGCGGGAAGATCCGAGTCGCTCGGACCCGTGTAAAAAAACATGAAGTTCGGGCGGGTTCGGATTCAGAGAAACCGAACCCGCTCATCTCTAGTAGAAACATATGGTTCCGGGCACAACACGTGCCCGGTTTGGAGAACGGAATTGCCGACGCTTTGTCGCGTGGACAGTGGGAGAGGTTTTGGGTTTTGGCACCCGAGGCCGAGGAGCAAGGTTTTCACTGTCCCGGTTATGTTTGGCAGGTGATCGGGCCGGACCGGAGGGTCTAGCGTTGCGGTCAGTCACGCCAGCCACGCTCAAGGCTTACGGACAAGCTTGGAACGAGTGGGAGGAGTTTGTCCAAGGTCATCAGCGACAAGGTAAGAGCAAGCATCGGCTGATGCTTTCTTTTATTTGGCAGCTTTACGTTTCCGGTAGGTCCCGAGCGGTGGTATCACGGTACTTGGCTGGCGTCTCATTTTTCTGCAAGCTGCGAGGAGTCCCTGATGTAACAAAAAGCGAGGTTCTGCGGAAGGCAAAGAAAGGGTGGGCGCGAATTGCGCCGACGCCACCAGATAGGAGGCGGCCCATCGATGCGGCCTTGTTGCCGGCCGTCATCGCAGCGGTAGGGCGAGTCGCGTCGTCCAGGTTTGAGACGCTGTTGTTCAGTTTGGCGTTCTCGATGGCTTACCACGGGGCCTTTAGGGTTTCGGAGTTGGTAGCGCCTTCCAAGAGAGCAGATTCGCGCATGCTGGTCGGAGACATTGTAGTGGGTGAGAGGTCCTTGCTGTGCAGATTGCGGCGCTCTAAGACGGACCAAGTGGGGAGAGGGCGCTGGGTCACTATGGTTCCAGCGCTAGAGGAGAGCGTTTGCCCAGTGGGTCTGGCAAGGCAATATGTGGTGGTGCGACCCGTTAAGGAGGGGTCATGGCTATTGCATTATGACGGGCTGCCAGTCACGAAATACCAGTTCCGTTGGATGCTGGGTCGTTGTTTGGCGAGCTTGGGCCTCCCACCCGCTGCGTTCGGTACCCATTCCTTTCGAATAGGCGCGGCAACGTCGGCTGCTGCGGCGGGTTTTTCCAGAACTGAAATCCAGGCGGTGGGGCGATGGAAGTCGTCAAGTTATAGACGATACATTCGCCCCGTCGCGTGAGAAGTCGGATGGCACCTAGTTATTTGTTTTATTTGCAATGTATTATGTTGTTCCAGTTCTGTGATTTTATGGTGTTGTGCGTTTGTTGGTGTTTCCCCCTTTTGTTATCCTACTCAGGGATTAGCTACTCGCCGTTGCTGGCATGAGTCGGCAGCGGGGGTCTGGAGTTATTTTGCGATTTTTTGCCTGACTTGACGGACTGAATTCTAATCTACAATTCGGCTAATCCGGTCTAATCAGAGTCCCTCAGCAGGTCTTTACGCTTTCACCTCCAGCTGAGTTATTACATGTGTTTCCCATTTTATACCCCCCCCCTCCCTGTTTTATTTCGTTGTTTTTATTTGAACTTTCCCCTTTGTGTCTTTAATTGCGCTTGAAAATGGTAACGAAGCATGGTGCAGTTCGGCTAGGCCGTGACTGCTGCAATAGCGAGATCTAAAGTTTTTTCTTTTTGGCAGATCCTTCAGTATAAACAATTAATAAGCCTCTTAGTAATCAATTCTACCCCTCTTTTCCCCTTCAGGATGGTTTGAAGACAATTTGGCTATTTGGGTGGTTGGCCACTCTTACATTTACTGGGCGGCCAGGTTTGTGGCTTCGGAAGGTGCTCAGGCGTTGCTTGGAGCACAGGGTGTCAGATGGCTTGGCTGGCGAGGAATGATGTGGGGTGAGCTGAGGAGTAGGTTAGTGAGTCAGGCCAGCAAGCATGGAGTCCCTAGGGTCCTGGTTGTACATCTAGGTGGCAACGACCTGGGGAAGAGGACACCCTTGGAGCTGCGGTGGGCCATGATACATGATCTGGCAAGTGTGGCCGCAGCATGGACCAATTGTGTGTTGGTTTTTTCAATGATGGTGCCACGATTGTGTTGGAGGGGTGTGGCGGATGGGCGCCAGATTGACGAGGCCCGGAAAAAGGTGAACGGGGCGGTGGCAAAGTGGGTGCTGTCCCACGGAGGGGGGGTGGTTCGCCACCCGAGGATTCGGTTCAGAGACAGCCACCTTTTCCGGCATGATGGAGTACATCTATCCAATGAGGGGATGATGTTTTTTCTGGAGGATCTAGGTTTCGCTTTGCAGGAGTTAGGGTAGGTTTATGGTGGCGGTGCGAAAGACTTTGGGGATGAGTCTTTCGCTGTTGGCGGAAAAGAACGGCAGTTTTGTATTGTAGGGAAAACTGTAGTGTTTTACAGTTTGTTGTGGTTTAGGTGCACTCACCTCCATCGACTTATGGCCGCTTGACCACCCGTCCGGGAAGGCAGCGGCAGGGCACCCAGGAGCGGTGGGTAGTCACTGTGGGGGTTGAGTTGTCACCTATTACCGGTTTATGATAAGTTTTAGGAAATTTATAGGGTTAGTTATTTAAGGTTAATTTAGGTTAATTGAGCCGTTCTTTTGGGCCGCCACCATATGCCGGCTGGAGCGGCATATTAAATTATTTCTTTATTACAGGTTTGCTAATGGATAGGGACAAATAAATAGCTAGCAATTTTCTGCCAAAATTCAAGTCTCCGTGTCGTTATTTCTGGTTCTAGGATATGAATGCTTTACTTTCAAAGAAAGGGGTCCACCAAATATCACTAGGATGTTTATGCACTTACACTATCCCTAACCCTGCACCCCCTCCCCACACCCAGCATCGGCTCTCTGCCACTGGATGAAAGCTGATTTAAAATAAAAATAAAATCCACTCCTGAAGATTATCCACACACAAAAAAAAAAATCTACTTTTTTTTATTTATTGAATTGCGCGGGCATCAGGAGCAGACATACCCGTGGTAATTCAAAATTATGTGTGAAGTACGCTGATTTTTTTTGTGGGCAAAATCCCGCACTTCATTGAATATGCCCCCTGTCTTCTACATTTGATAATGATAATTCTTCTGAAGCCAATGGAAATGCTCCGGCACTCTTGTGCCAATCTCCGCTGACTACTGATCGTCCAGTAATGAAGAAATGAAACCTGTTCCTGCTCTTATTAGCAGAGGATTAATGATGCTGTATTTATGGCAATATGCTGTCACTGGAGTGTTGCAGATGCATCTCAGTCTCCCCTCTAAACTTGTGATCCTGCTAATGGAAGCAAAAAGCAAATGTGTTTTATCTGGCGGAAGCCATGGTGGGGTGTGGAGGATCGCAGGCTTGTGGTGACGAATCGTGTCAGTTTATCAGGTTATTGCCTTCTCTTTATTGCTGGCAGGACACAGCCAATGTCTCCCAGGGAACTCCCGCACATGCCTGCGGGGATTTATGAGCGCACTGCCCTGCCACTGCTCTGTGGGATGACAGGGTTTCTCAACTCCTCTCCAACGCTCACAGCTGTTAGAGACACAGGCCTCTAACTAGGTACAATAACAGCGACTGAGAAAATGCTGCAGTATTCAACATGCGGCCCTCCAGTTGCTGTGGAACTACACATCCCAGCATTCCTTGCCATGATTTTGCTAATAGGGTATGCTAAAACTGTGGGCCTAATTCAGATCGGATCGCTGGGCTGCATTTTTTGCTGTCCTGCGTTCAGATAGTCGCCGCCTACAGGGGGAGTGTATTTTTGCCATGCAAGTGTGCAATGCTACAGTATGTGTAGCCGAGCTGCAAAAATCCACTTTGTGCAGTCTATGCGCAGCCCAGGACTTACTTCTCCAGTGCGATAAGAATGGGCTGATTGGGGCCGGAGCTGACGTCAGACACCCTCCTTGAAAAGGCTTGGGAACGCCTGCTTTTTCCCGAACCCTCTCAGTTACCACCTACAAACACTCTCAGTTACCACCTACAAACACGGTCAGTTACCACCTACAAACGGCTTCCTCCTCTCAATCACCTTGCGAACGCCAGTGCGATCGGATTTTTTGCCCCACCCTGTCGCTGACCGGTGATGCCCGTTTTTGTTGTCCGATGCACGTGCGCATTGCGGTGCATACGCAGTTACGATCTGATCGCCAGCTGTGCGAAAACGCATAGCAGCGATCAGATCTGAATTCCCCCCTGTGGCAGGGCATGCTGGAATGTATAGTTCTGCAGCAGCTGGAGGATTACTCCTGCTGAAGACTGTGTGCCAATAAATGTTGGTGAGATATTTGTGATCGTAACATGACTTAGCTGCCTAATCAATCATTTATTATAAAGAACGGATACAATACAGAGTCCAATATGATGACACCTAGCAGCTATTTTCACACCACCGGTAAAATGTAACAATTAAACAAACGTAACATTATTAATGGAGACAATGGGCCTGCGTCAGAGTCGAGTGTAAATGCGACGGTATCGCTGGGATATCTGCATACCTGTGCCAGATCAGGCGTATGTGCACGGACCTAGGGGCTAATTCAGACCTGATCCGTGCAGTGCGTCGGCGCATGGAAGACAGCCGACGGCTGTGTTAGCCCTGCGATCGCCTCTGCCTGATATACAGGCAGAGGCGGTCGCTGGGCGGGAGGGCGTGGGCGGTGGCATTTGGCCGCTGTTTAGGGGGTGCGGTCCGGGCAACGCAGGCGTGCCTGGACTGCAGGGGTCCGGGCCGCGGCGGCTGCGTGACGTCACACGCAGCCGCTGTGACCATCACAGCTACTCTACCAGTACAAAAGCATCGACGCAGAGCGATGCTTTTGTATTTGTGCGGGGGGGGGGGGGTCGGCCCTGACATTCGGGGTGGACTAGCCCTGTGCTGGGCGTCCCCCCACATGTCAAGGAAGCTGATCGTAGATGTGCTAAAGACCCTTAGTGTGAATGGATTGATCCATCTGTCAACGGAGCATACAATATGCAGGATGGGCATTAAGGGCGGCATCAAGGGCGGAACCATGTGTACAGCCAGATCTCTTGCACTCCTCACTCCCGGCACCACCTCCCCCTGCCACCAAAGACATGTACCCCTGCCGCCAGCTCCCCACGCTGCCGCCGCTAGCTCCCCCCGCCGCCTGCTCCCCCCCGCCACTGTCAGCGAACCCGGCAGCCGCTGACAGCAGCAGCAGGACAGGCAGGGCCGGTGCTAGGGTGTTCGGTGCCCCCCTGCAAACTATAAATTTGCGCCCTCCCATATTCAACAAAGGGTCAGCGCGCCGGGAAAAGAGGTGTGGTCTCACAAGTAAGGGGCAAGGCCACACAATAGTACGCCCATTTAAAATTACGCCACAATGTAGCACAATCTTATTCATCTTATACGTAATGTCCAGGGGCGGATTGGGAACAAAAAGCGGCCCTGGAAAAATTTGTACTAGTGGCCCCACATGGGCAGCACCAGAGGTGTAAGGTCTAGCCATGGGCCATGGCAGCAGCACCATCCCCCCAAGACTTTCCAGATAGTGGGCATGTCCAGCATCAAGGGGGAAGTTATAAAGAACTAAAATTAAATATTATGAGCACATTATATGATACTCCTTCAGAATTTAGGAAACTATATAATTCTTTAGAAAGATATATTTTCTTGCTTATTACACCAACCGTATCCCAATCACTATTCACTCAATCTTATATGTCAGCCAAGCAGGCAGACAGAGCATACACTAGATCATCTGCAATCACAGGCTAAGTGGCAAAGTCATTTTCATATATGCAAATTATTTTGCATCTTATTCATTATGTCTATAAATTGGACCACATGTCCTCAAACAAAACAGGCCCACGGGTGCGTCGGCCCCATCGGGAATCTTCCCTGTGAGCCCTATGGCCAATCCGCCTCTGGTAATGTCCCATACGTAGTAGTAGCGTTCTTATATGTAATTCCCCCCAGTAGTAGTAGCGTCCTTATACATAATGCACCCACAGAAGTAGTAGCGTCCTTATACGTAGTGTCCCCCAGTAGCAGAAGCGTCCTTATACGTAATTCCCCCCTAGTAGTTGCGTCCTTATACATAATGCCCCCCCAGTAGTAGTAGCGTCCTTATACGTAATGCCCCCCCCAGTAGTAGTAGAGTACTTACATGTAATGCACCCCCAGTAGTAGCGTTGCTATACGTAATGCCCCCCCCCCCAGTGGTAGCGTTGTTATACATAATGTCCCCCAGTAGTAGTAGTAGCGTCCTCACATGTAATGGCCCCCCCAGTAGTAGTAGCGCCCTTATACATAATGCCCCCCCTAGTAGTAGTAGCATCCTTATACATAATGCCCCACCCCCAGTAGTAGTAGCGTCCTTATACTTAATGCCCCCCCAGTAGTAGTAGAGTACTTACATGTAATGCCCCCAGTAGTAGTAGCGTCCTTATACATAATGCCCCCCCAGTTGTCGTAGCATCCTTATACATAATGCCCCCCCAGTAGTAGTAGCGTCCTTATACGTAATGCCCCCCCCAGTATTAGTAGAGTACTTACATGTAATGCCCCCCCCAGTAGTAGCGTTGTTATACATAATGCCCCCCAGTAGTAGTAGTAGCGTCCTCACATGTAATGGCCCCCCCAGTAGTAGCGTCCATAATGCATGCGCACACAGACATACCTCACACACAATTCACACATATATACACACATACACACCCACCATACACACACACACACCCCCACCATATACACACACCCACACCATACACAAACACATAAATTTCTCTCTCACCCTCCACTTACCTAAGTCTGGCTGGCCGCCACTGTGATTACTGTCACTCTCTCTACAGTAGCCTGGTCTGTTTAGCTCCGCCCCTGTCCGTCCCATTTAGCTCCGCCCCTTCCATCCCATGTAGCTCTGCCCCCTCCTCTGATCTGTACACAGGCCGCTGTCACACAGGTGAGGGGAGGAGGCTTTTCATGCTGCCAGCGCTGCTGCCTGTCATACAGTGACAGGCACAACAGCTGGCAGCAGCAGCAGGGGGGACAGGACGGCGCAGCAGCAGGGAAGGGATGCAGAGCAGGGGGAGCGCCTCTCCGTCCCAGCGCCTCCTGCACTGTATCCCTTCGCTGAGCGGGTAGTGCCGGGCCTGAGGACAGGACACCGGTAACAGCCAAATCCGACAGTCGGATTTGGCTTAAATCCGACTATCAGATTTGGCCATTCATTGAATAGCCCTTGTTGGATCCATTCCGACAAATGCATGTCCGAATGGATCCGATACTTATTGAATATACCCCTAAGTGTGTCACACTGGTGCTGTCTGTAACCCTAAGTGTGTCACACTGGTGCTGTCTGTAACCCTAAGTATGTCACACTGGTGCTGTCTGTAACCCTAAGTGTGTCACTCTGGTGCTGTCTGTAACCCTAAGTATGTCACACTGGTGCTGTCTGTAACCCTAAGTGTGTCACACTGGTGCTGTCTGTAACCCTAAGTATGTCACACTGGTGCTGTCTGTAACCCTAAGTGTGTCACACTGGTGCTGTCTATAACCCTAAGTATGTCACACTGGTGCTGTCTGTAACCCTAAGTGTGTCGCACTGGTGCTGTCTGTAACCCTAAGTGTGTCACACTGGTGCTGTCTGTAACCCTAAGTGTGTCACACTGGTGCTGTCTGTAACCCTAAGTATGTCACACTGGTGCTGTCTGTAACCCTAAGTGTGTCACACTGGTGCTGTCTGTAACCCTAAGTATGTCACACTGGTGCTGTCTGTAACCCTAAATGTGTCACTCTGGTGCTGTCTGTAACCCTAAGTGTGTCACACTGGTGCTGTCTGTAACCCTAAGTGTGTCACACTGGTGCTGTCTGTAACCCTAAGTATGTCACACTGGTGCTGTCTGTAACCCTAAGTGTGTCACTCTGGTGCTGTCTGTAACCCTAAGTGTGTCACACTGGTGCTGTCTGTAACCCTAAGTGTGTCACACTGATGCTGTCTGTAACCCTAAGTATGTCACACTGGTGCTGTCTGTAACCCTAAGTATGTCACACTGGTGCTGTCTATAACCCTAAGTATGTCACACTGGTGCTGTCTGTAACCCTAAGTGTGTCACTCTGGTGCTGTCTGTAACCCTAAGTGTGTCACACTGGTGCTGTCTGTAACCCTAAGTGTGTCACACTGATGCTGTCTGTAACCCTAAGTATGTCACACTGGTGCTGTCTATAACCCTAAGTGTGTCACACTGGTGCTGTCTGTAACCCTAAGTATGTCACACTGGTGCTGTCTGTAACCCTAAGTGTGTCACACTGGTGCTGTCTGTAACCCTAAGTATGTCACTCTGGTGCTGTCTGTAACCCTAAGTATGTCACTCTGGTGCTGTCTGTAACCCTAAGTGTGTCACACTGGTGCTGTCTGTAACCCTAAGTGTGTCACACTGGTGCTGTCTGTAACCCCAAGTGTGTCACACTGGTGCTGTCTGTAACCCTAAGTGTGTCACACTGGTGAAGTCTGTAACCCTAAGTGTGTCACACTGGTGCTGTCTGTAACCCTAAGTATGTCACACTGGTGCTGTCTGTAACCCTAAGTGTGTCACACTGGTGCTGTCTGTAACCCTAAGTGTGTCACACTGGTGCTGTCTGTAACCTTAAGTATGTCACACTGGTGCTGTCTGTAACCCTAAGTATGTCACACTGGTGCTGTCTGTAACCCTAAGTATGTCACACTGGTGCTGTCTGTAACCCTAAGTGTGTCACACTGGTGCTGTCTGTAACCCTAAGTGTGTCACACTGGTGCTGTCTGTATCCCTAAGTGTGTCACACTGGTGCTGTCTGTAACCCTAAGTGTGTCACACTGGTGCTGTCTGTAACCCTAAGTATGTCACACTGGTGCTGTCTGTAACCCTAAGTGTGTCACTCTGGTGCTGTCTGTAACCCTAAGTGTGTCACACTGGTGCTGTCTGTAACCCTAAGTGTGTCACACTGATGCTGTCTGTAACCCTAAGTATGTCACACTGGTGCTGTCTATAACCCTAAGTATGTCACTCTGGTGCTGTCTGTAACCCTAAAATGTCACACTGGTGCTGTCTGTAACCCTAAGTGTGTCACACTGGTGCTGTCTGTAACCCTAAGTGTGTCACACTGGTGCTGTCTGTAACCCTAAGTGTGTCACACTGGTGCTGTCTGTAACCCTAAGTATGTCACACTGGTGCTGTCTGTAACCCTAAGTGTGTCACACTGATGCTGTCTGTAACCCTAAGTGTGTCACACTGGTGCTGTCTGTAACCCTAAGTGTGTCACACTGGTGCTGTCTGTAACCCTAAGTGTGTCACTCTGGTGCTGTCTATAACCCTAAGTATGTCACACTGGTGCTGTCTGTAACCCTAAGTGTGTCACACTGGTGCTGTCTGTAACCCTAAGTGTGTCACACTGGTGCTGTCTGTAACCCTAAGTGTGTCACACTGGTGCTGTCTGTAACCCTAAGTGTGTCACACTGGTGCTGTCTGTAACCCTAAGTATGTCACACTGGTGCTGTCTGTAACCCTAAGTGTGTCACTCTGGTGCTGTCTATAACCCTAAGTATGTCACACTGGTGCTGTCTGTAACCCTAAGTGTGTCACACTGGTGCTGTCTGTAACCCTAAGTGTGTCACACTGGTGCTGTCTGTAACCCTAAGTATGTCACACTGGTGCTGTCTGTAACCCTAAGTATGTCACACTGGTGCTGTCTATAACCCTAAGTATGTCACACTGGTGCTGTCTGTAACCCTAAGTGTGTCACACTGGTGCTGTCTGTAACCCTAAGTGTGTCACACTGGTGCTGTCTGTAAACCTAAGTGTGTCACTCTGGTGCTGTCTGTAACCCTAAGTGTGTCACACTGGTGCTGTCTGTAACCCTAAGTGTGTCACACTGGTGCTGTCTGTAACCCTAAGTGTGTCACACTGGTGCTGTCTGTAACCCTAAGTGTGTCACACTGGTGCTGTCTGTAACCCTAAGTGTGTCACACTGGTGCTGTCTGTAACCCTACGTGTGTCACACTGGTGCTGTCTGTAACCCTACGTGTGTCACACTGGTGCTGTCTGTAACCCTAAGTGTGTCACACTGGTGCTGTCTGTAACCCTAAGTGTGTCACACTGGTGCTGTCTGTAACCCTAAGTGTGTCACACTGGTGCTGTCTGTAACCCTAAGTGTGTCACAATGGTGCTGTCTGTAACCCTAAGTGTGTCACACTGATGCTAAGCATTAACTCTTGGTGCAACTGCACACTGGTGTTTTTTTTTGTTGCTGCCTACATTGCAGCCCAGAGCTCCAAATACACGGTAGCATTAAACTTTTATTGATGCACAGTGCACCAGTGACGTGTGGTGAGGTGAGGCAGAGCCTTTTCTGTCATACTAACATATAAACCAGAGTTTTGACTGTATAAAGTATATGAAAAATACAAAGAATATATTAGAAATATCTTCTTTATATTATTCTAATCACTTTTCTATTCATAACTCTGGAGTAAAAAGTCTATGGCAAGTGATGCAATAATAACCCCCCCGTGCCAAATCGACAGGTATTCACTATCTATTCCGTACATCTCTGATTAACACTCATCAAATTTACACAGCTGCACCTGTGAGTAATTCCCATATGCACCCTTTGGCTCATATATTGTGTGTAAATCTGGCTCTGGTACTATTTACCTCACCGCACGTCACTGCAGTGTGCAAGGGTGCCAAGCTGAAGAGGGAGCGGAGGTCACTCACCCCTCTGCAGCGTTGTCGGGTCCATCGGGAGACGGTGGCATTGTGGCGGAGGAACGGCGACGGGATACTGGTGTGGATGAGCTTGCATCCGAAAGGATTCAAGCTCATCCAATTAGATTGCGGCAATTTGAAATTGGCGTGCTCCGTGAGCCAATCACGGCTCGCGGAGAGGCAGCCAGGGGTTAAAGTGAGCCGGAACGGGGCGGAACTGCGTTCCGTCAGTTCCACTTGGAGACCGAACGCAGTTCCGCCTCCTCCGGCTCACCTAACCCGGTGTGTCCCCGGCGCCGCAGGAAGATGTTGGGCGCCCGCTGAAATGGTGTTACTAGCAGGTGCCCGTCTCCCTCTCTACAGCGGAAGCCAGTGGCAGGAGCTCACTACTAAGCTCCGGCGCTGGCACTGTCATTGTGCACCATGGGAGAGACGTCACGACGTCTCTCCCATAGTGCCGAGGAGCGGACGCCAAGAGAGGACTGCAGCGGTCTGGAAGCGGGAGCGGGGCTTGGTGAGTATTGTGATTTTTGTTTGTTAGTGTAGCAGTGCATCTACTGTGGGCAAACTACTGGGGGGGGGGCATCTACTGGGGGGCATTACTACTGGGGACATTACTACTGGGGGGCATTACTACTGGGGGGCATCTACTGGGGGACATTATTACTGGGGGACATTATTACTGGGGGCAAGCTACTGGGGGCAAACTACAAGGGAGCAAACTACAAGGGGACAAGCTACAAGGTGGAAAGCTACTAGTGGCAAGCTACAAGGGGGCAAGCTTCTGGGGGCAAACTACAAAGGGGCTAACTACAGGAGGGCATTACCACTGGGGGCATTACTACTGGGGGCGTAACTACAGGGGCATTACTACTTGGGGGCAACCTGCAAGGGGGCTAAACTACTGGGGGCATTACCACTGGGAAGCTAAACTAAAGGGGGGGGGGGGTAAACTACAGGGGTCATAACTGCAGGGGCATTACCACTGGGGGCATAACTACTCGGGCTGAACTACAGGGGGCTAAATGACTGGGTCATAATTACAGGAAACATTACTACTGGGGGCAATACTACACAGGGGCATTATAATTAAGGGCATTACTACTGGGGGCACTACTAATGAGGGCATTGTAAAGGGGGCACTTTATAAGGGGCATCACTCCTGGGGACATAAGGGGCACTGCTACTGGTTGCATTGCATAAGGGGCACCACTACTATGGGCTCTATATAAGGGACACTACCACTGTGGGCACTACCAGTACAGTTTACATTGCATAAGGAGCACTACTACTGTGGGCATTGTATAAGGGGCGCTACTGTGGTGGGCAATATGTGTATTACGTGGTGATACTGTTGTGGGCATTATTACTATTGTGTGACCATGCCCCTTTCTTTTTGAGACCACGTCCCTCTTTTGCGGCGCACGCCTACCTTTATTACATGGACGCCGTGGGGAGGGGGGGCGAGTTCCACCACCTCTCTAGGACCACTTTAAGCACTGGCAGCAGCCAATGAGCAGCGGTC
This sequence comes from Pseudophryne corroboree, assembly GCF_028390025.1. Taxonomy (NCBI): domain Eukaryota; kingdom Metazoa; phylum Chordata; class Amphibia; order Anura; family Myobatrachidae; genus Pseudophryne; species Pseudophryne corroboree. Next base: position 889,279,631 of record NC_086447.1, read on the forward strand.
ATGGTGAGCCAATCGGGGCTCGCCGCGTCATAGCCCCGCCACCTCCCAGCATCTTATATCAGACGCTACGAGTGGGAGAGCTCACTTTGCCGGTGAACAGGAAGCAGAGAAGAGCTCCAAAAGAGCTCCAGCGGCCGTGGAAGAGGCAAGAAGCCGGCTGGATCAAGACAGAAGGTGGCGGCTGTGGAAGAAGAAGCGGCGGCGGATTGGGGAAGCTGAGGACCGGAGAGCTCCGCAGTGGTGGGAAGAAAAAGAGCTCAATGAACTTCCCCACTGCAGGCTCTCCCACTGACCTGGGTAAGGGGCCGTGGGTCACTACAACGTACTAAAAATCCATAGACCACCAGGGTTTGGGCACTAGGCCTGTGGGTACATTCAGACCCCAGGCCTGTGGGACAAGATAGGTCGGGTACTAGGCCCGTGGTCAAAATCAGGCATTAGGCCCTAGTATAAGTGCGGCCAGATTAGGGGTGTATGGTAACTGGGCACTAGGCCCAGGTCACTAAACATTTGCCCACTGTAGGCAGGCTTGTAAGCCTGAGCCACCATAAGTAAGAGTGATTTGGGCACTAGGCCCAGGTCACTCCAACCAGCCCCTGTTAGGCGGTCAGTGTGTCCGTGCGCAAGTGTATAAGGTGATTTGGGCAGTAGGCCCAGGTCACCCATCTGGCCCATATTAGGCAGACACTAGGCCCGTGGGATAAAGTCAGGCCTCTGGCCTGTGTGTAGCTAGGATGAATTAGGCCCAGTGTAAATAGAGTGCCCCTGGTGAATAAGGATGGTACTGGGCACTAGGCCCAGGCCACTACATTGTGCCCCCGGTAAGCAGACCCACCGGCCTTAGCTCATGTGAACAAGGTGAGTGCGTGTTTCATTTAGATTGTGAAGGGTCTCCTGGAGCGTCCTGGGCAGTAGGCCAGATCACTGGCAGGCTGTACGGCAGCCACTCCCCTGTATCTAAAGCGATCTTCCCCTGTGTGGAGGAGCAGTTCCAGCTCCACACACGTAGCTGTAGTCCGCTGCCAGCAACCCATGATAGCAGGGATAGGAAAAGAGGGCTGGCCAGCTCTGGATAGGTAGGGTCTGCGAAACAGTGAAAGGGGGTTAATTAAAACAACGACACCATTGTATATATATTCTTGTACTGCATTGTGGTGTTGTTTTCGTGCAGGGCATAGTGATTAGAACTGTTGTGTTTAGTTTGTTGCACCACACACACAAAGTTAGTTTGAGGGCTCTGTTGTTGTAGTTAGTGTAGTGGTGTTACACCAGGATAAATAGGCCCTGCACGGTGGTGGTGTCTTTGTCTCCTGACAGGGACCTGTAAGTGAAGAAGCAGGCCAAGAACAAGATTGTTGATGATAAGAAACATCTCTGTCCGTGCGTCCCGATTGGGTGTCTGTTTGTTCCCTCACTATCCTCCTTTCTTCTGGGACCTTGCATCCCGGTAGAAAGTCGAAATTTTCACCTGGTGCACCAGCACCTAATACTGTAGGTGACAATTCGGGCTCTGAGGCCAAGAGTGCATAGGATGACCCACACTTAAGCCCGATATCCCTATCGTGGGAAAACCTAATTCGGCGGTGGGCGTTTCGGTCTCCTTTAGGAAGGGACAGTTCTCAACTGATCTCCTTCCCCGCAGAATATCACGTCCAGGACCTGTTGGTATATCAGGGTCGTGGTGTGATCTTGCAGCCTGAAGGTGACGGGGCACAACACCAGGTAAGCAGTTAGGTTAGAAAAGAGAGATGTATCTGCACTCTATGCAATCAAATACCAGTTAGATTATATAAACTGTAGACCCCATTGAAGTGTCTCGCTCTGATAGTAGGGATATTAGTATGGGGGTGCGGCCCGTGTGCAACTCGGATTAATACAGAACAAAGGAGAATCAAAAGTAGTTGCCTAGTTGGGCGCACAGGAAAAATTTGTATTGATTTGATTAGTTTTAAAACTTAGCTTTTAATGCTATACCTTCTAAAATGCCCCCTTTATACGGGGAATACACAGCAAAACATAGAGGTTAAAAATTCATTACATACAAACATATAGTGAAAAAGAAATGAATAAGTGTAGATAGATTTAAGAAGGCGGTATTCCACTATTACTCCAGCAATGTGTAGGAATGTGATTATTATTGGAGCTTCTTGAGAGTCTGGGGTGTGTTCACTGACACAATTTTCCAATGTGTTGTGGCTTTATCAGATGCACAAATTCATTTGTCACAATAAACTGCTGTTGTGAATATGGTGTGTGTTTTACTGTATATTCACAATACTGTAAACCTTTATTATTTGTTTAATGCTTTAATATAATACACACATTCATCACATATTCAGTATCACTGGTATATATCGAACAGAATAAAGGAGAAATAGCCTATTGCTCTGAAGTAATGTGCATGTCACTATTTTGTAGCTAGGATACTGTAGCAGCCTGCATTTAATATTTTATCCTGCAGGATTAGTATTCGCTACTTTAGTATCCTTTAAGCTACAGGTGTACTCAGATACAATGTGTCAGAATCTACTGGCCAGTTCCCTTCCTTTAATTGTAACAAACTTGTGCTAGAGAGCTGGCAGAAATATTTCTGGTCGCGGGTAAACCAATGACCAGGACACCACAGTCATATAAATTTTACTAAGCAGAGCAGTTCTACTATGATACTGCTGTGCAATCAGCGAATTATGCACTGAATCCGACACATTGACTGTTGACACTGCTGTTGCTAATAACAGCGCCACATAAGCATCAATTATTCTCAATGCTGGCTGAATAAATTCATCTGCAATTCTCCATTACTCTGTATTGCTCCCTAACGACCAACACTGGCTATGAGCTCAATTCTATTAACCCCAATGTACGGGGGTGCCGGTGGAGGCCTGTTCAGAAATACTTTCTATTTCAATCTACAACATTGCTATAATTAGGAGTGTGATGTGCCGCCAAAACGCCGACGTGCACGTTTCGCTGTATAGCTTTAACGAGGCTAACCCGATTGTCTTCCGTGACATCTATTTCTAGGATTGGTGTCATCCAATCAAATGTTGTGTGAGGATCACGTGTGCCCATCCGCCAATGGCAACGCGTCCTCTTTCCATTACGGCACTGATCATCTGACCGCTGACGTCGTCACACTGCAATCACGTGGTGCGCTACGTACATATGTCAGTCAGATGTAAACAAAGAATCTGGTCATGTGGCCAAGGTTCTCAGAAGTGTCCGTATACGTTCACCCGTTTCCTTATGGACACCCTATATTCGTCGGGAAAAGACGGAGCAGATTTATTGTACAACTGGACCGGTTGGGAAAGTTTATGTTTCTCATGTCAATTCCTAAGATTAAAGCCTCATTAAGCCCTCTGTGTATTGAATATTAGTTACCGTATACTTGTAGTCTTTATAATATTTATAAGTCGCCTCGGCATCTGAGGCTTAGATAGTATATGAATGGTATATTATATCACAGTGAGTTCCACAGTGAACAGGAATTTTATATTACAGCTGCATCATTCATCGTGAATATATTATGGGGACAGTTCTGCAGTAGGAGTGATATAGCCTTATAAGGAGATAATAATATTTATAAAATGAAAGATGTAACCCAAAAAGCATGCTATTACCATCTGGAGAGGGACCCACTGTGGATCAATAAGTGCAACTCTAATTTCTGATATAAACCCCCATTACACAGTGATAACAATGTTGTTAATCGTGGATGGAACCTGTAGGAGCAGGTAACTATGCGGTCGCAACATGCCCCTTTTGAGATAACAGTATTAATATTCATAATGTAACCTCTTAAGGCAGGTGAGTATTATACTTATGGGATGTCCACTTATAATAGAGTGGTACATCCCGGAATAAACACTAATATCTTCTATAAGGGGGTACCTACTGTGTGCCCATAAGTCAGACTCTAACATCCATTATATACCCTCTTTTCAAAACGATAATGATATTAATTTTTGATGGAACTTTTTGAAACAGGTGGGTATATGATAACAGCATACCCCCTTTATGATTAATGAAATCATTTTTAATAAAGTCTATACAAAACGGGGAGTATATAATCACATCATACCCACACATCTGCCCTTCTTAGGCCAGATGTCCTATGTGATTATTAGATGGATCCTCTTGCCCTACATGTGGAAAATACAAATTGAAAAGAACACATAGGGAAAGACTAAAGCTGTGACAGATGGGTAAGTATGAAGAATATAATCTATAAGCTAATGTCTAACTCCCTTATCGGGTTAGCTCCAACCCCTCCAATATGAGGGTTTGTATAGGGCCTCCTAGATAGCATCCCTGGCCAGGTAAGTATGATATTACGGCATACCAATATGCCTAGTGTCATCGTGGAGATGAAATGACGCAAAAACAAGTGATCATTAACTAGCTGGCTCATGAATATCCTGTGTTCAACCATTGGAGTAAGTATGTTATTGGAGTCTTTCCCTCTTAATAGTATTTTAAATTAAGGTCAGATTTGTGTGTATAAACCAGTGTTAACATATTCTCCTTTATTAAGTACCAGATGTTCATGTGAAAAGAGAATGTAATATAATTGATGATATGTGAAGGTATAGGTGAAAGTGAGCATAGTGAAATCAACCAAAACAAGGGAAGGTAGGGGGTGAATAAATAAAATAGGTGAGTGAACAAAACATAACTTAAGTGTAATAAATATGACTCCCATGAAAATTGATAAATTAGAGGGAGAGGGAAAATTACAGTGCTTGTGAAATTAGAAACCTACTTCTAGCAATGTAGATGTACTGGTATACTGTGATTGGTTGAGAGTCTGATTAAGTGAGAATAAATAGTGCTAAGTGCTGCTGTATATGATGTGCAGATGAACAATGATCCCATTTATAGTTTTACCAATCTACGCAAGAGGCTCCTACTGCCAGATTAAAGCTATTGGCTTCATTCAACCCTATGGGTATACAAGAGAGACTCATAAATATGAACTGTAGCTATTGGCTTCGTTTAACCCTGCTGGGTGTAGGCTGTTTAAAAGAAAGATCATTTTAGTTTCATATCTTAGGAGTGCTTGATCCACATCCCCGCCTCTGATTCCAAGTTGTATATGTCTTATGCCAAAGACCTTCAAACCAGTTGGATCACTCTTGTGGAATTTCTGAAAATGTCGTGCCACAGATGTTAGAATTTTGAATCTGGCTTGGTCTTTATTGGCATTACGTATATATTTCCAACGTGTTCTAATATACACACTTTCAGAGGTCTTGATGTTTTGCCAATATAGACCTTATGACATGGGCATTCCATGTGATACACCACACCTATAGAGGTGCAGGTTATCAATGTAGGGATTGTCCATTTTTTGTCAAATTTGTCAAAGAACCACTGAGTGGAAACCATGTACTGACATGCCTTACAATGACCACAGCATCTTGAACCTTTCCTGTTGGGTCTGGTTCCTCCCATTTTTTCAAGATGACTATGGACAAGATGATCCTTGATATTGCGTGACCGACGCCAACTAGTCTGTACCTTTTCTGGTATGATTGAATTCAAGTCATGATCAGTTTGGAGAATTGGCCAATTCCTTCAGAAGCATTGGCCAAAGTTATTTCTGAACAGGCCTCCACCGGCACCCCCGTACATTGGGGTTAATAGAATTGAGCTCATAACCAGTGTTGGTCGTTAGGGAGCAATAGAGAGTAATGGAGAATTGCAGATGAATTTATTCAGCCAGCATTGAGAATAATTGATGCTTATGTGGCACTGTTATTAGCAACAGCAGTGTCAACAGTCAATGTGTCGGATTCAGTGCATAATTCGCTGATTGCACAGCAGTATCATAGTAGAACTGCTCTGCTTAGTAAAATTTATATGACTGTGGTGTCCTGGTCATTGGTTTACCCGCGACCAGAAATATTTCTGCCAGCTCTCTAGCACAAGTTTGTTACAATTAAAGGAAGGGAACTGGCCAGTAGATTCTGACACATTGTATCTGAGTACACCTGTAGCTTAAAGGATACTAAAGTAGCGAATACTAATCCTGCAGGATAAAATATTAAATGCAGGCTGCTACAGTATCCTAGCTACAAAATAGTGACATGCACATTACTTCAGAGCAATAGGCTATTTCTCCTTTATTCTGTTCGATATATACCAGTGATACTGAATATGTGATGAATGTGTGTATTATATTAAAGCATTAAACAAATAATAAAGGTTTACAGTATTGTGAATATACAGTAAAACACACACCATATTCACAACAGCAGTTTATTGTGACAAATGAATTTGTGCATCTGATAAAGCCACAACACATTGGAAAATTGTGTCAGTGAACACACCCCAGACTCTCAGAAGCTCCAATAATAATCATATTCCTACACATTGCTGGAGTAATAGTGGAATACCGCCTTCTTAAATCTATCTACACTTATTCATTTCTTTTTCACTATATGTTTGTATGTAATGAATTTTTAACCTCTATGTTTTGCTGTGTATTCCCCATATAAAGGGGGCATTTTAGAAGGTATAGCATTAAAAGCTAAGTTTTAAAACTAATCAAATCAATACAAATTTTTCCTGTGCGCCCAACTAGGCAACTACTTTTGGTTCTCCTTTGTTAAGCAGTTAGGTTACACCTGCACGGCAGCAGGCATCGCATCCTCACTGCCCCTCTTACAGCAGTGCCCACAAAAAATTTGGTGAAGTTGCTGTCATTTGTGAGAGAACAGTAAAAAAAACAGTTATTTTGTACAACTTGTGCGTTCAATGAAACTAATAAGTGGAAATGAACGTCATTAAGGTTAATGAATGAATGTTATTGAGATTCATTTTACTATAGGAACAAAAATAGGCACAAATTATATGATTTTAGCAGTTTTAACATTTAAAAAAAAAAGTGAAAAAATACATATCCAAAACCAAAACACATGAGGTTGGTTTTGTCAAATTAGACCAAAACTAAAACACAACATTAACACAAGTCCAAATCCAAAACACTGGGGTTGGCACACATCTCTAGTTATTAGTGAATGAATCATTTAGGAGGTCATTCAGATCTGATCGTAGGTGTGCTAAATTTAGGGGTATAAATGATCTCCTCTCTACAGTGGGAAGATACTGTCATTATCATCTTCACCCTCATCAGTGTTATCATCATTATTACATAATATTTACTCATCCCTGCTGGAATCCACCATTACAGACGTCTCTGTACTTTTTCATTTTTATGAACATAATTTTTACTACATTTTTAGGAAGTAGCCTCCTATGCCGTTTGCTCACAAGGTTTCCGGCTGTGCTGAAAACTCCTTCTAAGTACACACTGGAGGGTGGGCAGCTTAAGTAAAGCATATTGAGTTTGTATAAGGGGCTCCATATTACCTTTTTTGCTTCCCAGTAGTCAAAGGAGCAATATGACATGCTCATTTGTATATTTTCATTAAAATAATAATAATAATAATAATAATAATAATAATAATATTACCATATCAGATTGAGTCATGGTAGAGGTATCACTAATGTTGGGCAATTCTTTCAGACCTGACCATATTTAAAAATGTTGTGGCTCAATCTCATCACCACTGGGTCTCTGGTAAAAGGTTAGATTTTTCCTGGCAGCAGCCGCAGCGCTAGTACTTAGTTGCTGCTCATGTCTTCTATCTTGATTTATATCTACTCACAGAGCTGATATTATGATTGCAGGACTGAGGATTATTATAACCTAGTGCTACTGCCTGGCCCAGAACACACAATTTTTTTAAACATTTTTCTTTGGTTTATTTACATTTTTTTTACACACTGTGACTTACACACTGCTTTTATTATTAACTCGGTGGCATGGCACCTACTGAGTGTTATTGTAATACAATTTCACTGCCTGGCCCTGAACACACAAATGTTTTACAAACAATAAAAACACTTTTTTCTGTTTTTTTAAAAAAATGCTAACTTCACACTGCAACTCACACAGTGGGGTATATTTACTAACATTCGTAATTCTCCCGATTTGGTGGGAGAATAATCACGAATGACATCGAAAGTGTAAAACTGCAACTTTTTGAATTTATTACGACGAATTTACTAAGCTGCCGTATTCTGCATTTTCGGGTTTTCCGATGTCGATGTCATTCGTGTTTTTTTTTAGTTTTTTACGGCAGTGATTAGCAAAACACTGCCGACTTTTTCTAAATGAATCTCGGACGGATTTGTGTGATCCGTGCTGGGGTTTTTTTTTTTTTAAATAAGCACTGTAAAACTGTTAAAAAAAATGGCGTGGGGTCCCCCCTCCTAAGCATAACCAGCCTCGGGCTCTTTGAGCCGATCCTGGTTGCAGAAATATGGGGGAAAAAATGACAGGGGGTTCCCCCATATTTAAGCAACCAGCATCGGGCTCTGCGCCTGGTCCTGGTTCCAAAAATACGGGGGACAAAAAGCGTAGGGGTCCCCCGTATTTTTAAAACCAGCACCGGGCTCCACTAGCTGGACAGATAATGCCACAGCTGGGGGTCACTTTTATACAGTGCCCTGCGGCCGTGGCATCAAATATCCAACTAGTCACCCCTGGCCGGGGTACCCTGGGGGAGTGGGGACCCCTTCAATCAAGGGGTCCCCCCCCAGCCACCCAAGGGCCAGGGGTGAAGCCCGAGGCTGTCCCCCCCATCCAATGGGCTGCGGATGGGGGGCTGATAGCCTTTTTGTGAAAGTGATTGATATTGTTTTTAGTAGCAGTACTACAAGGCCCAGCAAGCCTCCCCCGCATGCTGGTACTTGGAGAACCACAAGTACCAGCATGCGGCGGAAAAACGGGCCCGCTGGTACCTGTAGTACTACTACTAAAAAAATACCCAAAAAAAGACAATACACACACACCTTGAAAGTAAAGTTTTATTACATGCATCCACACAAACATACATACATACTTACCTTATGTTCACACGAGGGTCGGTCCTCTTCTCCAGTAGAATCCATGGGGTACCTGTTGAATAAATTATACTCACCAGATCCAGGGTACCAGGCTCCTCGGATAATCTTTTTGTAATCCACGTACTTGATTAAAAAAAAAAAAACGGAGACCCGAGCCACGCACTGAAAGGGGACCCATGTTTTCACATGGGTCCCCTTTCCCCGAATGCCAGAAACCCACTCTGACTGATGTCTAAGTGGGTTTCTTCAGCCAATCAGGGAGCGCCACGTTGTAGCACCCTCCTGATCGGCTGTGTGCTCCTGTACTGTCTGACAGGCGGCACACGGCAGTGTTACAATGTAGCGCCTATGCGCTCCATTGTAACCAATGGTGGGAACTTTCTGCTCAGCGGTTGACCGAAAGTGACCTCACCGCTGACCACAAAGTTCCCACCATTGGTTACAATGGAGCGCATAGGCGCTACATTGTATCACTGCCGTGTGCCGCCTGTCAGTCAGTACAGGAGCACACAGCCGATCAGGAGGGTGCTACAACGTGGCGCTCCCTGATTGGCTGAAGAAACCCACTTAGACATCAGTCAGAGTGGGTTTCTGGCATTCGGGGAAAGGGGGCCCATGTGAAAACATGGGTCCCCTTTCAGTGCGTGGCTCGGGTCTCCGTTTTTTTGTTTTAATCAAGTACGTGGATTACAAAAGGATTATCCGAGGAGCCTGGTACCCTGGATCTGGTGAGTTTAATTTATTCAACAGGTACCCCATGGATTCTACTGGAGAAGAGGACCGACCTGCGTGTGAACATAAGGTAAGTATGTATGTATGTTTGTGTGGATGCATGTAATAAAACTTTACTTTCAAGGTGTGTGTGTCTTGTCTTTTTTTGGGTATTTTTTTAGTAGTAGTACTACAGGTACCAGCGGGCCCGTTTTTCCGCCGCATGCTGGTACTTGTGGTTCTCCAAGTACCAGCTTGCAGGGGAGGCTTGCTGGGCCTTGTACTACTGCTACTAAAAACAATATCAAACACTTTTCACAAAGGCTATCAGACCCCCATCCGCAGCCTATTGGATGGGGGGGACAGCCTCGGGCTTCACCCCTGGCCCTTGGGTGGCTGGGGGGGGGACCCCTTGATTGAAGGGGTCCCCACTCCCCCAGGGTACCCCGGCCAGGGATGACTAGTTGGATATTTGATGCCACGGCCGCAGGGCACGGTATAAAAGTGACCCCCGGCTGTGGCATTATCTGTCCAGCTAGTGGAGCCCGGTGCTGGTTTTAAAAATACGGGGGACCCCTACGCTTTTTGTCCCCCGTATTTTTGGAACCAGGACCAGGCGCAGAGCCCGATGCTGGTTGCTTAAATATGGGGGAACCCTTGTCATTTTCTTTCCCATATTTCTGCAACCAGGATCGGCTCAAAGAGCCCGGGGCTGGTTATGCTTAGGAGGGGGGACCCCACGCAATTTTTTTTCAATAAATTAACACTTTCCAACCCCTTCCCACTGATATACATGCACGGATCTCATGGATCCATGCATGCCTATCCAAACACGGCTCAAAAAAGCAGGTCTGTTTTTTTTTAGCACTTTTTAACGATTTGTATTTTTTCACGGCAGTGTTTGTTTTTTTTTTGCTTTGCACTTCTCAGTAAATTACCGAGATTCATACTTAAACAGCCGCGTTTTGACCGATGGTGTATTCATTCGTATTTTTTTTGTTGGACTTCAAAAAAAATACGAATGCCCTCATCACTGCCGAGATTTGAGTTTAGTAAATTCCCGAGATGACACTTTGAAGAAAAAACGGCATCTCGGTCAAAATCGGGACCTTAGTAAATATACCCCAGTGTTTATAGTAACATGGTGGTACGGCATCTACTGAGTGTTATTGTAACACAATGCCATTGCCTGGCCCTAAACACACCCAATTTGTTTTTCTTTTTTTTATATCATATTTTTCTATAATATTTTATATTTTTCTATAATATTTTTGTATAATATTTTTAAGATTTATTTTACACACTGCTACTCACACAGCACGCTTATCTATTAATGTGATGGCATGGCATTTCCTGACTCTAAACACACACACGTTTTACAAAAAATAAATAAATTCTGTTTTATAACAAATGACAGCTTCATATTGCGACTCACACATCGATTATATTAACGCGATGGCACAGCAACTACTGAACGTTATTGTAACACAGTGCCACTGTCTGGCCCTGAACACACACAAGTTTTTTAATAAATAACAACACTTTGCGACTCACACAATGTTTATATTAACATGTGGCACGGCATCTACTGAGTGTTATTGTTGTCAAACACAGTGCCACTTCCTGGCCTGTTTGAAGTAACACAAGTCTTAAAAAAAAGTTTAAAAAAAATATATATATTTTTTAACACAATGCCAATATCTGGTACAGAACACAAAAGTAAATAAAAAATCACTGCTCCTGGGGCGTGGCTTCGGTGGACATGGAGTAGCACACAGGCTGTGTGTCTCTGCAGCTTTAACATCCTGCTACCTCATCCTGTGTCCCCCCCCTGGGCCCGAAAACTACCCCACTGCCTACCTAAACGTGTGAGGGAGCCCCTGTGCCGTTTTGGGACCCGCTCGTCCCGCTCTTGCTGCGGCCGGGCCGTTTCTGTGTGCCGAGCTCCTGGGTCTACTGGATCACGTGGGACGCCGCTCCGGTCTCCCCGCGCTGTCCGCTCCCTGCCCTACACGCCGCCTGTCTCCGTACCTCCTGCAGCCCTGCGAGTGGATCTGCGGCCAGGACAGCGCCGGTGTGAGCTCCGCCTGCCTCTGCTTCTGCCCGGGTGGGTGTCTGCCAGGTCTCCCACTGTGACGCTGCCGCGAGTCCCGCTGCTGCTCTCCTTCTCCTTGCGGCTGTGGCCTCTGCCCTCCAGCTCAACTTCCGGTCCGCGCTGCGGGGGAGACAGTGCATGGCCTGGGAGGTTTATGTGTGCTCCAAGTGCAATTCTGCCCCACAATACACAAAGACACTTATTTTTGCTGCATTAACCCCTGGAGGGCCTACTTGTCTGCTGCCCTATTACCCTGTGATCCCCTGGGACTCGGAGGGGCGGCCTGCTGCGGGGCTAATCTAGTCACAAGTTTGTGCTGCATGTTTGATGTACTGTGCCTCATTGCTGCTGGCAACTGGACGATTCTGATATACTACTTCTGCCCAAGCGCAGTCACTGGTCAGTTTTGATATACTACGCACTTTCCTGGTCGGCAACTGAACGGTTTTGATATACTATACTTCCAGCGGGCAGCAACTGGACAGTCCTGATGTACTGTATTCCCTGTTTTCCCTCGGCCAGCTGAATATGATGGTCCGCCAGCACCAAAATATCGCGGCCACGGCAAAATTAGAAAAATTTGCTAGAAACCCTCCGGTCCGGCCCCAGCGTAGGGAGGATGCGCAGTCGGCCTCCTCACCATCACCACCGTCGCCTTCCAATAGCTCCTCGTCTGTGGAAGCTTTGGATGCTGCGCTGCAGAAGGTCCTAGAGGCGGTCACCGCCAGCGAGGCCCGCCTGGCTGACAGGATCGGTCAGGTCAAGGCGGACCGATCCATTATACACCAAGACCTGCAGTGAGTGCGGGAAAGGGTCCGTGAAGTTGAAACACGCATTTTCACGCTGGAAGATACGGTTTTGCCACTCGGTAGACGCACCTCCGCTCTGGAGTCTCAGATGACGGAGGTGCACAAGAAGATGACGGATATGGAGGGGAGACTGCGACAGAACAATGTCCATTTTGTCGGCCTGCCTGAGAAAGAGGAGGGTGCCTACCCCGAGAAATTTCTTGAACTCTGGCTGTTGGATGCGTTTGGAGCGGAGGAGTTTACCCCACATTTTGCAGTGGAGCGCGCTCACAGAGTCCTGATGCGGCCATTACCTCCAGGGGCTCCTCCCCGTACGTTCATAGCCAAGCTCCTTCATTATCGCGACAGGGATGTGATTTTGAAACTGGCCCGCACCAAGGGTCCTCTCAAATGGAACGGATCTCCGATTTCAGTTTTTCCAGATTTTGCTATTGACGTTCAAAAGGATAGAGCTCTGTTTGTCCCGGTGAAACGTAGGCTGCGAGAACTGAATATTCCTTATGCCATGCTCTTCCCATCCAAGCTGCGGGTGGTTTCAGACGGAGAGACTAAATTCTTCATGACTCCCCGTGAGGCGTCAGTTTGGCTGGACAGACGCTTTACGGCTCGGAGGGCGTTAGCCGCTGATTGAACTCCAGTATTTACGTTTCTCTACTAGCCGATGTTTTGATCCCTGAATATCTGCTGTGTTATTTCTGGAGTGTGGTTTCGGGTGGGGGTCTCTCATGTTGACAGGCCGTCGCTGGGATTGGGTGGCTCTGGGGAGATTGGGAGAGTGTTAGTTGATATTCTTACACTGTGTTTTTGTTTTTTTCCTTTTCTTTTTGCTCTATACTGTAGGTGTTTGTCCCGATATACAGTTTTCAAGGGGTTCAATGCTATTCAGTTGGGGTGGTTGTAGTGGTCTAGGGGGGCATTTGAGTTTAGCTGGGAGATTATTCTGTCCTCAGGTCATTATATTCTTGGCCTCCTTTTGGTTATAGGAATTGGCCTTGTTTTTACCGTGAGTATTTAAGGAATTTTGTTTGTTCGGGATCCAGGTATGCTGCAAGTTCTAGGTGGTATACGGGGTGGGGGTGGGGGTTATTTTAGGCTGTTAGTATTGGTTTATTTTTATGTTTTGCTGTGCACTGTGCTTGCTTCCGCTCTGTCTATGTCGCTGTTGGCTGCGGGCGTATTCTTATTTTTATTTTTGATTGGTGCTGGAGGTGGCTGGCCGCGGGTAGTCTCCAACATTACAACGATGCATTGCTATGGCTTTGGTTAGGTTTCTGTCGTGGAATGTGCGTGGGAGCAATGACAAAATTAAGCTTTCCCTGGTGCTTCGACAGATCAAGCATTATGCCTCGGATATAACTTGCCTGATGGAAACCCATTCAATGGGTACTAAGATTATGTCTCTTAAAAAACCATGGGTGGGCTGGGCCTTTCATTCCATGCATACCGCAGCGTCCCGGGGAGTGTCAATTCTGATTAGGAAATCTGTTCCCTTTGTGCTAGATTCTGTACAAATGGATCAATGGGGTAGATATGTGTTTCTCCAGTGTAAAATTAACTCCATCCCCCTATTATTGTTGGCTATATATGTGCCCCCTTCATACTCGCATGACGTGCTTAAAAAGGCGTCTGCTTTTATGGCTGCATCCCCTGGGATAGCTGTTGTGTGCATGGGTGACTTCAATAACGTCTTAAACCACGAGCTGGATAGGTTGTCTGTGGCATCCTCCAACCCACAGCCTAAGCGATCCCAGTTTGCTGACACTGTCTCTGAGTTGGGTTTGATTGATCCCTGGAGATTGAAGTATCCCGACTTTAAGCAATACTCATGTTTTTCACACTCTCACTCTTCCTTCTCTAGGATAGATTTGGCTCTTCTGTCTCGGGAGCTATTGCCCTAAGTCCAAAATGTCAGATATGAGACTAGGGGTATTTTGGATCACTCCCCTATATCGCTGTATATTGACTTAAACTGTCAGCGAGGCCAAGCAGTGTGGAAATGTAATCCTTTCTGGCTGACGCATATGGGTGAGGGATCCGAATTGGAAGCTAGCTGGTTGGAATTCTTTGCTATGCATGGAGACGCCACTGAGGTGTCTCTGCTGTGGGACACCTTTAAGGCTTATATGAGAGGAACGTTGATTAAACGGGTAGGGAGCCTTTAATCCTACTTTAGTAAACGTGAGGCTGAGCTGGAGCCTTGGGTTGTTGCTTCAGAAATTACCTATGTGCAAGACGGCTTGGATGCCTCTAAATTGGATTGGCTCCATGCTCAGGGGGAATGGAAGGAATACCTGTGGGGAAAACCCAGCACAGACTTCTCTTCTCCTCGCATGTCCAATATGCTACTGGGGATAGACCAGGCTCTTATCTGGCTAATTTTGCGAGAGGGGACCGCTCCTCTCATACTGTAGTGGAGGTTCTGAATTTGGCCGGGTCGGTACTGGACCGCACCCCCCAGATTGTGACAGAGTTTGTCTCATACTATCAAGCACTATATAGTTCCAAATTGACCTGTTCCCCGCTAGAACTGAGTAATTATTTAGATGGAATTCAATTGCCCTGTATCTCCAGTGAAGCCAGGGCTCTTCTTGATGCTCCTTTGTCATTGGAGGAGATTGAGATGGCGATCTCTGCCTCCCCCAATGGTAAGGCATCTGGCCTTGATGGCATTCCATCAGAATTATACAAGAAACATACGAAATTTTTTGCCCCTCAATTGCTTGACTTATTCAATAAAATTTTTGCCCAGAACATGCTTCCTCCGTCTATGGCGGAGGATTTGATTATAGTAATTCCCAAGCCAGATAAAGACCCCAGGAGGGTTGACTCATACCGTCCTATTTCCCTGCTGCCCACGGATGTTAAAATCTTAGCCAAGGTTCTGGCTTCCAGACTTAATAGGGTTATCACCCAAATTATTCACCCTAACCAAATGGGCTTCATGCCTGGTATGTCCACTGCTGTTAACTTGAGGCGCCTGTTCACTCAGTTTCAGGTTTCTTGGGGGGAGGCCTGCTCTGCCGTTATAGCCTCTTTAGATGCCGCAAAGGCCTTTGACTCGGTGGAGTGGGCCTTCCTATGGGAGGCTATGGGTAGGTTTGGCATGGGTCCCAACTTTATCAGCTATGTTAAATTATTATATTTCCTACCCGTGGCCAGAGTCTCGGTGAACGGGTTTGTATCGCACTCCTTTCCCTTGTCCAGGGGAACGAGACAAGGCTGCCCTCTCTCCCCGACTCTGTTTGCCATTGCCATTGAACCTTTGGCGTGTTTGATTAGAGCTACTCAAGATATTGTGGGTATTAGGGTGGGCGCTAGAGAGGATAAGATAGCGTTATACGCTGATGACCTCTTGCTCTTTGTGGGTGATTATGTTTCCTCCTTGCCAAAACTCCTTGATTTGATAACCAACTACGGACGCTTCTCCGGGCTCCAAATTAACTGGGATAAATCCACCATTACTCCACTTAGAGGCACGGTCCCGGTGGCCCCATTCAGTGGCGGAACAAGCAAGCGGTGGGCCCAGGTGCAACAAAATGCTTTGGGCCCCCCATCCAAGTACACCCCATGGGCAGTGCGCGCCGTAGGCGCGCGCGCAAAAATACATAGTGGCGTGGCTTCGTGGGGAAGGGGTGTGTCCACAAAATAATACCAATTCATAAAACGGTGCACAGTAGTCTCCATTCTTCAAATTACGCCGCACAGTAGCACCACTACACCAGGTAGAGACCCTTTTACTCCTTACAGCGAACAGATTCCCCTTTTTACACATAACGGCAGACAGCGTGCACTTTTTACACATAACGGCAGACAGCGTGCCCTCGTTACACATAGCGGCAGACAGCATACACTTTTTACACAATGGCAGACAGCGTGCCCTCGTTACACATAGCGGCAGACAGCGTGCCCTCGTTACACATAGCGGCAGACAGCGTGCACTTTTTACACATTACGGCAGGCAGCGTCCCCATTTTACACATTACGGCAGACAGCGTCCCCATTTTACACATTACGGCAGACACCATACACTTTTACACATAACGGCAGATAGCGTGCCCTTTTTACACATTACGGCAGGCAGATTCTACCTTTTTACACATAGCGGCAGGCAGATTCCCCATTTTTACATTGCGGCATGCAGATTCCCCATTTTTATACATAGCGGCAGGCAGTCCCCCCTTTTTACACATTGCGGCAGGCAGTCCCAACAAATAAAAAAAGAAATTACCTGCTTGTTGCCAGGGGTTTCATGCA
Organism: Pseudophryne corroboree; assembly: GCF_028390025.1. NCBI lineage: Eukaryota > Metazoa > Chordata > Amphibia > Anura > Myobatrachidae > Pseudophryne > Pseudophryne corroboree. The sequence goes on from NC_086447.1 coordinate 889,296,419, forward strand.
CTTGGTTCCATGCACAGTGCCAGGATGTCATGCTCGTTGCCAGGGGTTTCATGCACTGGGTGTCATGCTCGTTGCTAGTGGGTAGTGCTTGTTGCTAGGGCCGTGCTCCCAGTGCCACATATGCTCCCAGTGCCAGATATTCCCCCACAGTGCCAGGTATATGCACCCAGTGCCAGATATTCTCCCACAGTGCCAGATATTCCCCCCCAGTGCCAGGTATATGCCCCCAGTGCCAGGTACATGCCCCCCCAGTGCCAGTTATATGCCCCAGTGCCAGGTATATGCCCCCAGTGCCAGATATTCCCCCCCAGTGCCTGCTTCCCCCCCAGTGCCAGGTATATGCCCCCAGTGCCGGGTATATGCCCCCCCAGTGCCAGATATTCTCCCACAGTGCCAGATATTCCCCCCCAGTGCCAGGTATATGCCCCCAGTGCCAGATATTCCCCCCCAGTGCCAGGTATATGCCCCCAGTGCCAGATATTCTCCCACAGTGCCAGATATTCCCCCCCAGTGCCAGGTATATGCCCCCAGTGCCAGGTACATGCCCTCAGTGCCGGGTATATGCCCCCCCAGTGAAAGGTATATGTCCCCAGTGCCAGATCTGTCCCCCCAGTGCCAGGTATATGTCCCCAGTGCCAGATCTGTCCCCCCAGTGCCAGGTATATGTCCCCAGTGCCAGATCTGTCCCCCCAGTGCCAGGTATATGTCCCCAGTGCCAGATCTGTCCCCCCAGTGCCAGGTATATGTCCCCAGTGCCAGATCTGTCCCCCCAGTGCCAGGTATATGTCCCCAGTGCCAGATCTGTCCCCCCAGTGCCTGCTCCCCCGGTCCCCCCTCCCCCCCCTATGTGTTGGAGGGACACGAGCGCATCGCGCGTCTCTACTGTGTCCCTCCTGGCTCTCCCCCGCTTGTCTAATGAAGCATGTGCCGTTCGTGAGCCAATCAGAGCTCACGAACGGCACATGCTTCCTTAGAGCGGCCGGGGGAGAGCCAGGAGGGACACAGAGAGACGCGCGATGCGCTCGTGTCCCTCCAACACATAGGGGGGGGGCCGGGGGAGCAGGGGAGCAGCAAGGAGGGAGAGGAGAACGCAGATTGACATGCGGACTCTCGTCCGCATGTCAATCTGTTCTAAATGCCGGCCGGCGGCTGTGGGCCCCTGAGTGCGGCGGGGCCCCAGTGCAATGCACTGCCTGCCCCGCCAGTAGTTCCGCCCCTGGCCCCATTGATCCAAACCCGGCTTAAATGGGTAGATTCTTTCAAATACCTGGGTATATGGGTATCAAATGACCCTTATACCTACGTTTCCCTTAATATTGTGCCACAGATGGTGTATCTCCGCTCGAAGGTCAAGGTTTGGGGAACTCTGCCCCTGACTGTTACTGGTAGGGTCAATTTGGTGAAAATGGTGTATTTGCCTAAACTCCTTTACGTCCTCCAGCAGCCCCCTATATACATTGCCTTAAAAATATTCAGACAGATTGATAGTCTGCTGTCTTCCTTGATCTGGGCCAGCAGGAGAGCGCGGCTGAGACTTGACATCTTGTCCAGACCGAGAGTGTTGGGAGGCTTGGCTCTCCCTATCTTTCGATTTTACTACTACGCTGCGCAGTTGGCGCATATATGGGAGTGGGTGACTGCTTCCGATGCTCTCACTATACACTCACAAATGCTTTTGCAGGTGTATCCTGACGGCTCTCCTTTGCAGATGCTTCTCTGTGGGAACCCAAAAGTGTCCAAGGTCCCTATAATAAAACAGGCCATTCTTGTATAGAAACAGATACATGTTATCCTATTGGGCCAAGGTATTGACCCAGATACTCCTCTGGACAATGCTTTCGGCTTTCCAGAATTGGCCTCGCTGCAGACTGGGGAGGTGTGGGGGAGGTAGGGGGTGACATCCCTGGGACACTTGTATAACAATGGTATACTGAAATCCTTACTGCAACTCCAACAGGATTACAGTGTACCCTCCTCTCATTTCTACCGCTACCTGCGATTGAGACATGCGATTAACGCACAGTTTCCCGTTACTCCTCCGATGATTAATGACTCCCCGGTCAAATCTCTCATGCAATCCCTGGGGAACGGACATCTGGTGTCCAACATTTATACAGGCGTGCTTCGATCTCACTACTCTGACCCGTTGTCCCTTCTTAGGAATAAGTGGGAATCTGACCTGGGTGCCATTTCTGATGAGGTATGGGAGGGTGCTTTATGTTCTCCACGATTCTCTACTACCACCACTAGATACCAACAAATTCAACTGTTTATATTACACAGAGTATATATGACACCAGTGCGATTGAGCCATATATGGGGTACTCATTCCACCAGATGTCCTAAATGTGGTAGTCTGGACGCAGATTTCTGGCACATTATCTGGCTTTGCCCCAATATTGCTGTATTCTCGTCAGGGGTTATTAACGCCCTGGTGTCGACTGGAATTCCCTCGTCAATATGCTCCCCGACGACGTGTGTATTATCGGCTGTGGGGGAGGATGCCCTGGACCCCCCTGCCAGAAGATATGTAATTAATCTATGTGGCCTGGCCAAGGTGTGTATAGCCAGGCTTTGGCTAGCCAAAGATACGCCCACATTGCGGTCCTGGGTCTCACTTTTAAATGATACGGCCTCACACGAGAAATATGTATACTTAGCTAGAAAAGCGAGGAAAAAGTATCAAGACCTGTGGGGTAGATGGCTTGAATCTCCATACTCCCTGAACCGGAGTGTCTGAGCGCTCACCATTGCGAGCTCCGTATCTAGATATCTGGGGGACTGGATATGTAATTGAGGGCTAGAGTGGGTCTGTGAACGTGGATGTGCATCGTGTGAGTTGCCTATCCTTTCTGTGTGTTGCTCCTTGGCGCCTGTGGCCGGCCGCTCCTTTGCCCGTGATGTTGCTCTGTGATTGTTATATGATTTTGTTTTGTTGTCACAAACGAATAGGTACATGGTATAATATTTCTCTAACGTCCTAGTGGATGCTGGGGACTCCGAAAGGACCATGGGGAATAGCGGCTCCGCAGGAGACTGGGCACAAAAGTAAAATGCTTTAGGACTACCTGGTGTGCACTGGCTCCTCCCCCTATGACCCTCCTCCAAGCCTCAGTTAGATTTTTGTGCCTGAACGAGACGGGTGCAGGCTAAGGGGCTCTCCTGAGCTGCTTAGTGTAAAAGTTTAAAGCAGGTTTTTTATTTTCAGTGAGACCTGCTGGCAACAGGCTCACTGCACCGAGGGACTAAGGGGAGAAGAAGCGAACTCACCTGCGTGCAGAGTGGATTGGGCTTCTTAGGCTACTGGACATTAGCTCCAGAGGGACGATCACAGGCCCAGCCATGGATGGGTCCCAGAGCCGCGCCGCCGGCCCCCTTACAGAGCCAGAAGACTGAAGATGTCCGGAAAAATCGGCGGCAGAAGACGTCCTGTCTTCAATAAGGTAGCGCACAGCACTGCAGCTGTGCGCCATTGCTCTCAGCACACTTCACACTCCGGTCACTGAGGGTGCAGGGCGCTGGGGGGGGGGGGGGCGCCCTGAGACGCAATAAAAACACCTTTTTTGGCAAAAAATACATCACATATAGCTCCTGGGCTATATGGATGCATTTAACCCCTGCCAATTTTTACATAAAAAAGCGGGAGAAAGGCCGCCGAAAAGGGGGCGGAGCCTATCTCCTCAGCACACTGGCGCCATTTTTTCCTCACAGCTCCGTTGGAGGAAGGCTCCCTGACTCTCCCCTGCAGTCCTGCACTACAGAAACAGGGTAAAACAAGAGAGGGGGGGCACTAAATTGGCATATTAATATATACAGCAGCTATATTAGGGAAAAACACTTATATAAGGTTATCCCTGTATATATTTATAGCGCTCTGGTGTGTGCTGGCAAACTCTCCCTCTGTCTCCCCAAAGGGCTAGTGGGGTCCTGTCCTCTATCAGAGCATTCCCTGTGTGTGTGCTGTGTGTCGGTACGTTGTGTCGACATGTATGAGGAGGAAAATGGTGTGGAGGCGGAGCAATTGCCTGTGTTAGTGATGTCACCCCCTAGGGAGTCGACACCTGACTGGATGGTCTTATGGAAAGAATTACGTGATAGTGTCAGCACTTTACAAAATACTGTTGACGACATGAGACAGCCGGCAAATCAGTTAATACCTGTACAGGCGTCTCAAACACCGTCAGGGGCTCTAAAGCGCCCGTTACCTCAGGTCGATACAGACACAGACACGGACACTGACTCCAGTGTCGACGGTGAGGAAACAAACGTATTTTCCAGTAGGGCCACACGTTACATGATCACGGCAATGAAGGAGGTTTTGAACATTTCTGATACTACAAGTACCACAAAAAAGGGTATTATGTGGGGTGTGAAAAAACTACCCGTAGTTTTTCCCGAATCAGATGAATTAAATGAGGTGTGTGATGAAGCGTGGGTTTCCCCCGATAAAAAACTGCTAATTTCTAAAAAGTTATTGGCATTATACCCTTTCCCGCCAGAGGTTAGGGCGCGTTGGGAAACACCCCCTAGGGTAGATAAGGCGCTCACACGCTTATCAAAACAAGTGGCGTTACCGTCTCCTGATACGGCCGCCCTCAAGGAACCAGCTGATAGGAAGCTGGAAAATATCCTTAAAAGTATATACACACATACTGGTATTATACTGCGACCAGCAATCGCCTCAGCCTGGATGTGCAGTGCTGGGGTGGCTTGGTCGGATTCCTTGACTGAAAATATTGATACCCTGGACAGGGACAATATATTATTGACTATAGAGCATTTAAAGGATGCATTTCTATATATGCGAGATGCACAGAGGGATATTTGCACTCTGGCATCAAGAGTAAGTGCGATGTCCATTTCTGCCAGAAGAGGATTATGGACGCGACAGTGGTCAGGGGATGCGGATTCCAAACGACATATGGAAGTATTGCCGTATAAAGGGGAGGAGTTATTTGGGGTCGGTCTATCGGACCTGGTGGCCACGGCAACGGCTGGGAAATCCACCTTTTTACCCCAAGTCACCTCGCAGCAGAAAAAGATACCGTCTTTTCATGCTCAGTCCTTTCGTCCCCATAAGGGCAAGCGGGCAAAAGGCCACTCATATCTGCCCCGGGGCAGAGGAAGGGGAAAAAGACTGCAGCAGACAGCCTCTTCCCACGAACAGAAGCCCTCCCCCGCTTCTGCCAAGTCCTCAGCATGACGCTGGGGCCTTACAAGCGGACTCAGGCACGGTGGGGGCCCGTCTCAAGAATTTCAGCGCGCAGTGGGCTCACTCGCAAGTGGACCCCTGGATCCTGCAGGTAGTATCTCAGGGGTACAAATTGGAATTCGAGACGTCTCCCCCTCGCCGGTTCCTGAAGTCTGCTTTACCAACGTCTCCCCCCGACAGGGAGGCGGTATTGGAAGCCATTCACAAGCTGTATTCCCAGCAGGTGATAATCAAGGTACCCCTCCTACAACAGGGAAAGGGGTATTATTCCACGCTGTTTGTGGTACCGAAGCCGGACGGCTCGGTGAGACCCATTTTAAATCTGAAATCCTTGAACACTTACATAAAAAGGTTCAAGTTCAAGATGGAGTCACTCAGAGCAGTGATAGCGAACCTGGAAGAAGGGGACTATATGGTGTCGTTGGACATCAAAGATGCTTACCTCCATGTCCCAATTTGCCCTTCTCACCAAGGGTACCTCAGGTTTGTGGTACAGAACTGTCACTATCAGTTTCAGACGCTGCCGTTTGGATTGTCCACGGCACCCCGGGTCTTTACTAGAGATGAGCGGGTTCGGTTTCTCTGAATCCGAACCCGCACGAACTTCATGTTTTTTTTCACGGGTCCGAGCGACTCGGATCTTCCCGCCTTGCTCGGTTAACCCGAGCGCGCCCGAACGTCATCATGACGCTGTCGGATTCTCGCGAGACTCGTATTCTATATAAGGAGCCGCGCGTCGCCGCCATTTTCACACGTGCATTGAGATTGATAGGGAGAGGACGTGGCTGGCGTCCTCTCCATTTAGATTAGGAGAGAGAGAGAGAGATTGACCTGAGGCTGATACTGTAGAAGAGAGTGCAGAGTTTAGTGACTGACCACAGTGACCACCAGCAGTGCAGTTGTTTTATTTAATATATCCGTTCTCTGCCTGAAAAAAACGGTACACACAGTGACTCAGTCACATACCATATCTGTGTGCACTGCTCAGCCCAGTGTGCTGCATGCCTGCATCATCTATGTATATATTATATATCTGACTGTGCTCAGCTCACACAGCTTATAATTGTGGGGGAGACTGGGGAGCACTCAGTGCCAGTTATAGGTTATAGCAGGAGCCAGGAGTACAAGACAGTCACATACCATATCTGTGTGCACTGCTCAGCCCAGTGTGCTGCATCATCTATGTATATATATTATATATCTGACTGTGCTCAGCTCACACAGCTTATAATTGTGGGGGAGACTGGGGAGCACTGCAGTGCCAGTTATAGGTTATAGCAGGAGCCAGGAGTACATATTATATTAAAATTAAACAGTGCACACTTTTGCTGCAGGAGTGCCACTGCCAGTGTGACTGACCAGTGACCTGACCACACTGACCACCAGTATAGTTAGTAGTATACTATATTGTGATTGCCTGAAAAAGTTAAACACTCGTCGTGTGACTTCACTTGTGTGGTGTTTTTTTTTTTATTCTATAAAAAACTCATTCTGCTGACAGACAGTGTCCAGCAGGTCCGTCATTATATAATATATATACCTGTCCGGCTGCAGTAGTGATATATATATATATATTTTATATCATTATTTATCATCCAGTCGCAGCAGACACAGTACGGTAGTTCACGGCTGTAGCTACCTCTGTGTCGGCACTCGGCAGTCCATCCATAATTGTATACCACCTACCCGTGTTTTTTTTTCTTTCTTCTTTATACATACATACTACTACATCTCTTTATCAACCAGTCTATATTAGCAGCAGACACAGTACAGTACGGTAGTTCACGGCTGTGGCTACCTCTGTGTCGGCACTCGGCAGTCCGTCCATAATTGTATACCACCTAACCGTGTTTTTTTTTTCTTTCTTCTTTATACATACATACTACGACATCTCTTTATCAACCAGTATATATTAGCAGCAGACACAGTACAGTACGGTAGTTCACGGCTGTGGCTACCTCTGTGTCGGCACTCGGCAGTCCGTCCATAATTGTATACCACCTAACCGTGGTTTTTTTTTCTTTCTTCTTCATACATACATACTACGACATCTCTTTATCAACCAGTCTATATTAGCAGCAGACACAGTACAGTACGGTAGTTCACGGCTGTGGCTACCTCTGTGTCGGCACTCGGCAGTCCGTCCATAATTGTATACCACCTAACCGTGGTTTTTTTTTCTTTCTTCTTTATACATACATACTACGACATCTCTTTATCAACCAGTCTATATTAGCAGCAGACACAGTACAGTACGGTAGTTCACGGCTGTGGCTACCTCTGTGTCGGCACTCGGCAGTCCGTCCATAATTGTATACCACCTAACCGTGTTTTTTTTTTCTTTCTTCTTCATACATACATACTACGACATCTCTTTATCAACCAGTCTATATTAGCAGCAGACACAGTACAGTACGGTAGTTCACGGCTGTGGCTACCTCTGTGTCGGCACTCGGCAGTCCGTCCATAATTGTATACCACCTACCCGTGGTTTTTTTTTCTTTCTTCTTTATACATACATACTACTACATCTCTTTATCAACCAGTCTATATTAGCAGCAGACACAGTACAGTACGGTAGTTCACGGCTGTGGCTACCTCTGTGTCGGCACTCGGCAGTCCGTCCATAATTGTATACCACCTACCCGTGGTTTTTTTTTCTTTCTTCTTCATACATACATACTACGACATCTCTTTATCAACCAGTCTATATTAGCAGCAGACACAGTACAGTACGGTAGTTCACGGCTGTGGCTACCTCTGTGTCGGCACTCGGCAGTCCATCCATAATTGTATACCACCTAACCGTGGTTTTTTTTTCTTTCTTCTTCATACATACATACTACGACATCTCTTTATCAACCAGTCTATATTAGCAGCAGACACAGTACGGTAGTTCACGGCTGTAGCTACCTCTGTGTCGGCACTCGGCAGTCCGTCCATAATTGTATACTAGTATCCATCCATCTCCATTGTTTACCTGAGGTGCCTTTTAGTTGTGCCTATTAAAATATGGAGAACAAAAATGTTGAGGTTCCAAAATTAGGGAAAGATCAAGATCCACTTCCACCTCGTGCTGAAGCTGCTGCCACTAGTCATGGCCGAGACGATGAAATGCCAGCAACATCGTCTGCCAAGGCCGATGCCCAATGTCATAGTACAGAGCATGTCAAATCCAAAACACCAAATATCAGTAAAAAAAGGACTCCAAAACCTAAAATAAAATTGTCGGAGGAGAAGCGTAAACTTGCCAATATGCCATTTACCACACGGAGTGGCAAGGAACGGCTGAGGCCCTGGCCTATGTTCATGGCTAGTGGTTCAGCTTCACATGAGGATGGAGGCACTCAGCCTCTCACTAGAAAAATGAAAAGACTCAAGCTGGCAAAAGCAGTAGCACCGCAAAGAACTGTGCGTTCTTCGAAATCCCAAATCCACAAGGAGAGTCCAATTGTGTCGGTTGCGATGCCTGACCTTCCCAACACTGGACGTGAAGAGCATGCGCCTTCCACCATTTGCACGCCCCCTGCAAGTGCTGGAAGGAGCACCCGCAGTCCAGTTCCTGATAGTCAGATTGAAGATGTCAGTGTTGAAGTACACCAGGATGAGGAGGATATGGGTGTTGCTGGCGCTGGGGAGGAAATTGACCAGGAGGATTCTGATGGTGAGGTGGTTTGTTTAAGTCAGGCACCCGGGGAGACACCTGTTGTCCGTGGGAGGAATATGGCCGTTGACATGCCTGGTGAAAATACCAAAAAAATCAGCTCTTCGGTGTGGAACTATTTCAACAGAAATGCGGACAACAGGTGTCAAGCCGTGTGTTCCCTTTGTCAAGCTGTAATAAGTAGGGGTAAGGACGTTAACCACCTCGGAACATCCTCCCTTATACGTCACCTGCAGCGCATTCATAATAAGTCAGTGACAAGTTCAAAAACTTTGGGTGACAGCGGAAGCAGTCCACTGACCAGTAAATCCCTTCCTCTTGTAACCAAGCTCACGCAAACCACCCCACCAACTCCCTCAGTGTCAATTTCCTCCTTCCCCAGGAATGCCAATAGTCCTGCAGGCAATGTCACTGGCAATTCTGACGAGTCCTCTCCTGCCTGGGATTCCTCCGATGCATCCTTGCGTGTAACGCCTACTGCTGCTGGCGCTGCTGTTGTTGCTGCTGGGAGTCGATGGTCATCCCAGAGGGGAAGTCGTAAGCCCACTTGTACTACTTCCAGTAAGCAATTGACTGTTCAACAGTCCTTTGCGAGGAAGATGAAATATCACAGCAGTCATCCTGCTGCAAAGCGGATAACTGAGGCCTTGACAACTATGTTGGTGTTAGACGTGCGTCCGGTATCCGCCGTTAGTTCACAGGGAACTAGACAATTTATTGAGGCAGTGTGCCCCCGTTACCAAATACCATCTAGGTTCCACTTCTCTAGGCAGGCGATACCGAGAATGTACACGGACGTCAGAAAAAGACTCACCAGTGTCCTAAAAAATGCAGTTGTACCCAATGTCCACTTAACCACGGACATGTGGACAAGTGGAGCAGGGCAGGGTCAGGACTATATGACTGTGACAGCCCACTGGGTAGATGTATGGACTCCCGCCGCAAGAACAGCAGCGGCGGCACCAGTAGCAGCATCTCGCAAACGCCAACTCTTTCCTAGGCAGGCTACGCTTTGTATCACCGGTTTCCAGAATACGCACACAGCTGAAAACCTCTTACGGCAACTGAGGAAGATCATCGCGGAATGGCTTACCCCAATTGGACTCTCCTGTGGATTTGTGGCATCGGACAACGCCAGCAATATTGTGTGTGCATTAAATATGGGCAAATTCCAGCACGTCCCATGTTTTGCACATACCTTGAATTTGGTGGTGCAGAATTATTTAAAAAACGACAGGGGCGTGCAAGAGATGCTGTCGGTGGCCAGAAAAATTGCGGGACACTTTCGGCGTACAGGCACCACGTACAGAAGACTGGAGCACCACCAAAAACTACTGAACCTGCCCTGCCATCATCTGAAGCAAGAAGTGGTAACGAGGTGGAATTCAACCCTCTATATGCTTCAGAGGTTGGAGGAGCAGCAAAAGGCCATTCAAGCCTATACAATTGAGCACGATATAGGAGGTGGAATGCACCTGTCTCAAGCGCAGTGGAGAATGATTTCAACGTTGTGCAAGGTTCTGATGCCCTTTGAACTTGCCACACGTGAAGTCAGTTCAGACACTGCCAGCCTGAGTCAGGTCATTCCCCTCATCAGGCTTTTGCAGAAGAAGCTGGAGACATTGAAGGAGGAGCTAACACGGAGCGATTCCGCTAGGCATGTGGGACTTGTGGATGGAGCCCTTAATTCGCTTAACAAGGATTCACGGGTGGTCAATCTGTTGAAATCAGAGCACTACATTTTGGCCACCGTGCTCGATCCTAGATTTAAAGCCTACCTTGGATCTCTCTTTCCGGCAGACACAAGTCTGCTGGGGTTGAAAGACCTGCTGGTGAGAAAATTGTCAAGTCAAGCGGAACGCGACCTGTCAACATCTCCTCCTTCACATTCTCCCGCAACTGGGGGTGCGAGGAAAAGGCTCAGAATTCCGAGCCCACCCGCTGGCGGTGATGCAGGGCAGTCTGGAGCGACTGCTGATGCTGACATCTGGTCCGGACTGAAGGACCTGACAACGATTACGGACATGTCGTCTACTGTCACTGCATATGATTCTCTCTCCATTGAAAGAATGGTGGAGGATTATATGAGTGACCGCATCCAAGTAGGCACGTCACACAGTCCATACTTATACTGGCAGGAAAAAGAGGCAATTTGGAGGCCATTGCACAAACTGGCTTTATTCTACCTAAGTTGCCCTCCCACAAGTGTGTACTCCGAAAGAGTGTTTAGTGCCGCCGCTCACCTTGTCAGCAATCGGCGTACGAGGTTACATCCAGAAAATGTGGAGAAGATGATGTTCATTAAAATGAATTATAATCAATTCCTCCGCGGAGACATTGACCAGCAGCAATTGCCTCCACAAAGTACACAGGGAGCTGAGATGGTGGATTCCAGTGGGGACGAATTGATAATCTGTGAGGAGGGGGATGTACACGGTGATATATCGGAGGGTGATGATGAGGTGGACATCTTGCCTCTGTAGAGCCAGTGTCACGATCCGGGTATCTGGACGCCATTTCTTACCCATCAGATGCCTCCTAAGGCTGGCTCAGCGCTCCAGGACCGGATCCCATCTGTTATCCTAATGTTCACATTCCTGCATCCTCTCCTGTCTCTCTGAGACGCTGTCACAGTAACGCCTTATTACATCTGGCATGGCGTCTCCCGCGGCCTCCGCCGCCGTCCCTGAGCTTCTGCATGCAGAGTGTCAGAGTGGCGATTACGTCAGCCGCGGCCTCCGCTGTGTCCGCGTGGTTGGATGTGCACTTGTCAGCCTGGCGTCTCCTGTCTCCAGTGGCCGGCGCCGCCATTACTGTTTTCATTACCACATGGATTACAAACCAAACTTCCCTCCAAGTGTCTGCATGGGCGCAGCCATCTTGGATTCTGTCAGCTGATCATTTCCTCCAATCTGTTGTCAGTATTGTTAATCTGCATAATTGCCTAGCCAATCCCTTCCTTGCTGCAGGTATAAATACACTGTGCCTGAGCAAGGAAGGCGTCAGTGCTTTGGTTGTCAAACCTAGTTCCTGTTTGTCTCTCTCCTGTGATTGTCTTCCAGGTTCCAGCTCCTGTCTCAAGACTTCCACCATAGAGACCCGCACCAGCATTCCACCTGCGGTGTAGCCTGACTCTCCAATCCATTGTGGATTCATCTGTTTCCAGCTACAACATTACCTGCTTCCAGCTCAGCTTCCAGCAGAGTACAGCTTCCCTTAAAGGGCCGGTGTCCTTTCTACACTTTACCACTCTCCACCGGTATTATTGTTTCTCCGCTCTCAAGTTCTACATTTCAGTTCATGTTTCATCGCTCCCAAGTTCATTTATTATTTAACTGGTTCCAGCCAGTATCCACTCCGTGCTAACAACAGTCTGGTTCCAGCCAGTATCCACAGCAGCTGTTTTACCTTCAGCAACCCAGCTTTTCCTGGAACACCAGCTGGCACAATCCTGGGTTATCTCCATTGCTACAGTCGGGCCTGGTAAGGACTTTCCATCTAGAAGATCATAAGAACTATCTCACACTACCAGTGCCCTGTGGCTCCTGCCATCCTGTAGTACCCAGGAACTGTATTTATTATTTGCTGACTTTTACGTTTTCTTTTACTGCTGCTGTGTTGCGGAGTTGTCATAATAAACATCATTGACTTTTATCCAAGTTGTCGTGGTCACGCCTTCGGGCAGTTATTATTCATGTTACTTACATGTCCAGGGGTCTGATACAACCTCCCAGGTTCCGGTACATCTCAGCCCCTACAACTGAGGCTGCCTCCCGTCAGCTCAGGCCCTCAGTTGTGACAGTAAGCACTGACCTAATGAATCCAGCCGGAGACCAGGATCAAGCGGCCAGGCCGATGCAAGAACTGGCAGCCCGACTAGAACATCAGGAGGCTGCACAGGGCCACATCATCCGCTGTCTCCAGGATCTCTCTACTCGGCTGGATGGGATTCAGACAACTCTCCGTGGATCAGGCGCATCTGGTGCGTCAACCACAGTGACTCCAGCTATAACCCCACCCACCTTACCCATTTCTGCTCCACGTCTTCATCTTCCAACGCCAGCAAAATTTGACGGATCTCCAAGATTCTGCAGGGGATTTCTCAACCAGTGTGAGATTCAGTTTGAGCTACAACCTGGCAATTTTCCCAGTGACCGTACAAAAATTGCCTACATCATCTCTCTTCTCAGTGGCTCCGCCCTTGACTGGGCATCACCGTTATGGGAGAGGTCCGACACCCTGCTATCTTCTTACACTGCATTCGTGTCAACATTCAGGCGCATCTTCGACGAGCCAGGCCGGGTAACCTCAGCTTCATCCGAGATTCTCCGTTTACGCCAGGGGTCACGTACTGTAGGACAATATCTGATACAGTTCCAGATCCTGGCATCCGAACTGGCATGGAACGACGAGGCCCTGTATGCTGCATTCTGGCATGGCTTATCTGAGCTTATTAAAGATGAGTTAGCTACCAGAGACTTACCTTCTAAGTTAGATGAGCTAATCTCACTCTGCACGAAAGTTGATTTACGTTTCAGAGAGAGAGCAACTGAGCGTGGAAGATCATCTGCTCCAAAATCTTCTGCTCCTCCTCCTCGTCAACTGTCACCATCTAAAGATGAGCCCATGCAAATTGGCCGTTCCCGTTTAACTCCTGCTGAGCGCCGAAGACGTCTCTCTGAGTCTCTTTGTCTTTACTGTGCAGCTCCGTCTCACACCATCAATGCCTGTCCCGAACGTCCGGGAAAACTCCAAACCCTAGCTCGCCCAGGAGAGGGCCGGCTAGGAGTAATGATCTCTCCATCTCCTCATGATTGTAATCTCCCAGTCTCGCTTCAAGTTGCTCAACGTTATCGGAACGTCATTGCTCTCCTTGATTCCGGAGCAGCTGGGAACTTTATTACTGAAGCCTATGTTAAACGGTGGTCCCTACCCACCGAGAGACTTCCTTCCTCCTTTTCCTTAACTGCCGTGGATGGCAGTAAAATTTTTGATACTGTTATTGCTCTAAGGACTCTACCAGTTCGTCTGAGAGTGGGAGTTCTTCATTCCGAACTTATTTCACTTTTAGTGATTCCAAGAGCCACACATCCTGTGGTCCTGGGCCTTCCATGGCTCCGTCTTCACAATCCTACAATTGATTGGACGACTACGCAAATCCTGGCATGGGGTTCCTCCTGTGCAGAGACATGTTTGTTTAAAGTATTGCCTGTCTGTTCTTCCTCCCCCAGGTCGTCTGATGTTCCACCTCCTCCATATCAAGATTTCACGGATGTGTTCAGTAAAGCTTCTGCTGATATCCTTCCTCCTCATAGAGAATGGGACTGCCCGATTGATCTCGTTCCAGGGAAGGTTCCACCTCGAGGCCGAACTTATCCGTTGTCTCTGCCTGAGACGCATTCTATGGAGGAATACATTAAAGAGAACCTAGCAAAGGGGTTCATTCGACCTTCTTCTTCCCCAGCCGGCGCAGGCTTCTTTTTTGTAAAAAAGAAAGATGGTGGTCTGCGGCCGTGCATCGACTACAGAGGTTTGAACGACATTACCATCAAGAACCGTTATCCTTTACCCCTGATTACTGAGCTCTTTGACAGAGTTAGCGGAGCTACCATCTTTACAAAGCTGGACTTGCGAGGTGCATACAATCTCATCCGGATCCGTGAGGGTGACGAGTGGAAGACCGCCTTTAACACCCGTGACGGACATTATGAGTACCTCGTCATGCCCTTCGGATTGAGCAATGCTCCAGCTGTCTTCCAGCATTTTGTCAATGAGATTTTCAGAGACATTCTATACCGTCATGTCGTGGTCTATCTAGACGATATCCTCATTTTTGCCAACGATTTAGAGGAACATCGTTTTTGGGTTAAAGAGGTTCTGTCCCATCTCCGTGTCAATCATCTCTATTGCAAATTAGAAAAATGCGTCTTTGAAGTAAAGTCCATTCCGTTTCTAGGGTACATTGTGTCCGGTTCCGGACTAGAGATGGATCCTGAGAAACTACAAGCAATTCAGAATTGGCCGGTACCCTTAACCCTCAAAGGGGTCCAGAGGTTCTTAGGGTTCGCCAATTATTACCGAAAGTTTATACGAGACTTTTCCACCATTGTGGCGCCTATTACTGCTTTCACCAAGAAGGGTGCTAACCCGTCCAAGTGGTCTGAAGAAGCCATGCAAGCTTTTCATCTTTTAAAACAGAGGTTCATCTCTGCGCCTGTCCTGAAACAGCCTGACATCGACTCTCCTTTCATCCTAGAGGTGGATGCCTCCTCCGTTGGAGTAGGAGCGGTGTTATCTCAGAGGGCTAAAGATGGCCATTTACATCCTTGCAGTTTCTTCTCCCGGAAGTTCTCTCCAGCTGAGCGCAACTATGCCATTGGCGACCAGGAGTTGCTAGCCATCAAGCTCGCTCTAGAAGAGTGGAGGTATCTGTTGGAGGGAGCTTCTCATTTAATCACCATACTTACAGACCACAAGAACCTTTTATACCTGAAGGGCGCACAATGTCTCAACCCTCGTCAGGCCAGATGGGCACTTTTCTTTTCCAGGTTCGACTTTAAACTCCAGTTCTGTCCGGGCTCTCAGAATCGCAAGGCCGATGCCCTTTCCCGCTCATGGGAGCAAGAAAATGAGTCAGAGTCTTCAGACAAGCATCCTATTATAAATCCGTTGGCATTCTCCACGGTAGGGATGGACTCTACGCCCCCATCAGGGAAAAGTTTTGTGAAGCCGATGCTAAGGAAGAAGCTCATGCATTGGGCCCATGCTTCCCGTTTTGCCGGACATACAGGTATCCAAAAAACCCTGGAGTTTATCTCTAGGTCCTATTGGTGGCCAACTCTGAAAAAGGACGTCTTGGAGTTTATTGCATCTTGCCCAAAGTGTGCCCAACATAAAGTATCCCGCCAGTCGCCTGCGGGGCAACTGGTTCCACTATCCGTTCCCCGTCGACCATGGACCCACTTGTCGATGGATTTCATTACAGACTTACCCATGTGCAACAAGTTCAATACCATCTGGGTGGTAGTTGACCGGTTCACCAAGATGGCACACTTCATTCCTCTCACCGGTCTTCCGTCAGCTTCCAAGTTGGCTCAAGTATTCATACAAGAGATCTTCCGACTCCACGGTCTTCCTGAAGAAATTATCTCAGATCGAGGAGTTCAATTCACAGCCAAATTCTGGCGAAGTTTATGTCAAGTCCTCCAAGTCAAGCTAAAGTTTTCCACGGCTTACCATCCTCAGACCAATGGTCAAACCGAGAGGGTGAATCAGGACTTGGAGGCCTTCCTCCGCATCTATGTGTCCTCCTCTCAAGATGACTGGGTTCAATTACTTCCCTGGGCCGAGTTCTGTCATAACAACCAGTATCATTCTTCATCTGCTTCAACACCATTCTTCACTAACTTTGGATTCCACCCTAAAGTACCTGAGTTCCAACCGCTTCCAGCAACTTCTGTTCCCGCAGTGGATATCACCTTGCATCAGTTTGCCAATATCTGGAAGAGCGTACGATCAGCTCTGCTCAAGGCATCGTTCAGGTACAAGAAGTTTGCGGATAAGAAGCGTCGAGCAGTTCCTGCTCTCAAGGTGGGTGATCGGGTATGGTTATCCACAAAGAATTTGAGGTTAAGAGTTCCCAGTATGAAGTTTGCACCTCGCTATATCGGTCCTTTCAAGATTGAACAAGTCATCAATCCTGTTGCTTACAGACTCCAGTTGCCTCCCTTCTTAAAAATACCCAGGACATTCCATGTTTCCCTGTTGAAACCGCTGATCTTGAATCGGTTTCATTCCTCACTTCCTCCAACTCCGAAAGTCCAAACTCAACGAGGCGTTGAGTATGAAGTGGCCAAGATCCTGGACTCACGTCACCGTTACGGTCAACTACAATATCTTATTGACTGGAAGGGTTATGGTCCTGAGGAACGTTCATGGACCAATGCTTCTGATGTCCATGCTCCTGCCTTGGTCCGGAGATTCCATTCCAAGTTTCCTCAAAAGCCAAAGAAGTGTCCTGGGGCCACTCCTAAAGGGGGGGGTGCTGTCACGATCCGGGTATCTGGACGCCATTTCTTACCCATCAGATGCCTCCTAAGGCTGGCTCAGCGCTCCAGGACCGGATCCCATCTGTTATCCTAATGTTCACATTCCTGCATCCTCTCCTGTCTCTCTGAGACGCTGTCACAGTAACGCCTTATTACATCTGGCATGGCGTCTCCCGCGGCCTCCGCCGCCGTCCCTGAGCTTCTGCATGCAGAGTGTCAGAGTGGCGATTACGTCAGCCGCGGCCTCCGCTGTGTCTGCGTGGTTGGATGTGCACTTGTCAGCCTGGCGTCTCCTGTCTCCAGTGGCCGGCGCCGCCATTACTGTTTTCATTACCACATGGATTACAAACCAAACTTCCCTCCAAGTGTCTGCATGGGCGCAGCCATCTTGGATTCTGTCAGCTGATCATTTCCTCCAATCTGTTGTCAGTATTGTTAATCTGCATAATTGCCTAGCCAATCCCTTCCTTGCTGCAGGTATAAATACACTGTGCCTGAGCAAGGAAGGCGTCAGTGCTTTGGTTGTCAAACCTAGTTCCTGTTTGTCTCTCTCCTGTGATTGTCTTCCAGGTTCCAGCTCCTGTCTCAAGACTTCCACCATAGAGACCCGCACCAGCATTCCACCTGCGGTGTAGCCTGACTCTCCAATCCATTGTGGATTCATCTGTTTCCAGCTACAACATTACCTGCTTCCAGCTCAGCTTCCAGCAGAGTACAGCTTCCCTTAAAGGGCCGGTGTCCTTTCTACACTTTACCACTCTCCACCGGTATTATTGTTTCTCCGCTCTCAAGTTCTACATTTCAGTTCATGTTTCATCGCTCCCAAGTTCATTTATTATTTAACTGGTTCCAGCCAGTATCCACTCCGTGCTAACAACAGTCTGGTTCCAGCCAGTATCCACAGCAGCTGTTTTACCTTCAGCAACCCAGCTTTTCCTGGAACACCAGCTGGCACAATCCTGGGTTATCTCCATTGCTACAGTCGGGCCTGGTAAGGACTTTCCATCTAGAAGATCATAAGAACTATCTCACACTACCAGTGCCCTGTGGCTCCTGCCATCCTGTAGTACCCAGGAACTGTATTTATTATTTGCTGACTTTTACGTTTTCTTTTACTGCTGCTGTGTTGCGGAGTTGTCATAATAAACATCATTGACTTTTATCCAAGTTGTCGTGGTCACGCCTTCGGGCAGTTATTATTCATGTTACTTACATGTCCAGGGGTCTGATACAACCTCCCAGGTTCCGGTACATCTCAGCCCCTACAACTGAGGCTGCCTCCCGTCAGCTCAGGCCCTCAGTTGTGACAGCCAGTTTGTGCAAGGAGAGATTAATTGCTTCTTTTTTGGGGGGGGGTCCAAACCAACCCGTCATATCAGTCACAGTCGTGTGGCAGACCCTGTCACTGAAATGATGGGTTGGTTAAAGTGTGCATGTCCTGTTTTGTTTATACAACATAAGGGTGGGTGGGAGGGCCCAAGGACAATTCCATCTTGCACCTCTTTTTTCTTTTATTTTTCTTTGCGTCATGTGCTGTTTGGGGAGGGTTTTTTGGAAGGGACATCCTGCGTGACACTGCAGTGCCACTCCTAAATGGGCCCGGTGTTTGTGTCGGCCACTAGGGTCGCTAATCTTACTCACACAGTCAGCTACCTCATTGCGCCTCTTTTTTTCTTTGCGTCATGTGCTGATTGGGGAGGGTTTTTTGGAAGGGACATCCTGCGTGACACTGCAGTGCCACTCCTAAATGGGCCCGGTGTTTGTGTCGGCCACTAGGGTCGCTAATCTTACTCACACAGTCAGCTACCTCATTGCGCCTCTTTTTTTCTTTGCGTCATGTGCTGATTGGGGAGGGTTTTTTGGAAGGGACATCCTGCGTGACACTGCAGTGCCACTCCTAAATGGGCCCGGTGTTTGTGTCGGCCACTAGGGTCGCTAATCTTACTCACACAGTCAGCTACCTCATTGCGCCTCTTTTTTTCTTTGCGTCATGTGCTGATTGGGGAGGGTTTTTTGGAAGGGACATCCTGCGTGACACTGCAGTGCCACTCCTAAATGGGCCCGGTGTTTGTGTCGGCCACTAGGGTCGCTAATCTTACTCACACAGTCAGCTACCTCATTGCGCCTCTTTTTTTCTTTGCGTCATGTGCTGATTGGGGAGGGTTTTTTGGAAGGGACATCCTGCGTGACACTGCAGTGCCACTCCTAAATGGGCCCGGTGTTTGTGTCGGCCACTAGGGTCGCTAATCTTACTCACACAGTCAGCTACCTCATTGCGCCTCTTTTTTTCTTTGCGTCATGTGCTGATTGGGGAGGGTTTTTTGGAAGGGACATCCTGCGTGACACTGCAGTGCCACTCCTAAATGGGCCCGGTGTTTGTGTCGGCCACTAGGGTCGCTAATCTTACTCACACAGTCAGCTACCTCATTGCGCCTCTTTTTTTCTTTGCGTCATGTGCTGATTGGGGAGGGTTTTTTGGAAGGGACATCCTGCGTGACACTGCAGTGCCACTCCTAAATGGGCCCGGTGTTTGTGTCGGCCACTAGGGTCGCTAATCTTACTCACACAGTCAGCTACCTCATTGCGCCTCTTTTTTTCTTTGCGTCATGTGCTGATTGGGGAGGGTTTTTTGGAAGGGACATCCTGCGTGACACTGCAGTGCCACTCCTAAATGGGCCCGGTGTTTGTGTCGGCCACTAGGGTCGCTTATCTTACTCACACAGTCAGCTACCTCATTGCGCCTCTTTTTTTCTTTGCGTCATGTGCTGATTGGGGAGGGTTTTTTGGAAGGGACATCCTGCGTGACACTGCAGTGCCACTCCTAGATGGGCCAGGTGTTTGTGTCGGCCACTAGTGTCGCTTAGCTTAGTCATCCAGCGACCTTGGTGCAAATTTTAGGACTAAAAATAATATTGTGAGGTGTGAGGTATTCAGAATAGACTGAAAATGAGTGGAAATTATGGTTTTTGAGGTTAATAATAATATGGGATCAAAATGACCCCCAAATTCTATGATTTAAGCTGTTTTTTAGTGTTTTTTTAAAAAAACACCCGAATCCAAAACACACCCGAATCCGACAAAAAAAATTCGGTGAGGTTTTGCCAAAACGCGGTCGAACCCAAAACACGGCCGCGGAACCGAACCCAAAACCAAAACACAAAACCCGAAAAATTTCAGGCGCTCATCTCTAGTCTTTACCAAGGTAATGGCCGAAATGATGATTCTTCTTCGAAGAAAAGGCGTCTTAATAATCCCTTACTTGGACGATCTCCTGATAAGGGCAAGGTCCAGAGAACAGTTAGAGGTCGGAGTAGCACTATCTCAAGTAGTACTACGACAGCACGGATGGATTCTAAATATTCCAAAATCGCAGCTGATTCCGACGACAGGTCTGCTGTTCCTAGGGATGATTCTGGACACAGTACAGAAAAAGGTGTTTCTCCCGGAAGAGAAAGCCAGGGAGTTATCCGACCTAGTCAGGAACCTCCTAAGACCAGGCCAAGTGTCAGTACATCAATGCACAGGGGTCCTGGGAAAGATGGTGGCTTCTTACGAAGCGATTCCATTCGGCAGATTCCACGCAAGAACTTTTCAGTGGGATATGCTGGACAAATGGTCCGGATCGCATCTTCAAATGCATCAGCGAATAACCCTGTCTCCAAGGACAAGGGTGTCTCTCCTGTGGTGGTTACAGAGTGCTCATCTCCTAGAGGGCCGCAGATTCGACATTCAGGATTGGGTCCTGGTGACCACGGATGCCAGCCTGAGAGGCTGGGGAGCAGTCACACAGGGAAGAAATTTCCAGGGCTTGTGGTCAAGCATGGAAACGTCACTTCACATAAATATCCTGGAACTAAGGGCCATTTACAATGCCCTAAGTCAGGCAAGACCTCTGCTGCAGGGTCAGCCGGTGTTGATCCAGTCGGACAACATCACGGCAGTCGCCCACGTAAACAGACAGGGCGGCACAAGAAGCAGGAGGGCAATGATGGAAGTGGCAAGGATTCTTCGCTGGGCGGAAAATCATGTGATAGCACTGTCAGCAGTGTTCATTCCGGGAGTGGACAACTGGGAAGCAGACTTCCTCAGCAGACACGATCTTCACCCGGGGGAGTGGGGACTTCACCCAGAAGTCTTCCACATGATTGTGAACCGTTGGGAAAAACCAAAGGTGGACATGATGGCGTCCCGCCTCAACAAAAAACTGGACAGATATTGCGCCAGGTCAAGGGACCCTCAGGCAATAGCTGTGGACGCTCTGGTAACACCGTGGGTGTACCAGTCAGTGTATGTGTTCCCTCCTCTTCCTCTCATACCAAAAGTACTGAGAATCATAAGAAGGAGAGGAGTAAAGACTATACTCGTGGCTCCGGATTGGCCAAGAAGGACTTGGTACCCGGAAATTCAAGAGATGCTCACGGAAGACCCGTTGCCTCTACCTCTAAGAAAGGACCTGCTCCAGCAGGGACCATGTCTGTTCCAAGACTTACCGCGGCTGCGTTTGACGGCATGGCGGTTGAACGCCGGATCCTGAAGGAAAAAGGCATTCCGGATGAAGTCATCCCTACCCTGATCAAAGCCAGGAAGGATGTAACCGTACAACATTATCACCGTATTTGGCGTAAATATGTTGCGTGGTGCGAGGCCAGGAAGGCCCCTACAGAGGAATTTCAACTGGGTCGATTCCTGCATTTCCTGAAAACAGGACTGTCTATGGGCCTCAAATTAGGGTCCATTAAGGTTCAAATTTCGGCCCTGTCAATATTCTTCCAAAAAGAACTAGCTTCTGTTCCTGAAGTTCAGACGTTTGTCAAGGGAGTACTGCATATACAGCCTCCTTTTGTGCCTCCAGTGGCACCTTGGGATCTCAATGTAGTTTTGGGATTCCTAAAATCACATTGGTTTGAACCACTCACCACTGTGGACTTAAAATATCTCACATGGAAAGTGGTAATGCTGTTAGCCCTGGCTTCAGCCAGGCGTGTCTCAGAATTGGCGGCTTTATCCTAAAAAAGCCCTTACCTAAGTTTTCATACGGACAGGGCAGAATTGAGGACTCGTCCTCAATTTCTCCCTAAGGTGGTTTCAGCATTTCACTTAAACCAGCCTATTGTGGTGCCTGCGGCTACTAGGGACTTGGAGGATTCCAAGTTACTGGACGTAGTCAGGGCCCTGAAAATATATGTTTCCAGGACGGCTGGAGTCAGAAAATCTGATTCGCTGTTTATCCTGTATGCACCCAACAAGCTGGGTGCTCCTGCTTCTAAGCAGACGATTGCTCGTTGGATTTGTAGTACAATTCAGCTTGCACATTCTGTGGCAGGCCTGCCACAGCCAAAATCTGTAAAAGCCCATTCCACACGGAAAGTGGGCTCATCTTGGGCGGCTGCCCGAGGGGTCTCGGCTTTACAACTTTGCCGAGCAGCTACTTGGTCAGGGGCAAACACGTTTGCTAAATTCTACAAATTTGATACCCTGGCTGAGGAGGACCTGGAGTTCTCTCATTCGGTGCTGCAGAGTCATCCGCACTCTCCCGCCCGTTTGGGAGCTTTGGTATAATCCCCATGGTCCTTTCGGAGTCCCCAGCATCCACTAGGACGTTAGAGAAAATAAGAATTTACTTACCGATAATTCTATTTCTCATAGTCCGTAGTGGATGCTGGGCGCCCATCCCAAGTGCGGATTGTCTGCATTACTTGTACATAGTTATTGTTACAAAAATCGGGTTATTGCTGTAGTGAGCCATCTTTTCAGAGGCTCCTCTGTTATCATGCTGTTAACTGGGTTCAGATCACAAGTTGTACGGTGTGATTGGTGTGGCTGGTATGAGTCTTACCCGGGATTCAAAATCCTTCCTTATTGTGTACGCTCGTCCGGGCACAGTATCCTAACTGAGGCTTGGAGGAGGGTCATAGGGGGAGGAGCCAGTGCACACCAGGTAGTCCTAAAGCTTTTTACTTTTGTGCCCAGTCTCCTGCAGAGCCGCTATTCCCCATGGTCCTTTCGGAGTCCCCAGCATCCACTACGGACTATGAGAAATAGAATTATCGGTAAGTAAATTCTTATTATTTGTGTGCTCCATTCTAACCCGCGAATTCAGTCCTAATTTGTCATTTCTGTCTCGGAATTCTTTCTGATATAAGTGTATGTTACAAATGATGGGAATCTGCGCATTCCCTAGGATAGGATTTCTTCTGGTTTAGTTTATGGGGTTTTTTTGTTTGTTTTCTTGGAATACAGAAAATCAATAAAAAGTAATGAATTTAAAAAAAAAATCACTGCTCCTAAATTACTTTTTTTTAAATGAAAGATGAAAGAGTACAAACAATGAAAGAGTACAAGCAATGTGCTTTTAATGGCGTTGTTGTTTTTTTAATTACACACAGACTCAGTGCCCACTGCCCTTTGAACACAATGCTCCTTCCCTGAGTGCATATAGTGAGTGACACAGTGCCCCTGCCTTTACAGGCTTTTTAGATGCTGCTAAACACTTTATCACTTTTTAAAGTTTGTTTGTTCAATTCACAACTAAGAGAGCCCTGCCTGCCAAGCTACATCTGTCAGATCTCCAGCATGAAATGGTGCACAAATCATCACGAGAGGTACTTATACCAAATCCAAAACGCGCAAGATCCCATTGCGGGAAAACTAAGGCCCTCATTCCGAGTTGATCGGTCGCAAGGCGAATTTAGCAGAGTTACACACGCTAAGCCGCCGCCTACTGGGAGTGTATCTTAGCATCTTAAAATTGCGACCGATGTATTCGCAATATTGCGATCACAAACTACTTAGCAGTTTTAGAGTAGCTCCACACTTACTCTGCCTGTGCGATCAGTTCAGTGCTTGTCGTTCCTGGTTTGACGTCACAAACACACCCAGCGTTCGCCCAACCACTCCCCCGTTTCTCTGGCCACTCCTGCGTTTTTTCCGGAAACGGTAGCGTTTTCAGCCACACGCCCATAAAACGCCGTGTTTCCGCCCAGTAACACCCATTTCCTGTCAATCACATTACGATCGCCGGAGCGATGAAAAAGCCGTGAGTAAAAATACTATCTTCATAGCAAAGATACTTGGCGCAGTCGCAGTGCGAATATTGCGCATGCGCACTAAGCGGAATTTCACTGCGATGCGATGAAAAATACCGAGCGAACGACTCGGAATGAGGGCCTAAGTTTTGCCTCATTTTGGAATCTGAGCCTGGTAGGATAACTCGAGCTACGTCTCGGATTCCCTCGGAAAGCCGGTTTCTCAAAACCGAGCCCGGACACCTCTAATCCTAACTTCCTCTCCCATAGTTTAGCCCTTCCCCTAGTGCCTAACTCTAACCCTTCCCTCACATAGCCTAACCCAAACCCTCAGATGCTGGTCCGTGCAAAATGTCAACATTGTGAAAATGCTGACATTCTGCAGACTTAACTGTTGACACTGTGAGTGTTGACATAATGAAGCACATTAAAAACCCATATTTTCCTTAGAAAGTGAAATGTCCTCTTTGAAGTATAACACCAGAGTTTCAGACATTAAGGGGTATATTATTATTATTATTATTATTATTATTACATTTTATTTATAAGGCGCCACATGTGTTTCACAGCGCCGTACAAAGGACAGTACAGGGGACAAAACATTGCATTACAGTAAATAAATAACAGAAATAGAGTACAGGTAACAGAGCACCACACATTCTCAAGACATAGTACAGCTGAGATGTAAGTATAGAGGGAGTGATCATCGTACTACTAGAGGCTGGTGGTCATAGATGGAGATGAGCCTTTACTAGCAGGATAAAAATGGTCGTTGAGTAGGGGAGAGCTGTGAGTGAAATGTGTTGAGACGAGGGCTTAGATAACAAGAGGAAAGAGGGCCCTGCTCTGAAGAGCTAACAATCTATTGGGGAGGGGCGACAGACAGATGACAAGAGGTGCAGGCAAGTGGGAGGTAGCCTGATGGCAGTATGCAAGCAAAGCTGAGATGTTCACGGCATGAGGCAGGGGGTGGAGGCGCGGCTTCAGCTCTGGGTTATGCATTAGAAGGGTACGCTTTGATGAATAGGTGGGTTTTTAGAGCCCGTTTGAAGCTTTGCAAGGTTGGGGAGAGTCTAATGGAGCGCGGGAGTGCGTTCCACTGAAGGGGTGCAGCACGTGCAAAATCCTGAACTCGTGCATGGGAAGCAGTGACCAGGGAGGTGGAGAGGCGACGGTCATTAGTCGACCGTAGGGGGCGGGAGGGAGTATGAAGGGAAAGGAGGTTGGAGATGTAGGGAGCAGTGGAATTAGAGATGGCCTTGTATGTGAGGGTGAGGAGTTTGAAGAGGATTCTGTAGGGGAATGGGAGCCAGTGTAGATTTTGTTGAAGGGGAGTGGCAGATGTGGTGCGGCGCGAGAGGAAGATAAGCCTAGCTGCGGAGTTCAGGACAGATTGGAGGGGAGCAAGATGGGAGCAAGCGAGGCCAGTGAGGAGGACATTGCAGTAATCAAGTCGTGAGATGACCAGTGAGTGGATGATGAGTTTAGTTGCACTCTGGGAGAGATATGGCCTGATACGAGCAATGTTGCGTAGCTGGAAACGACAGGATTGTGCCAGAGCTTGGATGTGGGGTGCAATGGAGAGGGAGGAGTCAAGAGTGACGCCCAGGCAGCGGAGTTGGGGAACGGGGGAGATGGTGGTGTTGTCAACAATGATGGAGATATTGGTCGGGGGTGTTGCTCTGGATGGGGGGAAGATGATGAGTTCTGTTTTGTCCATGTTGAGCTTTAGAGAGCGTTCAGACATCCAGGAGGAGATTGCAGAGAGGCAGCTGGAAACCTGAGAGAGGACAGAGGGGGACAGATCAGGAGATGAGAGGTAGAGTTGTGTGTCATCAGCATAGAGGTGGTATTGAAGGCCAAATGAGTTAATGAGCGCACCCAGGGAAGAGGTATACAGGGAGAACAGAAGGGGTCCAAGGACAGAACCCTGAGGGACACCAACAGGAAGGATGGAAGGGTGTGAGGTGGTGCTTGAGGTAGACACAGAGAAGGAGCGGTTAGTGAGGTAAGAAGAAAACCAGTCAAGGACAGTGCTAGAGAGGCCAGCGTTTTGGAGTGTGCCGAGGAGGAGAGGATGATCTACGGTGTCAAAGGCAGCAGAGAGGTCCAGAAGGATGAGCAGAGAGAAGTGGCCCCTGGATTTGGCTGAAAGCAGGTCATTGGTGACTTTCACCAGGGCAGTCTCAGTTGAGTGGAGTGGGCGAAAGCCAGATTGTAGTGGATCAAGGATGGAGTTGTCAGAGAGGTAGCTTGTGAGACGGCTGTAGACTAGTCGTTCAAGTAATTTGGAGGCGAAAGGGAGAAGAGAGATGGGGCGGTAGTTAGTGGGTGATGAGGGGTCGAGGTTGGGTTTTTTGAGAATAGGTGAGACCAGAGCATGTTTGAATGGTGAGGGGAAGATGCCGGTGGAGAGGGACAGGTTAAAGAGGTGAGCAAGGTGGGAGCAGGCAGTGGGGGAGAGGGAGCGGAGAAGACGGGAGGGGAGGGGGTCCAGGGGGCAGGTGGTGGGGGGGGGAGGATAAGATGAGGGAGTGGACTTCCTTTTCTGAAGTCGGATGGAAGGAGGACAGGGTGGGATAGATGGAGGGGAGGGATAGAGGGGGCAGGGGGGTAGCAGAGGGGTGACGGCGGGAGATGTCGTGTCGGATATCCTCAATTTTGGAGATGAAGAAGGAGGCAAAGTCAGTGGCAGTGAGGGAGGAGGGGAGGGGAGGAGGAGGGGGGCGAAGGAGAGTGTTGAAAGTTTCAAAGAGACGGCGTGGACAGGAGGACTGAGAAGAGATTAGTGCTTGGAAAAAGGATTGCTTGGCGAGGGAAAGAGCAGAGCTGTAGGAGGAGAGAATAAACTTGAAATGGAGGAAGTCCGGCAGAGAGTGAGATTTCCTCCAGGAGCGTTCAGCGGAGCGTGAGCATTTTTGTAAGAAACGTGTTAGTTTGGTGTGCCAGGGTTGGGGTTTGGAGCGGCGGAGGGGGACAGAGGAGAGGGGGGCCACAGAGTCGAGAGCAGTGGTTAGGGAAGAGTTATAGAAGGTGGCTGCCTGGTTGGGACAAGTCATAGTGGAAAGAGGAGAGAGGAAAGTATCGAGGGAGGACATGAAGGTGGGGTTGAGAGACCCAAGATTGCGTCTGGTGGTGGTGGGTCTGGGCGTGGAGAGGAGGAGGGAGGATGAGAGGGTGAAAGAAAGCAGATGGTGGTCAGAGAGAGGGAAGGGAGAGTTTGAGAAATCAGAGAGATCACATCGGTGGGTGAAGACAAGGTCGAGGGAGTGGCCGAGATTGTGAGTAGCGGTGGAGATCCATTGAGAAAGTCCAAAGGAGGTGGAAAGGGCGAGAAGATTAGTGGAAGCGGCATTAGTGATGTCAATAGGGATGTTAAAGTCTCCGAGGATGACAGAGGGGAGGTCGGAGGAGAGAAAGTGGGGAAGCCAGGCAGCAAAGTTGTCAAGGAAAGGTGAACAGTGGCCAGGGGGGCGGTAGATCACTGCCACAAGGAGGTGAATGGGGTAGAAGAGGCGGATAGTGTGGACCTCAAAGGTGGAGAAGGTGAGAGAGGGCTCAGGTGAGATGGCACGAAAGGTGCAGTTAGGGGAGAGAAGGACGCCCACGCCTCCACCCTGGCGACGATCAGTTCTGACTGTGTGGGTGAAGAAAAGGCCTCCGTAGGAGAGGGCAGCAGGGGAGGTGGTGTCAGAGGAGGAGAGCCAGGTTTCAGTGATGGCGAGAAGGTGAAAAGAGTGGGAGATGAAGAGGTCATGGATAGTTGGCAGCTTGTTGCAGATTGATCTAGCATTCCAGAGTGCACAGGAGAAAGGAAGGGAGGGGACAGGGGAGATAGGGATAAGGTTGGCTGGGTTATGAGTGTTTGTGGGTGATTTTGAATTTGGGGGGTGAGACCTTGCAGTGAGGATTGGTATGTGACAGGATCGAGGAGCCATAATTTGGTACAGTAGTGTTAAGGGGAATAGAATGGTGTAGGTGTAATATAGAATGAACAAGGAGTATGTGGGGTGTAATGTAAGCAAAAGACAGTGCAAACAGTATTTTAAGTAATAATGTTAGGAATGGAAAGGCTGAGATGGATACACAGGTTGTAGATTGTGTAAATGAGAGTGTGAGCAATGTGTGAAAGCAGTAGGGCTGCTACTTAATCAGACAGGTTGTTCAGTATATTCAATTATATTCAATTAAGGTCGGATTCATTCCGACATGCATTTGTCGGAATGGTTCCGACAAGGGCTATTCAATGCCCATCTCAATTCGACTTTAAAAAAGTCGAATTGAGATGAGGGACCGGAGAGGAGGGAGACGGGGGACAGCTGCGGGCAGACGGGGGACAGCAGCGCTGTAGGAGGATGTGGCACAGCCGCCAGACCTCGCGGCAGCGTCCACCCGGCTCCAGCAAGCGGGACCTCACTTGCTGGAGCCGGGTGGACACTGCCGTGAGCGGTGGCTGTGCCACATCCTCCTGCAGCGCTGTGCTGTAGCGCTGCTGTCCCCGTCTGCCCGCGGCTCTCCCCCCTCTCCTCCTCTCAGGTCTCTCATCTCAGTCCAACTTTTTTTTAAGTCGGACTGAGATGGTCGGAAACGGAGCCAAAACCTGTCGAATTTGGCCCCGTTTCCCTCAGAAGCACGTGAATCGGCAGCTATACACGTACTATTCGACAAGTCGAATTCCCCGACTTGTCGAATAAAAAAGCTGGGGACTGAATAGGTCGGAAGCCCTTCCGACCTGAAAAAGTCGAAAACTGAAGTCTTTTCGACAAGACGGCAGTTTCGACCTTAATTGAATATATACCCCTATGTTGCATCTATGAGATTCCACTTTCTGTACATCTTACATAAAACAAAGAATAGTAATGTATAATATTATTTGTAAGGTTCTGTATTGTTCTAACGTTATCCCTCGGCCAGTCAGCCAGGTGTAATGGCAGCAAACGCCCATCTGTATATAAACACACAAAACTATAATAACTTCACACTGATGTTGTAGATCACTGCTCTGCCACCAGGAACACACATAATATGTATATTATTCACACAGGATGTCTGGGCCTGAACATAAACTTGTTTTGCGAAACAGCCAACGTGAGGGTAAATCAGCCACCGATTGTAAAACAACACAGTGCTGTTGTAAACTCCAATGATCCAGCAAGACAATGACACAGCGGAATGCAAAGCTCAATTAACTCCTGCATCAGAGAGACCCGTATTATTGGGATAAACCCAACAGACTTGATTTAGTGCAGGATTCCATCACCAAAAGTAAGAAGAAACCGAGTTTGTATATACAGTATTATGGAACTTATGTAGATTTGGACACAAATCACATTTTCTCCCCATTTATCATTAATCGCATACACAATGCAATCTGGCCGCAATATTAGTGCCCAGGATTACACTGCAATATGTGTATCCATCAACCGCACATGCACAGGGGCTATTTCTGTGGAAAGTTCCGGGGGTGTTGTAGCCTATAGGCCACAATGGTCTACCGCCATCTTCAGATAGCGGTAGCTGCTCGGGTCAATCTCCAGAATGCTTTACATTCTGGAAATGGATAAATCTGGCAGGACTGCACAACCTATGGGGGATGCAGCTGCCATTGGGAATGGAGAAATCACAGCAGATATCGCAGCGGTCCCTCCTACATAAATTCAGGGGATACTTAATATTTGCGGCTTTTGCATTTGTATTTACTGTATCTGCATACATTTAACATAACAACCAATCAGAGTCTAGCTATTATCTTCTAGAAGGTGCTAGATAAATGATCAACAGAATCTGATTGGTTGTTATGGGCCACATGACTTGTATAAACCCTCACTTTAGTAAATAATATGCTCCTGTTGTTTTTTATATCATCTTTAGTGAGATGAAGTTTAATAGCTGGTATTATAATCACAGCTCTACGTTTACTATAGAAAATGAATGCTTTATAAATATACTATGTGTCTGGGATTTTCAATAGACTACAACATGACTCTGCTTAATGTATCTCATGTATACTCTAAGCAGTGACAGCAACTGGTGACATGCAATAAGGAAATGACAGTCAGTGCGAAATATCAGCAATAAAATTTGTGTCATGGCAGAAAGAGGAAATGACCTCATACAGCAGATTCTAACCCCAATATAATGATGTCAGAGAGAGGAATTAACCTTTACCAGACATATAGTAGTGACCGGACACATTCCCACAGCTGCCAGATTCAGCAACATTCTAGATCAGCCTTGGACACATTTCTTCCGAAGTTACAAGCTAACAATTTTGTAAAGACAAATCTGAAAGCTACATCTGTGTTCCCATGCACCCATCCTCTACTGTCTAGTAGTGATGTGCACCGGAAATTTTTCGGGTTTTGTGTTTTGGTTTTGGGTTCGGTTCCGCGGCCGTGTTTTGGGTTCGACCGCGTTTTGGCAAAACCTCACCGAATTTTTTTTGTCGGATTCGGGTGTGTTTTGGATTCGGGTGTTTTTTTCAAAAAACCCTAAAAAACAGCTTAAATCATAGAATTTGGGGGTCATTTTGATCCCACAGTATTATTAACCTCAAAAACCATAATTTACACTCATTTTCAGTCTATTCTGAATACCTCACACCTCACAATATTATTTTTAGTCCTAAAATTTGCACCTAGGTCGCTGGATGACTAAGCTAAGCGACCCTAGTGGCCGACACAAACACCGGGCCCATCTAGGAGTGGCACTGCAGTGTCACGCAGGATGTCCCTTCCAAAAAACCCTCCCCAAACAGCACATGACGCAAAGAAAAAAAGAGGCGCAATGAGGTAGCTGTGTGAGTAAGATAAGCGACCCTAGTGGCCGACACAAACACCGGGCCCATCTAGGAGTGGCACTGCAGTGTCACGCAGGATGTCCCTTCCAAAAAACCCTCCCCAAACAGCACATGACGCAAAGAAAAAAAGAGGCGCAATGAGGTAGCTGTGTGAGTAAGATAAGCGACCCTAGTGGCCGACACAAACACCGGGCCCATCTAGGAGTGTCACTGCAGTGTCACGCAGGATGTCCCTTCCAAAAAACCCTCCCCAAACAGCACATGACGCAAAGAAAAAAAGAGGCGCAATGAGGTAGCTGTGTGAGTAAGATAAGCGACCCTAGTGGCCGACACAAACACCGGGCCCATCTAGGAGTGGCACTGCAGTGTCACGCAGGATGTCCCCTTCCAAAAAACCCTCCCCAAACAGCACATGACGCAAAGAAAAAAAGAGGCGCAATGAGGTAGCTGTGTGAGTAAGAGAAGCGACCCTAGTGGCCGACACAAACACCGGGCCCATCTAGGAGTGGCACTGCAGTGTCACGCAGGATGTCCCTTCCAAAAAACCCTCCCCAAACAGCACATGACGCAAAGAAAAAAAGAGGCGCAATGAGGTAGCTGTGTGAGTAAGATAAGCGACCCTAGTGGCCGACACAAACACCGGGCCCATCTAGGAGTGGCACTGCAGTGTCACTCAGGATGTCCCTTCCAAAAAACCCTCCCCAAACAGCACATGACGCAAAGAAAAAAAGAGGCGCAATGAGGTAGCTGTGTGAGTAAGATAAGCGACCCTAGTGGCCGACACAAACACCGGGCCCATCTAGGAGTGGCACTGCAGTGTCACGCAGGATGTCCCTTCCAAAAAACATTCCACAAACAGCAAAGAAAAATTAAAGAAAAAAGAGGTGCAAGATGGAATTGTCCTTGGGCCCTCCCACCCACCCTTATGTTGTATAAACAGGACATGCACACTTTAACCAACCCATCATTTCAGTGACAGGGTCTGCCACACGACTGTGACTGAAATGACGGGTTGGTTTGGACCCCCACCAAAAAAGAAGCAATTAATCTCTCCTTGCACAAACTGGCTCTACAGAGGCAAGATGTCCACCTCATCATCATTCTCCGATATATCACCGTGTACATCCCCCTCCTCACAGATTATCAATTCGTCCCCACTGGAATCCACCATCTCAGCTCCCTGTGTACTTTGTGGAGGCAATTGCTGCTGGTCAATGTCTCCACGGAGGAATTGATTATAATTCATTTTAATGAACATCATCTTCTCCACATTTTCTGGATGTAACCTCGTACGCCGATTGCTGACAAGGTGAGCGGCGGCACTAAACACTCTTTCGGAGTACACACTTGTGGGAGGGCAACTTAGGTAGAATAAAGCCAGTTTGTGCAAGGGCCTCCAAATTGCCTCTTTTTCCTGCCAGTATAAGTACGGACTGTGTGACGTGCCTACTTGGATGCGGTCACTCATATAATCCTCCACCATTCTTTCAATGGTGAGAGAATCATATGCAGTGACAGTAGACGACATGTCCGTAATCGTTGTCAGGTCCTTCAGTCCGGACCAGATGTCAGCATCAGCAGTCGCTCCAGACTGCCCTGCATCACCGCCAGCGGGTGGGCTCGGAATTCTGAGCCTTTTCCTCGCACCCCCAGTTGCGGGAGAATGTGAAGGAGGAGATGTTGACAGGTCGCGTTCCGCTTGACTTGACAATTTTCTCACCAGCAGGTCTTTCAACCCCAGCAGACTTGTGTCTGCCGGAAAGAGAGATCCAAGGTAGGCTTTAAATCTAGGATCGAGCACGGTGGCCAAAATGTAGTGCTCTGATTACAACAGATTGACCACCCGTGAATCCTTGTTAAGCGAATTAAGGGCTCCATCCACAAGTCCCACATGCCTAGCGGAATCGCTCCGTGTTAGCTCCTCCTTCAATGTCTCCAGCTTCTTCTGCAAAAGCCTGATGAGGGGAATGACCTGACTCAGGCTGGCAGTGTCTGAACTGACTTCACGTGTGGCAAGTTCAAAGGGCATCAGAACCTTGCACAACGTTGAAATCATTCTCCACTGCACTTGAGACAGGTGCATTCCACCTCCTATATCATGCTCAATTGTATAGGCTTGAATGGCCTTTTGCTGCTCCTCCAACCTCTGAAGCATATAGAGGGTTGAATTCCACCTCGTTACCACTTCTTGCTTCAGATGATGGCAGGGCAGGTTCAGTAGTTTTTGGTGGTGCTCCAGTCTTCTGTACGTGGTGCCTGTACGCCGAAAGTGTCCCGCAATTCTTCTTATGGCCACCGACAGCATCTCTTGCACGCCCCTGTCGTTTTTTTAAAAAATTCTGCACCACCAAATTCAAGGTATGTGCAAAACATGGGACGTGCTGGAATTTGCCCATATTTAATGCACACACAATATTGCTGGCGTTGTCCGATGCCACAAATCCACAGGAGAGTCCAATTGGGGTAAGCCATTCCGCGATGATCTTCCTCAGTTGCCGTAAGAGGTTTTCAGCTGTGTGCGTATTCTGGAAAGCGGTGATACAAAGCGTAGCCTGCCTAGGAAAGAGTTGGCGTTTGCGAGATGCTGCTACTGGTGCCGCCGCTGCTGTTCTTGCGGCGGGAGTCCATACATCTACCCAGTGGGCTGTCACAGTCATATAGTCCTGACCCTGCCCTGCTCCACTTGTCCACATGTCCGTGGTTAAGTGGACATTGGCTACAGCTGCATTTTTTAGGACACTGGTGAGTCTTTTTCTGAGGTCTGTGTACATTTTCGGTATCGCCTGCCTAGAGAAGTGGAACCTAGATGGTATATGGTAATGGGGGCACACTACCTCAAGAAATTGTCTAGTTCACTGTGAACTAACGGCGGATACCGGACGCACGTCTAACACCAACATAGTTGTCAAGGCCTCAGTTATCCGCTTTGCAGCAGGATGACTGCTGTGATATTTCATCTTCCTCGCAAAGGACTGTTGGACAGTCAATTGCTTACTGGAAGTAGTACAAGTGGTCTTCCGACTTCCCCTCTGGGATGACCATCGACTCCCAGCAGCAACAACAGCAGCGCCAGCAGCAGTAGGCGTTACACGCAAGGATGCATCGGAGGAATCCCAGGCAGGAGAGGACTCGTCAGAATTGCCAGTGACATGGCCTGCAGGACTATTGGCATTCCTGGGGAAGGAGGAAATTGACACTGAGGGAGTTGGTGGGGTGGTTTGCGTGAGCTTGGTTACAAGAGGAAGGGATTTACTGGTCAGTGGACTGCTTCCGCTGTCACCCAAAGTTTTTGAACTTGTCACTGACTTATTATGAATGCGCTGCAGGTGACGTATAAGGGAGGATGTTCCGAGGTGGTTAACGTCCTTACCCCTACTTATTACAGCTTGACAAAGGCAACACACGGCTTGACACCTGTTGTCCGCATTTCTGTTGAAATACCTCCACACTGAAGAGCTGATTTTTTTGGTATTTTCACCAGGCATGTCAACGGCCATATTCCTCCCACGGACAACAGGTGTCTCCCCGGGTGCCTGACTTAAACAAACCACCTCACCATCAGAATCCTCCTGGTCAATTTCCTCCCCAGCGCCAGCAACACCCATATCCTCCTCATCCTGGTGTACTTCAACACTGACATCTTCAATCTGACTATCAGGAACTGGACTGCGGGTGCTCCTTCCAGCACTTGCAGGGGGCGTGCAAATGGTGGAAGGCGCATGCTCTTCACGTCCAGTGTTGGGAAGGTCAGGCATCGCAACCGACACAATTGGACTCTCCTTGTGGATTTGGGATTTCGAAGAACGCACAGTTCTTTGCGGTGCTTTTGCCAGCTTGAGTCTTTTCAGTTTTCTAGCGAGAGGCTGAGTGCTTCCATCCTCATGTGAAGCTGAACCACTAGCCATGAACATAGGCCAGGGCCTCAGCCGTTCCTTGCCACTCCGTGTGGTAAATGGCATATTGGCAAGTTTACGCTTCTCCTCCGACAATTTTATTTTAGGTTTTGGAGTCCTTTTTTTACTGATATTTGGTGTTTTGGATTTGACATGCTCTGTACTATGACATTGGGCATCGGCCTTGGCAGACGACGTTGCTGGCATTTCATCGTCTCGGCCATGACTAGTGGCAGCAGCTTCAGCACGAGGTGGAAGTGGATCTTGATCTTTCCCTAATTTTGGAACCTCAACATTTTTGTTCTCCATATTTTAATAGGCACAACTAAAAGGCACCTCAGGTAAACAATGGAGATGGATGGATACTAGTATACTTATGGATGCCGAGTGCCGACACAGAGGTAGCTACAGCCGTGGACTACCATACTGTGTCTGCTGCTAATATAGACTGGATGATAATGAGATGAAATCAATATATATATATATGTATGTATATATAATATCACTAGTACTGCAGCCGGACAGGTAGATAATATATTTATTAGGTAATGATGACTGATGACGGACCTGCTGGACACTGTCAGCTCAGCAGCACCGCAGACTGTTACAGTAAGCTACTATACTATAGTAGAATGTACAAAGAAGAAAGAAAGAAAAAAAACCACGGGTAGGTGGTATACAATTATGGATGGACTGCCGAGTGCCGACACAGAGGTAGCTACAGCCGTGGACTACCGTACTGTGTCTGCTGCTAATATAGACTGGATGATAATGAGATGAAATCAATATATATATGTATGTATATATAATATCACTAGTACTGCAGCCGGACAGGTAGATAATATATTTATTAGGTAATGATGACTGATGACGGACCTGCTGGACACTGTCAGCTCAGCAGCACCGCAGACTGCTACAGTAAGCTACTATACTATAGTAGTATGTACAAAGAAGAAAGAAAAAAAAAACCACGGGTAGGTGGTATACAATTATGGATGGACTGCCGAGTGCCGACACAGAGGTAGCTACAGCCGTGGACTAACGTACTGTGTCTGCTGCTAATATAGACTGGATGATTGATAATGAGATGAAATCAATATATATGTATGTATATATAATATCACTAGTACTGCAGCCGGACAGGTAGATAATATATTTATTAGGTAATGATGACTGATGACGGACCTGCTGGACACTGTCAGCTCAGCAGCACCGCAGACTGCTACAGTAAGCTACTATACTATAGTAGTATGTACAAAGAAGAAAGAAAAAAAAAAAACCACGGGTAGGTGGTATACAATTATGGATGGACTGCCGAGTGCCGACACAGAGGTAGCTACAGCCGTGGACTAACGTACTGTGTCTGCTGCTAATATAGAGTCTAGACTGGATGATAAATTATTGATAATGAGATGAAATCAATATAATATCACTAGTACTGCAGCCGGACAGGTACTATATATATTTATTATGTAATGACTGATGACGGACCTGCTGGACACTGTCAGGTCAGCAGCACCGCAGACTGCTACAGTAAGCTACTATAGTAGTATGTATAAAGAAGAATGAAAAAAAAAAAACCCACGGGTAGGTGGTATACAATATTATATATATATATATTATATACAATTATATATATATATATATATATATATATATATTAAACTGGTGGTGATTGATTATTAAACTGGTGGTCAGGTCACGTTGCAACTTGCAACTAGTACTCCGAGTCCTAAGCAGACAATCACAAAATATATTATTATACTGGTGGTCAGTATGGTCACAACAATGGCAGTGTGGCACTGACTCTGGCAGCAAAAGTGTGCACTGTACGTTATATGTACTCCTGAGTCCTGCTCTCAGACTCTAACTGCTCCCCACTGTCAGTGTCTCCCCCACAAGTCAGATAATTAATACAATACACAGTCACACTATCTAATCTATATCACTTCAGCAAGTAGTATAGTAGTATAGTAGTACTCCTCCTAATAGTAATAATGCTCCCCAAAATACTGTGTCTCTCTCGTCTCTACTGTGTCTCTCTCTTCTCTAAACGGAGAGGACGCCAGCCACGTCCTCTCCCTATGACTCTCAATGCACGTGTGAAAATGGCGGCGACGCGCGGCTCCTTATATAGAATCCGAGTCTCGCGAGAATCCGACAGCGGGATGATGACGTTCGGGCGCGCTCGGGTTAACCGAGCAAGGCGGGAAGATCCGAGTCGCTCGGACCCGTGAAGAAAAAACTGAAGTTCGGGCGGGTTCGGATTCAGAGGAACCGAACCCGCTCATCACTACTGTCTAGCACCAAATAGCTAAGTCATACTTGCCTACTTTTGAAAAAGCATTTCAGGGAGATTGTGAAAGTAACACCTATCAGCGTGGGCGTGTACTGCTACATCTGAGAGGCGGGGCATAAAAATTACTTACATCCAAATGAAATGAGCCCCAAAGTTAGTAAGATCTACTAAAAGACTCTTATATTTTGCAAGATTTGTTTGTGTATTGTGTTTTACAAGAGGTTCCATATACTGTAAGTGGCCACAAGAAACCTTTAAAATGCATGTAGCATAGGGACAGGGCCGGTTCTTACCTTTGTAGCGCCGCGGGCAAAATATAGGGGCGTGGCTTCAAATGGGGGCGTGGTCACGACACTGAAAGAAAAAAAGAAAGAAAAAAAAGTATACTTACCATCCCCGTTCCTGATCCAGACCGCTGCAGACCCCCTCCGCCGGCGGCGCCGCTCTTCTCCTCTCCTCTCTTCTCTTCGATCTATGGGAGAGACGTTATTACGTCTCTCCCATAGAACAGCATAGACACTAGAGGTCAATTATGACCCCTAGTGTCTGTGCCACTATGCTGTGCGGTGCGCGATGACGTCATCGCGCATCGCACAGCAAAGGTCCTCTACATGAAGGGAAACTAGACCGTAGCGTCTAGTTTCCCTTCATGGAGAGGACCTTTGCTGTGCGGTGCGCGATGACGACATCGCGCATCGCACAACTAAGGTCTTCTCAATGAAGGGAAACTAGACGCTACGCGTC
This sequence comes from Pseudophryne corroboree, assembly GCF_028390025.1. Lineage (NCBI taxonomy): Eukaryota > Metazoa > Chordata > Amphibia > Anura > Myobatrachidae > Pseudophryne > Pseudophryne corroboree. Next base: position 889,334,103 of record NC_086447.1, read on the forward strand.
TGGTTCCCTTCAAAGCGGGGGGGCACAGCAGGGCACTGCGGGGGGCACAGTGGCGGATCTTGCCCTGGTGCGGCGCCCTCCGGATGGCGCCGGCGCCCTCCGGAAGGCAGCGCCCCGGGCAAAAGTACCGCTTGCCCGTGGCAAGAACCGCCACTGCATAGGGATCATATTGTGCCTTATAACCAATATATGGAAATGGCACTGATGATACCGTTTAAATGTATGTACCTATGATTTCTTTTTTTCAGGGAGATTGCTGGACCATTCAGGGAGTGAGGGAGATTGCTGCTATTTCAGGGAGTCTCCTGCAGAATGAGGGAGGGTAGGCAACTATAAGCTAAGTTTAAAGCATCACTGACTCTGCTACTTAGCTGCACCAAACACTAATCCTAAATACTGTACCTAGGTGGTCATTCCGAGTTGTTCGCTCGCTAGCTGCTTTTAGCAGCATTGCAAACGCTAGGCCGCCGCCCTCTGGGAGTGTATCTTAGTTTAGCAGAATAGCGAACAAAAGATTAGCAGAACTGCTACTAAAATAATTCCTTGCAGTTTCTGAGTAGCTCCAGACCTACAGTACTCACAGATTGCGATCAGCTCAGTCCGTTTAGTTCCTGGTTTAACGTCACAAACACGCCCTACGTTCGGCTAGCCACTCCCCCGTTTCTCTTTACACTCCTGCATTTTTGCCTGACACGCCTGCGTTTTTTAGCACACTCCTGGAAAACGCTCAGTTACCACCCAGAAACGCCCCTTTCCTGTCAATCACTCACGATCAGCAGTGCGACTGAAAAGCGCCGCAGAATCCACAGCAAATCTGCTAAGTTTTTAGTAAAATAACTAAGCGCATGCGCGCTGCGTACCATGCGCAGTTACCAGCAAATGGCAGCATAGCGAAAATCGGCAACGAGCAAACAACTCGGAATGACCACCCTAGTACACAATCTAGGGCAAAAAAGACAAAAACCAGGTGTGATATGAGTGATCTGTGCCATGCTTTGTTATGCTTTATCTGCGGTTTTACAAAATTCCTTAGTAAGACTGTCAATCAATGACAGTCTGACGCCGTACTGCGTCCTGTGTCGCAGGACCCATTTGCGCACGTGCAGACCGAGTCCTGCGCATGCACAAAGTACCATCTACTAGTACCAACTTTCGGTACTTTGCACATCGGGGTGCAGCTCCGTTTACATCTGAATAGGCCCCTATATGCAAGCTGAGAAGCAGCAATGAGGTAAAAGCCTGGTTTCACTCAGTTATCATCTCCCTCCTGGACTACTGTAACCCCCTATCTACCTTTCCTCCATAATACATCCTGAATACATACACTGCAACACGGCTGTGCCGAAAATCGGTACAACTTAGGGAAGGGGGTGTGACCATGGGAAAAGGGAGCGTGGCCCCGCAGCCCTCCCATAGGAAACAATAGGATTGGGAGACGCCAAAACCCGGTACAAAGCTCTTTTTGGCCTGTACAGACCATAAAAAAAACGGTACTGTACCAGCCAAAAAAGTAAAGTTGGAGGGTATGTAAATACTGTGGCTAGACTAATTTTCTCCACTCCCATCTCCTCATCTGCTGCACTACTCTGTAAGCCCCTTCACTCACAATACCCTCACCAACACAACTCTGACGTCACCACGAGGTACCAACTTGATTACACACCGCTTAACCTCTGACCTTCACATCTCCTCCAATCTTGTAACTGTGCCCAGCTCCACACTTTACATCATCCTAAAAGATTTTCTCCCCACCTTGAATCTTTCAAACGCTCCTTCAAAACCATCCTCATACTTAATATGACCCTCATGTCCATTACAGTCACTTACCAAGTTCTACTTATGTTCCATTTGCTCCAACAAGCCTCTCATTAACCCCTCCCTACCCCTATGCCTCATATATGTCTGCTGTCCTTGTTTACTGTGCATCATTTGTCACTGCTACGAATGTTAAACATCAAGCTCTGTGTAGTATGCCGACTACACCTCATGCGTATGGAATTGTTTGTGCTTGTCTCATACTTCTGTTTTTACTTCACATCTGCTATTATGATAAATTGAATTCATGTTTTTGCTATTATACTCATTTGTATTTTAAACAACAACACTCCGCTGTGGTAACTTCCAATGATCGAGCCAGTCAGACCAGCAATACAACGACGTAGCGGAATTCAAAGCTCAATTAAACTCCTGCGTCAAAACAGCCTAAGCAGCCTATGTCATCCAAAAAAACTTAACAGACGGGCTTTAGAAAAATGGCTAAATGCATTCATGTATTATGACGGTCTGGTACTGTGGAATTCCGGTGCCTTATTACTAGTAAACAATACTGATGATATTGGGGTCTATGTACTAAGCCTAAAGATGCAGAACAGCTAACATACTGTAAGTCGCCCTGTTCAGAGAAACTGCATAGGGTTGGTACAAGCTTCTATGGTGTGTCTAAAGACGCAATGAGACAGAACTGAGGACGTCTCACTATGAAGATAATAAACAGCAGAATTAGCATAGGGTCCGACTCAGAATCACCCCCATAGTCTCTTGTTATCCAATATTTCAATATTGGTCAGCAGCACAGTGCCAAAACGGACAACTTTGCTGCCTCACTGTACTGTGGACCTTATCTGTGTGGAGTTTCCATGTGCCCCCCATGCTCTTGCTAGTTTCCTAATGGTACTCCAGTTCCCTCCCCCAATCCAAAAACATACGGTTTATTTAACTGGTTACTGACAATGTGCGATCAACCTGACGCCGCCTATGGGGAAGTGTATTTTAGCATAGCAGGGCTGCGATCGCTTGTGCAGCCCTGCTATACTAAAAAAGTTTCAAGCAAGACAAGACCATGGCTGCAGTTACTCACCCAGTGCGACGGATCCAGCGATGAAGGTCCCGGTCCTGATGTCAGACATCTGCCCTCCAAACGCCTGCCTGGAAAATGGTGAGTATCCGCCCCGGAACGCCTCCCTTCTGTCCGTCTTCAATCACATTTCTCGTTGGCGTCGTCGTTGCCTGGCAACGATCATCGCCAGGCAATGACTCGCGTGTGTGCAATGCGTCTGCCGCGCATGTGCATTTTCGACCCGTTTCGCACCGCTGCGTACGAACGGGTTAGATTGACCCCCAATAACTCTAGTGTGTAATGTGTGTTCATGTGGTAGGGAAAATAGGGGGCTATGGGGCAGATGTATTAAGCATGGAGAAGTGATAAAGAAGTGATAAGTGAAAGGTGATAATGCATTGCGGGTTTGAAAATGCCAGTTAGGAGCTGATTGGCTGGTGCGTTATTACCTTCTAGCAGATGATAAAACACAGAGAAGGGGGAAACTTCTGCACAAGTCCAAATTTTTGAAAGTACCCTGATTCGGTAATGTACAGTAGATAGAATATGCTAGGTTCTCAGGGTGCTGCCTCTGACAATCAATAAACTATCTAAAATACAGAAGAAACAGCATTGTCTTGTGCGACGCACAAAAGTATATAAAATATCACTTATAATAACATAATGAAATGTATCCAACGAAATCTAGATAAAAGAAAATATAGATAGAATACACATTTTCTATGTATAGTTTCTTTCAGATTCTATCAGATGCAGAGAAGCAATAAGTAATTGTACCAGCGCTCATGGGCGTAGATGTCAGCATAAAACGGCTTCCTGTTATTGGGCGTGCGCGTGGATTTCCTATAACATAAACCCCCTTTAGCACACAAAGAAGTGACAGCCTGGAAGGAGGCACTGGAGATGACCTGACAAGTTCCCAGCTGTAACTTTGCCCTGACATGACCTGATGGCTAGGCATGACAAGGACACAGTGCCAGGCTGACTCTAAAAGATCTTATGTCATACACAGAGCAACGTGACATTGGAAGATGAAGAAAAACATTTAACAGCAGGATGTGAGAAAATAAGATTTTAAACCTATCGGTAAATCTTTTCTCCTAGTCCGTAGAGGATGCTGGGGACTCCGTAAGGACCATGGGGATAGACGGGCTCCGCAGGAGACATGGGCACTAAAAAGAACTTTAGATATGGGTGTGCACTGGCTCCTCCCTCTATGTCCCTCCTCCAGACCTCAGTTAGAGAAACTGTGCCCAGAGGAGACGGACAGTACGAGGAAAGGATTTTTGTTAATATAAGGGCAAGATTCATACCAGCCCACACCATCCACACCGTATAACATGGAATATACGAACCAGTTAACAGCATGAAACAAAATAGCATCAGCCCTAGACTGATCAAAACTGTTACATAACCCTTATGTAAGCGAAAACTATATACAAGTCTTGCAGGAATTTGTGTAATATCCAGTTAAACCCACTGTGTACTGTACAAGTATAGTTATACTTAGTTTTGTTCTTGTATTGTATATACACATAAATAATTAAAATAAAAACTTAATTTATTTAACCATGCCCTCACAGCGGGATGTTAAGATACGTTTATAGTTGCCCCCATAATGTGCAGGTTGGTTCATAGATGTCCCCCTCACAGAGGGGAGGTGGACTGCCCCAAATAACGGGGTTGTAATGACTGTGGATGCGACGGAGGCGGACCCATGCCCAGGAAAAGGGGGCTTTGTTTATATGATTGAAAAAGATGCTTGATCAGCTCGTGCGGATAACGGCTGGCGGGATCAATCCGGGTCCCAGAAGGAAGAAGTTAAAAAGGAGAGCTGATGGGGGACGGTTGGAGAGAAACCGCTGAGACTGACGAGGAGAGGAAGGACCCGTACCGGAGCCTGGAGTCCTAAAAAGACTGCGTCACGCTGAGATCAGACACCCGGCCTCGAGTGGAAGTGTGACCCTAGACTCTGGTGCCGTTCGCGATACGGGTATCTGAGACCCGGCCGGGACCCCGGAGCAGTGTGCCGTGCGGAGACTTCCGTGATCTGACAGAGGCAGCGGCTATCGTAATTCGTCCCGCCCTTGCTGGGCGGAATGGAGGAGGCGGCTTCGTGTTGGCCCAGTGCGATTGAGCGGTGACTGGATCGGAGGCGATGCGATATACTCTGACGCCTCTGGAGCGGTGAGTGACAGCAGGAGGCGGGCTAATCGGAGGCTCCATTACCGATAGCGGGCGGCAATCATTGCACTAAGCCAGCCCAGATAAAGGTGTTACACGTCTAAACCGACAGCGGGAGGCGGGCTAATCGGAGGCTCCATTCCAGGTAGCGGGCGGCAACCATTACACTACGCCAGCCCAGAGGAAGGTGTTACCATTTTAGACTGACAGCAGCTAGAAAACGGAACTGGTGCCTTGTTTCAGATATTACTTATAGACACTTTGTTGCAGTCTAACCCAGAGCAGTAAAACAGTGTAATTCAGCTTGACTAGAAGAATACTTACTGCTAACACTATAGAGCTACAGTGAATTTATCATTAACTTGGCTATCTGTACCTCCATAACAATATATAACTTTAACTTGAAACGTTTACTTCATTTCTATGAGGGAGCGCCAGACGGAGTGTAAAGAAGTATCAAAGAGAGAACTAAGTTAATGAAAATCGGTGTCCGCACACTGTAATTAATCATATACATCTCTAGACAGCACTATCGTTAAAGGTAACACTACTAAATTATTTACATCTTTCCCTTGGAATTAATAATCTACGTTGCCTTATACTATAATCCTTTTGCAACATTGTCAACTAAAACTCTACTAATCGCACCATCAGCAGCTAAGACTAATTGCTCCGATCTCAACTCACGCTCTACTAACTGTGCCTCTTATGTTTGCTCTAACAGACGATTAATAGAAATAGAGCAGGGTGACAAATATACTACATTAATCCCTTTGTAGGAGATTACTACTTCGCAAGAACTCGGGCAGATTGAGGGACCGGGGGTTTGGAATAAACTTTCAGAGTCACGGGTTAGAAACTCTATAGGGAGAGGACACTATAACTTTACAATTGGGATCTCCTTCCCCTTTACTGGCCAGTCCCGTAAGTTCATGTGCACCAACGAGAAGAACTGAGTACTCAGATAGACAAACTAAGACATTATACTATAGGAAGAGGATATTGCTTAATGTTATTGACGGATTAACTGAATGCATTATTGAATGTATTATTCATATTTATTGATAGTAAATCTGTTATACATGTAATGTGATTTAGGGTGCAATAACCCCTTGCTTTTAGGTGTTCCAGTGACATCGGGTATAACCAACAGGACGGAAGTCAGGTTCCGGTGTAATAAAACGTTACTTCAGTGGTTCTTTATTACTTGTGATAATATTCGGTTGGTTCGGTATTATTATATGATGAAATGCCTGCGGTTGTATTGAAATTTCTGCAATAAGATAAACAGGAGAATTAATAAAACAATATTACGTCACAACGTTTCTGTATTAGTCTCATACAATTCCTACTCGCCTCTCTGTGAAGAACGGAGAATAAAACTTCTTTGGATATAAGGAATAACATAGAAGAGATACCAACATATATATCTCTTTACTAGTAGTCGAAACAATCCCGATCAGCGTGTTTACATTTGTCCGCACTGGGACGGGCGCCCAGCATCCTCTACGGACTAGGAGAAAAAGATTTACCGGTAGGTTTAAAATCTTATTTTCTCTTACGTCCTAGAGGATGCTGGGGACTCCGTAAGGACCATGGGGATTATACCAAAGCTCCAAAACGGGCGGGAGAGTGCAGATGACTCTGCAGCACCGATTGAGCAAACATGAGGTCCTCATCAGCCAGGGTATCAAACTTGTAGAACTTTGCAAAGGTGTTTGAACCTGACCAAGTCGCCACTCGGCAAAGCTGTAATGCCGAGACACCTCGGGCAGCCGCCGAAGAAGAGCCCACCTTCCTAGTGGAATGGGCCTTTACCGAATTTGGTAACGGCAATCCAGCCGTAGAATGAGCCAGCTGAATCGTGTTACAGATCCAGCGAGCAATAGTCTGCTTAGAAGCAGGAGCGCCAACCTTGTCGGCTGGATACAGGACAAACAGTGCTTCTGTTTTCCTAACCCGAGCCGTTGTGGCCACATAAATTTTCAATGCCCTGACCACATCAAGGGACTCGGAATCCTCCAAGTCCCGCGTAGCCACAGGCACCACAATAGGTTGGTTCATATGAAAAGATGAAACCACCTTAGGCAAAAATTGAGGACGAGTCCGCAACTCTGCTCTATCCACATGGAAAATCAGATAGGGGCTTTTGTGAGATAAAGCCGCCAACTCAGACACTCACCTTGCCAAGGCCAACAACATGACCACTTTCCAAGTGAGATACTTTAATTCCGCCGTCTGAAGAGGCTCAGAACCAGTGAGACTTAAGGAACCTCAACACCACGTTAAGGTCCCATGGTTCCACTGGAGGCACAAAAGGAGCTGGATATGCAGCACTCCCTTCACAAAAGTCTGTACTTCTGGGAGAGAAGCCAATTCCCTTTGAAAGAAAATGGATAGGGCCGAAATCTGAACCTTAATGGAGCCTAATTTTAGGCCCAAATTCACTCCAGTCTGTAGGAAGTGAAGGAAACGGCCCAGATGGAATTCTTCCGGAGGAGCATTCCTGGACTCACACCAAGACACATACTTCCTCCATATACGGTGATAATGTTTTGCTGTCACGTCCTTCCTAGCCTTTATCAGAGTAGGAATGACCTCATCCGGAATGCCCTTTTCCGCTAGGATCCGGCGTTCAACCGCCATGCCGTCAAACGCAGCCGCGGTAAGTCCTGGAACAGACAGGGCCCCTGCTGCAACAGGTCCTCTCTGAGAGGAAGAGGCCACGGATCTTCTGTGAGCATTTCCTGCAGATCCGGATACCAGGCCCTTCTAGGCCAATCTGGAACAATGAGAATTGTTTGTACTCCTCTTCGTCTTATGAATCTCAATATCTTGGAAATGAGAGGAAGAGGAGGGAACACATAGACCGACTGGAACACCCACGGTGTCACCAGGGCGTCCACTGCTACCGCCTGAGGGTCCCTTGACCTGGCGCAATACCTCGGAAGTTTCTTGTTGAGGCGTGACGCCATCATGTCTATTTGAGGCAGTCCCCACTGACTTGCAATCTCTGCGAAGACTTCCTGATGAAGTCCCCACTCTCCTGGATGTAGGTCGTGTCTGCTGAGGAAGTCCGCTTCCCAGTTGTCCACTCCCGGAATGAAGACTGCTGTCAGAGCGCTTACATGATTTTCCGCCCAGCGAAGAATCCTGGCAGCTTCCGCCATTGCCACCCTGCTCTTTGTTCTGCCTTGACGGTTTATATGAGCCACTGCGGTGATGTTGTCTGACTGAATCAGAACCGGTAGGTCGCGAAGCAAATTCTCCGCTTGACGAAGGCCGTTGTATATGGCCCTTAATTCCAGTATGTTGATGTGTAGACAAGCCTCCTGGCTTGACTATAGCCCTTGGAAGTTTCTTCCCTGTGTGACTGCTCCCCATCCTCGGAGGCTCGCATCCGTGGTTACCAGAACCCAGTCCTGAATGCCGAACCTGCAACCCTCTAGAAGGTGAGCACTCTGCAGCCACCACAGGAGAGATACCCTGGCCCTGGGGGACAGGCTGATCATCTGATGAATCTGTAGATGTGACCCGGACCACTTGTCCAGAAGGTCCCACTGAAAAGTCCTCGCATGAAACCTGCCACCATCTTTCCCAGAACTCGAGTGCAGTGATGCACCGACACCCTTTTTGGCTTCAAGAGGTCCCTGACCAAGTTCAGGAGTTCTTGGGCCTTTTCCCTCAGGAGAAAAACCCTTTTCTGGTCTGTATCCAGAATCATGCCTAAGAAAGGCAACCGGGTCGTTGGAACCAACTGTGACTTTGGGAGAATGAGAATCCATCCGTGCTGCTGCAACACCCTCAGGGAGAGTGATACGCTGTTCAGCAACTGCTCTCTTGATCTCGCTTTTATTAGGAGATCGTCCAAGTACGGGATAATTGTGACTCCCTGCTTGCGCAGGAGCACCATAATTTCCGCCATTACCTTGGTGAAAATCCTCGGAGCCGTGGAAAGCCTCATACGGCAACGTCTGAAATTGGTAATGACAATCCTGTACAGCAAATCTCAGGAACGCCTGATGAGGCGGATATATGGGCACATGAAGGTATGCATCCTTTATGTCCAGGGACACCATATAATCCCCCCCCCCCCCCCCTCCAGGCTGGCGATGACCGCTCTGAGCGATTCCATCTTGAACTTGAACCTTTTTAAGTATAGGTTTAAGGATTTTAAATTCAGAATGGGTCTGACCGAACCGTCCGGTTTCAGGACCACAAACAGGGTTGAGTAATAACCCATCCCCTGCTGAAGCAGGGGAACTTTGACCACCACTTGTTGTAGACACAATTTTTTAATTGCATTTAAAACTACCTCCCTCTCTGGAGAAGAAGCCGGTAAGGCCGATTTGAAAAACCGGCGAGGAGGCACCTCTTCGAATTCCAGCTTGTAGCCCTGGGAAACAATGTCTATTGCCCAGGGATCCACCTGTGATTGAACCCAGACGTGGCTGAAAAGTCGAAGACGTGCCCCCACTGGGGCGGACTCCCTCAGCGGAGCCCCAGCATCATGCGGCGGATTTAGTAGAAGCCGGTGAGGACTTTTGCTCCTGGAACTAGCTGTAGTTGGCAGCTTTTTCCTCTTGCCCTTACCTCTGGCAAGAAAGGAAGATCCCCGTACTCTCTTGGATTTATGCGACCGAAAGGACTGCATCTGATAATGTGGCGTTTTCTTAGGCTGTGAGGAAACATAAGGCAAAAAAGTTGATTTACCTGCAGTAGCTGTGGAAACCAGGTCCGTGAGACCTTCCCCAAACAATTCCTCACCCTTGTAAGGCAAAACCTCCATATGCCTCTTCGAGTCGGCATCACCCGTCCATTGTCGGGTCCACAGGGCTCGCCTAGCAGAAATCGCCATAGCGTTGGCTCTGGAACCCAGTAGGCCAACGTCTATCTGAGCATCTCTCATGTATAGGACAGCATCCTTAATATGACCCAAGGTCAATAAAATGGTTTCCTTATCCAGGGTATCAATATCAGCAGATAAGGTATCTGTCCACGCTGCAACAGCGCTACAAACCCAAGCCGACACTATTGCCGGTCTGAGTAATGTACCAGTATGTGTGTAAATTGACTTCAAGGTAGTCTCCTGCCTGCGATCAGCAGAATCCTTGAGGGCCGCGGTATCTTAAGATGGCAGCACTACCTTTTTGGATAAGCGTGTCAGCGCTTTGTCCACCCTTGGGGAAGATTCCCACCGTATCCTGTCCTTAGCCGGGAAAGGATACGCCATAAGAATCCTTTCGGGAATCTGCAGTTTTTTGTCTGGAGTTTCCCAAGCCTTTTCAAACAACTCATTTAGCTCATGTGAAGGGGGAAAAGTAACCTCAGGCTTCTTTTCTTTAAACATGTGGACCCTCGTGTCATGTACAGAAGGGTCATCTGTGATATGCAACACATCTTTTATTGCAATAATCATATAATGAATACTTTTAGCCAATTTTGGCTGCAACTTCGCATCATCATAGTCGACACTGGAGTCAGAATCCGTGTCGGTATCAGTGTCTACTACTTGGGATAGTGGGCGCTTTTGAGACCCAGAAGGTCCCTGCGACATAGTGAAAGGCAGTGCTTGACTCCCTGTACCTTCCCTGGACTCAGCTTTGTCCAACCTTTTGTGTAATAAATTCACATTTGCATTTAAAACATTCCACATATACAACCAGTCAGGTGTCGGCGTTGCCGACGGAGACACCACACTCATTTGCTCCACCTGCTCCCTAGAAGAGCCTTCCGCTTCAGACATGCCGACACACGCGTACCGACACCCAACACACTCAGGGAAATCTCTAATCTGGAGACAATTCCCCCACAAGGCCCCTTGGAGAGACAGAGAGAGAGTATGCCAGCACACACCCAGCGCCAATGACCCTGGAAAAAATTCCCAGATATACAGCGCTTTTATATATGTATATATTCACTGCGCCAATTATGTGCCCCCCTTCTTTAAAACCCTCTGTCACCGTGTTCAGCAGGGGAGAGTCTGGGGAGCCAGCTTCTCAGCGGTGTGCTGTGGAGAAAATGGCGCTGGTTAGTGCTGAGGGATCAAGCTCCGCCCCCTCAGCGGCGGGCTTCGGTCCCTCTCGATTTCTTCAAAAACTGGCGGGGGATACCTATATACAGCCCTCAGCCTATATATATATACTTTTGCCAGTCCTAGAGGTGTAAAATTGCTGCCCAGGGCGCCCCCCCTGCGCCTTGCACCCATCAGTGCCTGCCGTGTGTGTGGGAGCAATGGCGCGCAGCGTTACCGCTGCGCGTTACCTCAGTGAAGATCTGAAGTCTGCCGCCTCTGAAGTCTTCTATCTTCTTATACTCACCCGGCTTCTATCTTCCGGCTCTGTGAGGAGGACGGCGGCGCGGCTCCGGGACGAACTGCAAGGAGAGACCTGCGTTCCGACCCCCTCTGGAGCTAATGGTGTCCAGTAGCCTAAGAAGCAGAGCCTAGCATTTAAGTAGGTCTGCTTCTCTCTCCTCAGTCCCACGATGCAGGGACCCTGTTGCCAGCAGGGCTCCCTGAAAATAAAAAACCTAACAAATATACTTTCTTTCAGGGAAACTCAGGAGAGCTCCCTGTAGTGCACCTAGTCTCCTCTGGGCACAGTATCAAACTGAGGTCTGGAGGAGGGGCATAGAGGGAGGAGCCAGTGCACACCCATATCTAAAGTTCTTTTTAGTGCCCATGTCTCCTGCGGAGCCCGTCTATCCCCATGGTCCTTACGGAGTCCCCAGCATCCTCTAGGACGTAAGAGAAATGATTATATGCAAACTATGGGGGTGATTCAGACCTGATCGCTGGGCTGCAAACTTTGCTGTCCTGCATTCAGATAGTCTCCGCCTCCAGGAGGAGTGTAAATTCGCCCGTGCAAGTGTGCGATCCCATGTGTACGCCGAGCTGCAAAAATCCACTTTGTGCAGACTCTGCGCAGCCCAGGACTTACACCTACAGTGCGATCACATCTGGCTGATCGGGGCCGGAGCTGACGTCAGACACCCTCCCAGAAAACACTTGGGAACGCCTGCGTTTTTCCGGACACTCCCAGTAAATGGTCACTTACCACCCCCAAACGGCTTCCTCCTGTCAATCTCCTTGCGAGCGCCCGCTCAACCGGATTTTTCGCACCATCTTGTCGCTGACCAGCAATGGCCATTGTTGCTGTCCAACGTGTGTGCGCATTGCGGTGCATAAGCATGCGCAGTTAATACCTGATTGCCCGCTATGCGAAAACTCACAGGTCTGAATCACCCACTATATCACTGTCCGTACCTCACTAGCCTACTCGTTTTGGAACCATCAAAGCAAATACTTTATGGTAGATGCTAGAATCAAGTGGGCTAAGGGACCTTTTCCGTAAGGGGGAGGAGTTACGACGCAAGGGGGAGGAGCTAGGCCAGCGGGATAGTTCCTCTACTATCCACGCCACCAACTATTACCTTTAGTAATTAGGTGGTGAGCGAAGCGTGGCGAGCGAAGCGAGCCCGCGAGGGTACTTTTCGGGTACCCTGTTCGCCCGTAGCTCCTCCCCCTGGTGACGTAGCTCCTCCCCTCAATACGTCACAAGGTCCCTTCAGCCCCTCCGATATAGAACCAACCAATACTTTATAGCTCCGAACTGTGCCGTGATTTACATTTATTTTGTCGTAGATCGGAACGGCTGAGAAATGTTCTATTTCAAACAGTTTCTGCGCATAATTTCAGAACATAAGGATCCATCTTCCAACATTCTGCGTCCAATCCAACTTTCCAACGTGAGATGTCAGTATCTGCCGGAGAGTTACTGAGGACCCTCTCTCTGTAGCTGGCTACAGGAAGGTATCATACAGGTGCTCAGTTGAACCAGGGTCAGGCAGCATGGAAGAATACAATTAAATATTGCAGATTTTGTCTATCGGTGAGAACCTCTCCCACAGGCAGGAAACAGCTGAGTCTACATTCATGTTTCTGGGTGAAAGTTAATAGACAAACTTCCTGCATCAGACACAGAATGGGACTTACTGATGCCAAAGGTCACAGAGAAGACATGATGGAAGGTAGCTGTTCATGCAGGCGTAGTAGTGTGTGCAATGGAGGCTGCAGTAGACCAACATGCAGATCTCCAATAATGTGTGTTGTTGGGGATGGCTATCAGAGCCACCACCATCGATGGCAACAAATTATTTGGTTCTATAACTTCAATGGTTCTTGCATGTACAGAATAGACTTGGCTCATCCGGTTGCGCGGCGGCCTGGCTGGCTTCATTCTGAGCTTAGTTTAACTTTTGACTCTGGGGCGAGGCCGGGAGAGGCGTCTCAGTCAACATAATGGCACATTCTGTGAACTGGGGTGGGGGTTGGGCCTCGGGCCTGCGGCTACCATCAATGGCGGGAAACCATCTGGTGCAACGCTACTGCTGATAAAACGTCTTACTTTGATAATAAAACTAGTTACTTTGGATTTAAATGGGTATTCTATGGGTATAACTGAGAACAGTCTTAAACTGGTTCACATTTGCAATGCACTTTAGTAAAGCTGAACATAGTGAGACTCTTCTCTGCTGTATACCTTAGGCTGGGCACACAGCCCGCAGCAATGACTTGCATGCATTGTATTCAGCACTGGCCAACCCAACAGTGACCACCCCGTTATACCCATTACTGGAAGGCCTATCATTCCATGAAAAACAACAAGCACATTATGAGAACCCAGGTATGCCTAGCAATACACAAAATATTATTCCAAATACTAAGAAAACCTGTTACACTGAGCAAGCAAACAGCATATTACAGTGCAATAAGCAGCATGTTATCTGGAGTAACACACCTCATGTACCCAGCAATAAGCAGCATGTTATCTGGAGTAACACACCGCATGTACCCAGCAATAAGCAGCCTGTTATCTGGAGTAACACACCGCATGTACCCAGCAATAAGCAGCATGTTATCTGAAGTAACACACCGCATGTACCCAGCAATAAGCAGCGTGTTATCTGGAGTAACACACCGCATGTACCCAGCAATAAGCAGCGTGTTATCTGGAGTAACACACCGCATGTACCCAGCAATAAGCAGCCTGTTATCTGGAGTAACACACCGCATGTACCCAGCGATAAGCAGCCTGTTATCTGGAGTAACACACCGCATGTACCCAGCGATAAGCAGCCTGTTATCTGGAGTAACACACCGCATGTACCCAGCAATAAGCAGCCTGTTATCTGGAGTAACACACCGCATGTACCCAGCAATAAGCAGCCTGTTATCTGGAGTAACACACCGCATGTACCCAGCAATAAGCAGCATGTTATCTGGAGTAACACACCGCATGTACCCAGCAATAAGCAGCCTGTTATCTGGAGTAACACACCGCATGTACCCAGCAATAAGCAGCATGTTATCTGGAGTAACACACCGCATGTACCCAGCAATAAGCAGCATGTTATCTGGAGTAACACACCGCATGTACCCAGCAATAAGCAGCATGTTATCTGGAGTAACACACCGCATGTACCCAGCAATAAGCAGCCTGTTATCTGGAGTAACACACCGCATGTACCCAGCAATAAGCAGCATGTTATCTGGAGTAACACACCGCATGTACCCAGCAATAAGCAGCATGTTATCTGGAGTAACACACCGCATGTACCCAGCAATAAGCAGCATGTTATCTGGAGTAACACACCGCATGTACCCAGCAATAAGCAGCATGTTATCTGGAGTAACACACCGCATGTACCCAGCAATAAGCAGCATGTTATCTAGAGTAACACACCGCATGTACCCAGCAATAAGCAGCATGTTATCTGGAGTAACACACCGCATGTACCCAGCAATAAGCAGCCTGTTATCTGGAGTAACACACCGCATGTACCCAGCGATAAGCAGCCTGTTATCTGGAGTAACACACCGCATGTACCCAGCGATAAGCAGCCTGTTATCTGGAGTAACACACCGCATGTACCCAGCAATAAGCAGCCTGTTATCTGGAGTAACACACCGCATGTACCCAGCAATAAGCAGCATGTTATCTGGAGTAACACACCGCATGTACCCAGCAATAAGCAGCATGTTATCTGGAGTAACACACCGCATGTACCCAGCAATAAGCAGCATGTTATCTGGAGTAACACACCGCATGTACCCAGCAATAAGCAGCATGTTATCTGGAGTAACACACCGCATGTACCCAGCAATAAGCAGCATGTTATCTAGAGTAACACACCGCATGTACCCAGCAATAAGCAGCATGTTATCTGGAGTAACACACCGCATGTACCCAGCAATAAGCAGCATGTTATCTGGAGTAACACACCGCATGTACCCAGCAATAAGCATCATGTTATCTGGAGTAACACACCGCATGTACCCAGCAATAAGCAGCATGTTATCTAGAGTAACACACCGCATGTACCCAGCAATAAGCAGCATGTTATCTGGAGTAACACACCGCATGTACCCAGCAATAAGCAGCATGTTATCTGGAGTAACACACCGCATGTACCCAGCAATAAGCATCATGTTATCTGGAGTAACACACCGCATGTACCCAGCAATAAGCAGCGTGTTATCTGGAGTAACACACCGCATGTACCCAGCAATAAGCAGCGTGTTATCTGGAGTAACACACCGCATGTACCCAGCAATAAGCAGCGTGTTATCTGGAGTAACACACCGCATGTACCCAGCAATAAGCAGCATGTTATCTGGAGTAACACACCGCATGTACCCAGCAATAAGCAGCATGTTATCTGGAGTAACACCGCATGTACCCAGCAATAAGCAGCATGTTATCTGGAGTAACACACCGCATGTACCCAGCAATAAGCAGCATGTTATCTGGAGTAACACACCGCATGTACCCAGCAATAAGCAGCCTGTTATCTGGAGTAACACACCGCATGTACCCAGCAATAAGCAGCATGTTATCTGGAGTAACACACCGCATGTACCTAGCAATAAGCAGCATGTTATCTGGAGTAACACACCGCATGTACCCAGCAATAAGCAGCATGTTATCTGGAGTAACACACCGCATGTACCCAGCAATAAGCAGCCTATTATCTGGAGTAACACACCGCATGTACCCAGCAGTAAGCAACCTGTTATCTGGAGTAACACACCGCATGTACCCAGCAATAAGCAGCATGTTATCTGGAGTAACACACCGCATGTACCCAGCAATAAGCAGCGTGTTATCTGGAGTAACACACCGCATGTACCCAGCAATAAGCAGCGTGTTATCTGTAGTAACACACCGCATGTACCCAGCAATAAGCAGCATGTTATCTGGAGTAACACACCGCATGTACCCAGCAATAAGCAGCATGTTATCTGGAGTAACACACCGCATGTACCCAGCAATAAGCAGCATGTTATCTGGAGTAACACACCGCATGTACCCAGCAATAAGCAGCATGTTATCTGGAGTAACACACCGCATGTACCCAGCAATAAGCAGCATGTTATCTGGAGTAACACACCGCATGTACCCAGCAATAAGCAGCCTGTTATCTGGAGTAACACACCGCATGTACCCAGCAATAAGCAGCCTGTTATCTGGAGTAACACACCGCATGTACCCAGCAATAAGCAGCCTGTTATCTGGAGTAACACACCGCATGTACCCAGCAATAAGCAGCATGTTATCTGGAGTAACACACCGCATGTACCCAGCAATAAGCAGCATGTTATCTGGAGTAACACACCGCATGTACCCAGCAATAAGCAGCATGTTATCTGGAGTAACACACCGCATGTACCCAGCAATAAGCAGCGTGTTATCTGGAGTAACACACCGCATGTACCCAGCAATAAGCAGCGTGTTATCTGGAGTAACACACCGCATGTACCCAGCAATAAGCAGCCTGTTATCTGGAGTAACACACCGCATGTACCCAGCAATAAGCAGCCTGTTATCTGGAGTAACACACCGCATGTACCCAGCAATAAGCAGCCTGTTATCTGGAGTAACACACCGCATGTACCCAGCAATAAGCAGCCTGTTATCTGGAGTAACACACCGCATGTACCCAGCAATAAGCAGCATGTTATCTGGAGTAACACACCGCATGTACCCAGCAATAAGCAGCATGTTATCTGGAGTAACACACCGCATGTACCCAGCAATAAGCAGCATGTTATCTGGAGTAACACACCGCATGTACCCAGCAATAAGCAGCATGTTATCTGGAGTAACACACCGCATGTACCCAGCAATAAGCAGCATGTTATCTGGAGTAACACACCGCATGTACCCAGCAATAAGCAGCCTGTTATCTGGAGTAACACACCGCATGTACCCAGCAATAAGCAGCCTGTTATCTGGAGTAACACACCGCATGTACCCAGCAATAAGCAGCCTGTTATCTGGAGTAACACACCGCATGTACCCAGCAATAAGCAGCCTGTTATCTGGAGTAACACACCGCATGTACCCAGCAATAAGCAGCCTGTTATCTGGAGTAACACACCGCATGTACCCAGCAATAAGCAGCCTGTTATCTGGAGTAACACACCGCATGTACCCAGCAATAAGCAGCCTGTTATCTGGAGTAACACACCGCATGTACCCAGCAATAAGCAGCCTGTTATCTGGAGTAACACACAGCATGTACCCAGCAATAAGCAGCCTGTTATCTGGAGTAACACACCGCATGTACCCAGCAATAAGCAGCCTGTTATCTGGAGTAACACACCGCATGTACCCAGCAATAAGCAGCCTGTTATCTGGAGTAACACACCGCATGTACCCAGCAATAAGCAGCATGTTATCTGGAGTAACACACCGCATGTACCCAGCAATAAGCAGCATGTTATCTGGAGTAACACACCGCATTTACCCAGCAATAAGCAGCATGTTATCTGGAGTAACACACCGCATGTACCCAGCAATAAGCAGCATGTTATCTGGAGTAACACACCGCATGTACCCAGCAATAAGCAGCATGTTATCTGGAGTAACACACCGCATGTACCCAGCAATAAGCAGCATGTTATCTGGAGTAACACACCGCATGTACCCAGCAATAAGCAGCCTGTTACCCTGAGCAACAAACAGCATGCTGTGCCCAGTGCCGTAACTAGACATTTTAGCGTGCAAGAAACAGCATCGGCGCCCCCCCCCCCATATACAAAACAGGGCCAGTGCGCACCACAGGTGTGCATAAAAATATGGAGGTGTGGGGAAGGGGCGTGGCCACAAAATAATACCAATTCATATTACACTGTACAGTAGTCTCCATTATTCAAATTACGCCACACAGTAGCGCCACTTACACACATTACACCAGGTAGGGCCCCTTGTACACATTATGCCAAGTAGAGTCCCTGTCACACATTACGGCAGGTAGAGTCCCCCTTTTACACATTATGGCAGGTAGCGCTCTCTTTTACACATTACGGCAGGTAGAGTTCAATTTTTACACAATACAGCAGGTAGAGTCCCCCTTTTACACATTACGGCAGGTAGAGCTCCCTTTTACACATTACAGCAGGTAGAGTCCCCCTTTTACACATTACGGCAGGTAGAGCTCTCTTTTACACATTACAGCAGGTAGAGTCCCCCTTTTACACATTACGGCAGGTAGAGCTCCCTTTTACACATTACAGCAGGTAGAGTCCCCCTTTTACACATTACGGCAGGTAGAGCTCCCTTTTACACATTACAGCAGGTAGAGTCCCCCTTTTACACATTACGGCAGCAGAGTCCCCCTTTTTACACATTGGGCAGCAGAGTCCCCGTTTTACACATTAAGCTGGCAGAGGTCCCCATTTACAAAAAGAGAGTGAGAGAGAGGGGGATGAGGAAAGAGGGACTGAGAGAGTGGGGTTGAGGACAAAAGAGAGAGAGTGAGAGAGTGGGGGCTGAGGACAAATGAGAGAGAGAGAAAGAGAGGATAGAAAGAGTGACTCAGTCAGGGCATATAAACATCCGCACTCACTCCGTATATCGGAGAAACAAACAGCATATTATACACAGCAATAAGCAGCATGTTATCTGGAGTAAAACACAGCATATTATACACAGCAATAAGCAGCACGATATACGGAGTAACACACAGCATATTATACACAGCAATAAGCAGCACGATATACGGAGTAACACACAGCATATTATACACAGCAATAAGCAGCACGATATACGGAGTAACACACAGCATATTATACACAGCAATAAGCAGCACGATATACGGAGTAACACACAGCATATTATACACAGCAATAAGCAGCACGATATACGGAGTAACACACAGCATATTATACACAGCAATAAGCAGCACGATATACGGAGTAACACACAGCATATTATACACAGCAATAAGCAGCACGATATACGGAGTAACACACAGCATATTATACACAGCAATAAGCAGCACGATATTTGGAGTAACACACAGAATATTATACACAGCAATAAGCAGCACGATATGCGGAGTAACACAGCATATTATACCCAGCAATAAGTAGCACGATATACAGAGTAACACACAGCATATTATACACAGCAATAAGCAGCACACTATCCGGAGTAACAAACAGCATATTATACACAGCAATAAGCAGCATGTTATCGGGAGTAACACACAGCATATTATACACAGCAATAAGCAGCATGTTATCAGGAGTAACACACAGCATATTATACACAGCAATAAGCAGCACGATATACGGAGTAACACACAGCATATTATACACAGCAATAAGCAGCACGATATACGGAGTAACACACAGCATATTATACACAGCAATAAGCCGCGCGATATATGGAGTAACACACAGAATATTATACACAGCAATAAGCAGCACGATATACGGAGTAACACACAGCATATTATACACAGCAATAAGCAGCACGATATACGGAGTATCACACAGCATATTATACACAGCAATAAGCAGCACGATATCCGGAGTAACACACAGCATATTATACCCAACAATAAGCAGCACGATATACGGAGTAACACACAGCATATTATACCCAGCAATAAGCAGCACGATATACGGAGTAACACACAGCATATTATACACAGCAATAAGCAGCACGATATACGGAGTAACACACAGCATATTATACCCAGCAATAAGCAGCACGATATCCGGAGTAACACACAGCATATTATACCCAGCAATAAGCAGCATGATATATGGAGTAACACACAGCATATTATACACAGCAATAAGCAGCATGTTATCGGGAGTAACACACAGCATATTATACACAGCAATAAGCAGCATGTTATCAGGAGTAACACACAGCATATTATACACAGCAATAAGCAGCACGATATACGGAGTAACACACAGCATATTATACACAGCAATAAGCCGCACGATATATGGAGTAACACACAGAATATTATACACAGCAATAAGCAGCACGATATACGGAGTAACACACAGCATATTATACACAGCAATAAGCAGCACGATATACGGAGTAACACACAACATTTTATACACAGCAATAAGCAGCACGATAGATGGAGTAACACACAGCATATTATACACAGCAATAAGCAGCACAATATACGGAGTAACACACAGCATATTATACACAGCAATAAGCAGCACGATATACGGAGTAACACACAGCATATTATACACAGCAATAAGCAGCACGATATACGGAGTAACACACAGCATATTATACACAGCAATAAGCAGCACGATATACGGAGTAACACACAGCAATAAGCAGCACGATATACGGAGTAACACACAGCATATTATACACAGCAATAAGCCGCACGATATACGAAGTAACACACAGCATATTATACCCAGCAATAAGCAGCACGATATATGGAGAAACACACAGCATATTATACACAGCAATAAGCAGCATGTTATCGAGAGTAACACACAGCATATTATACACAGCAATAAGCAGCACGATATACGGAGTAACACACAGCAATAAGCAGCACGATATACGGAATAACACACAGCATATTATACACAGCAATAAGCAGCACGATATACGGAGTAACACACAGCATATTATACCCAGCAATAAGCAGCACGATATACGGAGTAACACACAGCATATTATACACAGCAATAAGCAGCACGATATACAGAGTAACACACAGCATATTATACCCAGCAATAAGCAGCACGATATACGGAGTAACACACAGCATATTATACACAGCAATAAGCAGCATGTTATCGGGAGTAACACACAGCATATTATACACAGCAATAAGCAGCACGATATACGGAGTAACACACAGCATATTGTACACAGCAATAAGCAGCATGATATCCGGAGTAACACACAGCATATTATACCCAGCAATAAGCAGCACAATATACGGAGTAACACACAGCATATTATACACAGCAATAAGCAGCACGATATACAGAGTAACACACAGCATATTATACACAGCAATAAGCAGCACGATATCCGGAGTAACACACAGCATATTATACCCAGCAATAAGCAGCACGATATACGGAGTAACACACAGCATATTATACACAGCAATAAGCAGCATGTTATCGGGAGTAACACACAGCATATTATACACAGCAATAAGCAGCATGTTATCGGGAGTAACACACAGCATATTATACACAGCAATAAGCAGCACGATATACGGAGTAACACACAGCATATTATACACAGCAATAAGCAGCACGATATCCGGAGTAACACACAGCATATTATACACAGCAATAAGCAGCACGATATCCGGAGTAACACACAGCATATTGGGCGGAATGTACAAAATGGAAAATGCGGTAAACCCGTTTACTGCATTTTCTGAATGTACTAAGCCCCATATATTTTATATTAATGTACATCATATTATACCCAGTGACAATCAAAATATCACAACCAGTTATGGCCAATAAGAACCAGCACACTGAAATCAACAATGAGTATATCATGTGAGTCATGAACAGCACAGCTCCCATATAACCAGTGCATTTTACCGACAGAAGCTTCATGTTATGTAAGTAGCCATTTATATGACAAACTGGCCATTCTTATGTATATCATAAGCACAGGTGATCAACATTTACAGTAGTGATGAGCGGGTTCGGTTTCTCGGAAACCGAACCCCCCCGAACTTCACCCATTTTACACGGGTCCGAGGCAGGTTCGAACCTTCCCGCCTTGCTTGGCTAACCCGAGCGCGCCCAAACGTCATCATCCCGCTGTCGGATTCTCGCGAGATTCGGATTCTATATAAGCAGCCGCGCGTCGCCGCCATTTTCACTCGTGCATTGGAGATGATAGGGAGAGGACGTGGCTGGCGTCCTCTCCGTTTATTGTTGAACTTGATTGCTTTATTGCTTAATTGTGGGGAGGACTGGGGAGCAGCTGTTAGGAGGAGTACAGTGCAGAGTTTTGCTGATCAGTGACCACCAGTTTTATCTGTTCTCTGCCTGAAAAAAACGCTCCATATCTGTGCTCAGTGTGCTGCATAATATATCTGTGCTCACACTGCTTAATTGTGGGGACTGGGGAGCAGCTGTATTATATAGCAGGAGTACAGTGCAGAGTTTTGCTGACAGTGACCACCAGTATACGTTGTCTGCCTGAAAAACACTCCATATCTGTGCTCAGTGTGCTGCTTTATTGTGGGGACAGGGAACCACCAGTATAATTAATATTATATAGGAGGAGTACAGTGCAGAGTTTTGCTGACCAGTGACCACCAGTATACTATATATAGCAGTACGATACAGAAGGCCACTGCTGTGCCTACCTCTGTGTCGTCATTAAGTATACTATCCATCTACATTCTATACCTGTGGTGCATTTTAGTTTTGCAGTTTGCTGACACAGTGACCACCAGTATACTATATATAGCAGTACGATACGGAAGGCCACTGCTGTGCCTACCTCTGTGTCGTCATTAAGTATACTATCCATCTACATTCTATACCTGTGGTGCATTTTAGTTTTGCAGTTTGCTGACACAGTGACCACCAGTATATTATATATAGCAGTACGATGCGGAAGGCCACTGCTGTGCCTACCTCTGTGTCGTCATTAAGTATACTATCCATCTACATTCTATACCTGTGGTGCATTTTAGTTTTGCAGTTTGCTGACACAGTGACCACCAGTATATTACATATAGTAGTACGGTAGGCCACTGCTGTACCTACCTCTGTGTCGTCATTAAGTATACTATCCATCTACATTCTATACCTGTGGTGCATTTTAGTTGTGCGCAGTATATATAGTAGTAGGCCATTGCTATTGATACTGGCATATAATTCCACACATAAAAAAATGGAGAACAAAAATGTGGATGATAAAATAGGGAAAGATCAAGATCCATTTCCACCTTGTGCTGAAGCTGCTGCCACTAGTCATGGCCGAGACGATGAAATGCCATCAACGTCATCTGCCAAGGCCGATGCCCAATGTCATAGTAGAGAGCATGTAAAATCCAAAAAACAAAAGTTCAGTAAAATGACCCAAAAATCTAAATTGAAAGTGTCTGAGGAGAAGCGTAAACTTGCCAATATGCCATTTACGACACGGAGTGGTAAGGAACGGCTGAGGCCCTGGCCTATGTTCATGGCTAGTGGTTCAGGTTCACATGAGGATGGAAGCACTCATCCTCTCGCTAGAAAAATGAAAAGACTTAAGCTGGCAAAAGTACAGCAAAGAACTGTGCGTTCTTCTAAATCACAAATCCCCAAGGAGAGTCCAATTGTGTCGGTTGCGATGCCTGACCTTCCCAACACTGGACGGGAAGAGCTTGCGCCTTCCACCATTTGCACGCCCCCTGCAAGTGCTGGAAGGAGCACCCGCAGTCCAGTTCCTGATAGTCAAATTGAAGATGTCAGTGTTGAAGTACACCAGGATGAAGATATGGGTGTTGCTGGCGCTGGGGAGGAAATTGACAAGGAGGATTCTGATGGTGAGGTAGTTTGTTTAAGTCAGGCACCCGGGGAGACACCTGTTGTCCGTGGGACGAATATGGCCATTGACATGCCTGGTCAAAATACAAAAAAAATCACCTCTTCGGTGTGGAATTATTTCAACACAAATGCGGACAACAGGTGTCAAGCCGTGTGTTGCCTTTGTCAAGCTGTAATAAGTAGGGGTAAGGACGTTAACCACCTCGGAACATCCTCCCTTATACGTCACCTGCAGCGCATTCATCGTAAGTCAGTGACAAGTTCAAAAACTTTGGATGACAGCGGAAGCAGTCCACTGACCACTAAATCCCTTCCTCTTGTAACCAAGCTCCTGCAAACCACACCACCAACTCCCTCAGTGTCAATTTCCTCCTTACCCAGGAAAGCCAATAGTCTTGCAGGCCATGTCACTGTCAAGTCTGACGAGTCCTCTCCTGCCTGGGATTCCTCCGATGCATCCTTGAGTGTAACGCCTACTGCTGCTGGCGCTGCTGTTGTTGCTGCTGGGAGTCGATGGTCATCCCAGAGGGGAAGTCGTAAGACCACTTTTACTACTTCCAGTAAGCAATTGACTGTCCAACAGTCCTTTGCGAGGAAGATGAAATATCACAGCAGTCATCCTGCTGCAAAGCAGATAACTCAGGCCTTGGCAGCCTGGGCGGTGAGAAACGTGGTTCCGGTATCCATCGTTAATTCAGAGGCAACTATAGACTTGATTGAGGTACTGTGTCCCCGGTACCAAATACTAGGGATGAGCGGGTTCGGTTCCTCGGAATCCGAACCCGCCCGAACTTCATGTTTTTTTACACGGGGCCGAGCGACTCGGATCTTCCCGCCTTGCTCGGTTAACCCGAGCGCGCCCGAACGTCATCATCCCGCTGTCGGATTCTCGCGAGGCTCGGATTCTATCGCGAGACTCGGATTCTATATAAGGAGCCGCGCGTCGCCGCCATTTTCACACGTGCATTGAGATTCATAGGGAGAGGACGTGGCTGGCGTCCTCTCCGTTTATAGAGAAGAGAGTGAGACAGTAGAGAGAGACACAGTAGTAATTTTGGGGAGCATTAGGAGGAGTACTAGTTACTTGCTGAAGTGATAGATAGTGTGACTGTATATTATCTGACTTGTGGGGGAGACACTGACAGTGGGGAGCAGTTAGAGTCTGAGAGCAGGACTCAGGAGTACATATAACGTACAGTGCACACTTTTGCTGCCAGAGTGCCACACTGCCATTGTGACCACACTGACCACCAGTATAATATATATTGTGATTGTCTGCTTAGGAGTACTACTTGCAAGTTGCTGATAGTGTGACCAGTGACCTGACCACCAGTCACCACCAGTTTAATATATATATATATATATATATATATATATATATAATTGTATATAATATATATATAATATTGTATACCACCTACCCGTGGTTTTTTTTTTCTTTCTTCTTTATACATACTACTATAGTAGCTTACTGTAGCAGTCTGCGGTGCTGCTGAGCTGACTGTGTCCAGCAGGTCCGTCATCAGTCATTACATAATAAATATATATACCTGTCCGGCTGCAGTACTAGTGATATTATATATATATATATTGATTTCATCTCATTATCATCCAGTCTATATTAGCAGCAGACACAGTACGGTAGTCCATGGCTGTAGCTACCTCTGTGTCGGCAGTCGCTCGTCCATCCATAATTGTATACCACCTACCCGTGGTTTTTTTCTTTTCTTTCTTCTTTATACATACTACTATAGTAGCTTACTGTAGCAGTCTGCGGTGCTGCTGAGCTGACAGTGTCCAGCAGGTCCGTCATCAGTCATTACATAATAAATATATATACCTGTCCGGCTGCAGTACTAGTGATATTATATATATATATATATTGATTTCATCTCCTTATCATCCAGTCTATATTAGCAGCAGACACAGTACGGTAGTCCACGGCTGTAGCTACCTCTGTGTCGGCAGTCGCTCGTCCATCCATAATTATATACCACCTACCCGTGGTTTTTTTTTCTCTTTCTTCTTTATACATACTACTATAGTAGCTTACTGTAGCAGTCTGCGGTGCTGCTGAGCTGACAGTGTCCAGCAGGTCCGTCATCAGTCATTACATAATAAATATATATACCTGTCCGGCTGCAGTACTAGTGATATTATATATATATATATATATATATTGATTTCATCTCCTTATCATCCAGTCTATATTAGCAGCAGACACAGTACGGTAGTCCACGGCTGTAGCTACCTCTGTGTCGGCAGTCGCTCGTCCATCCATAATTGTATACCACCTACCCGTGGTTTTTTTTTTCTTTCTTCTTTATACATACTACTATAGTAGCTTACTGTAGCAGTCTGCGGTGCTGCTGAGCTGACAGTGTCCAGCAGGTCCGTCATCAGTCATTACATAATAAATATATATACCTGTCCGGCTGCAGTACTAGTGATATTATATATATATATATATATATATATATATTGATTTCATCTCCTTATCATCCAGTCTATATTAGCAGCAGACACAGTATGGTAATCCACGGCTGTAGCTACCTCTGTGTCGGCAGTCGCTCGTCCAACCATAAGTATACTAGTATCCATCCATCTACATTGTTTACCTGAGGTGCCTTTTAGTTGTGCCTATTAAAATATGGAGAACAAAAATGTTGAGGTTCCAAAATTAGGGAAAGATCAAGATCCACTTCCACCTCGTGCTGAAGCTGCTGCCACTAGTCATGGCCGAGACGATGAAATGCCAGCAACGTCGTCTGCCAAGGCCGATGCCCAATGTCATAGTACAGAGCATGTAAAATCCAAAACACCAAATATCAGTAAAAAAAGGACTCCAAAATCTAAAATAAAATTGTCGGAGGAGAAGCGTAAACTTGCCAATATGCCATTTACCACACGGAGTGGCAAGGAACGGCTGAGGCCCTGGCCTATGTTCATGGCTAGTGGTTCAGCTTCACATGAGGATGGAAGCACTCAGCCTCTCGCTAGAAAACTGAAAAGACTCAAGCTGGCAAAAGCACCGCAAAGAACTGTGCGTTCTTCGAAATCCCAAATCCACAAGGAGAGTCCAATTGTGTCGGTTGCGATGCCTGACCTTCCCAACACTGGACGTGAAGAGCATGCGCCTTCCACCATTTGCACGCCCCCTGCAAGTGCTGGAAGGAGCACCCGCAGTCCAGTTCCTGATAGTCAGATTGAAGATGTCAGTGTTGAAGTACACCAGGATGAGGAGGATATGGGTGTTGCTGGCGCTGGGGAGGAAATTGACAAGGAGGATTCTGATGGTGAGGTGGTTTGTTTAAGTCAGGCACCCGGGGAGACACCTGTTGTCCGTGGGAGGAATAGGGCCGTTGACATGCCTGGTGAAAATACCCAAAAAATCAGCTCTTCGGTGTTTAAGTATTTCACCAGAAATGCGGACAACATTTGTCAAGCCGTGTGTTGCCTTTGTCAAGCTGTAATAAGTAGGGGTAAGGACGTTAACCACCTCGGAACATCCTCCCTTATACGTCACCTGCAGCGCATTCATAATAAGTCAGTGACAAGTTCAAAAACTTTGGGCGACAGCGGAAGCAGTCCACTGACCAGTAAATCCCTTCCTCTTGTAACCAAGCTCACGCAAACCACCCCACCAACTCCCTCAGTGTCAATTTCCTCCTTCCCCAGGAATGCCAATAGTCCTGCATGCCATGTCACTAGCAATTCTGACGAGTCCTCTCCTGCCTGGGATTCCTCCGATGCATCCTTGCGTGTAACGCCTACTGCTGCTGGCGCTGCTGTTGTTGCTGCTGGGAGTCGATGGTCATCCCAGAGGGGAAGTCGTAAGCCCACTTTTACTGCTTCCACCAAGCAATTGACTGTCCAACAGTCATTTGCGAGGAAGATGAAATATCACAGCAGTCATCCTGTTGCAAAGCGGATAACTGAGGCCTTGACAACTATGTTGGTGTTAGACGTGCGTCCGGTATCCGCCGTTAGTTCACAGGGAACTAGACAATTTATTGAGGCAGTGTGCCCCCGTTACCAAATACCATCTAGGTTCCACTTCTCTAGGCAGGCGATACCGAGAATGTACACGGACGTCAGAAAAAGACTCACCAGTGTCCTAAAAAATGCAGTTGTACCCAATGTCCACTTAACCACGGACATGTGGACAAGTGGAGCAGGGCAGGGTCAGGACTATATGACTGTGACAGCCCACTGGGTAGATGTATGGACTCCCGCCGCAAGAACAGCAGCGGCGGCACCAGTAGCAGCATCTCGCAAACGCCAACTCTTTCCTAGGCAGGCTACGCTTTGTATCACCGCTTTCCAGAATACGCACACAGCTGAAAACCTCTTACGGCAACTGAGGAAGATCATCGCGGAATGGCTTACCCCAATTGGACTCTCCTGTGGATTTGTGGCATCGGACAACGCCAGCAATATTGTGTGTGCATTAAATATGGGCAAATTCCAGCACGTCCCATGTTTTGCACATACCTTGAATTTGGTGGTGCAGAATTTTTTAAAAAAACGACAGGGGCGTGCAAGAGATGCTGTCGGTGGCCATAAGAAGAATTGCGGGACACTTTCGGCGTACAGGCACCACGTACAGAAGACTGGAGCACCACCAAAAACTACTGAACCTGCCCTGCCATCATCTGAAGCAAGAAGTGGTAACGAGGTGGAATTCAACCCTCTATATGCTTCAGAGGTTGGAGGAGCAGCAAAAGGCCATTCAAGCCTATACAATTGAGCACGATATAGGAGGTGGAATGTACCTGTCTCAAGCGCAGTGGAGAATGATTTCAACGTTGTGCAAGGTTCTGCAACCTTTTGAACTTGCCACACGTGAAGTCAGTTCAGACACTGCCAGCCTGAGTCAGGTCCTTCCCCTCATCAGGCTTTTGCAGAAGAAGCTGGAGGCATTGAAGGAGGAGCTAAAAGGGAGCGATTCCGCTAGGCACGTGGGACTTATGGATGGAGCCCTTAATTCGCTTAACAAGGATTCACGGGTGGTCAATCTGTTGAAATCAGAGCACTACATTTTGGCCACCGTGCTCGATCCTAGATTTAAAACCTACCTTGGATCTCACTTTCCGGCAGACACAAGTCTGCTGGGGTTCAAAGACCTGCTGGTGACAAAATTGTCAAGTCAAGCGGAACGCGACCTGTCAACATCTCCTCCTTCACATTCTCCCGCAACTGGGGGTGCGAGGAAAAGGCTCAGAATTCCGAGCCCACCCGCTGGCGGTGATGCAGGGCAGTCTGGAGCGACTGCTGATGCTGACATCTGGTCCGGACTGAAGGACCTGACAACGATTACGGACATGTCGTCTACTGTCACTGCATATGATTCTCTCACCATTGAAAGAATGGTGGAGGATTATATGAGTGACCACATCCAAGTAGGCACGTCAGACAGTCCGTACTTATACTGGCAGGAAAAAGAGGCAATTTGGAGGCCCTTGCACAAACTGGCTTTATTCTACCTAAGTTGCCCTCCCACAAGTGTGTACTCCGAAAGAGTGTTTAGTGCCGCCGCTCACCTTGTCAGCAATCTGCGTACGAGGTTACTTCCAGAAAATGTGGAGAAGATGATGTTCATTAAAATGAATTATAATCAATTCCTCCGTGGAGACATTGACCAGCAGCAATTGCCTCCACAAAGTACACAGGGAGCTGAGATGGTGGATTCCAGTGGGGATGAATTGATAATCTTTGAGGAGCGGGATGTACACGGTGATATATCGGAGGATGATGATGAGGTGGACATCTTGCCTCTATAGAGCCAGTTTGTGCAAGGAGAGATTAATTGCTTCTTTTTCGGTGGGGGTCCAAACCAACCCGTCATTTCAGTCACAGTCGTGTGGCAGACCCTGTCACTGAAATGATGGGTTGGTTAAAGTGTGCATGTCCTGTTTATACAACATAAGGGTGGGTGGGAGGGCCCAAGGACAATTCCATCTTGCACCTCTTTTTTCTTTCATTTTTATTTGCGTCATGTGCTGTTTGGGGAGTGTTTTTTGGAAGGGCCATCCTGCGTGACACTGCAGTGCCACTCCTAGATGGGCCAGGTGTTTGTGTCGGCCACTAGGGTCGCTTAGATTACTCACACAGCTACCTCATTGCGCCTCTTTTTTTCTTCTTTGCGTCATGTGCTGTTTGGGGAGTGTTTTTTGGAAGGGCCATCCTGCGTGACACTGCAGTGCCACTCCTAGATGGGCCAGGTGTTTGTGTCGGCCACTAGGGTCGCTTAGCTTACTCACACAGCTACCTCATTGCGCCTCTTTTTTTCTTCTTTGCGTCATGTGCTGTTTGGGGAGTGTTTTTTGGAAGGGCCATCCTGCGTGACACTGCAGTGCCACTCCTAGATGGGCCAGGTGTTTGTGACGGCCACTAGGGTCGCTTGTCTTACTCACACAGCTACCTCATTGCGCCTCTTTTTTTCTTCTTTGCGTCATGTGCTGTTTGGGGAGTGTTTTTTGGAAGGGCCATCCTGCGTGACACTGCAGTGCCACTCCTAGATGGGCCAGGTGTTTGTGTCGGCCACTAGGGTCGCTTAGCTTACTCACACAGCTACCTCATTGCGCCTCTTTTTTTCTTCTTTGCGTCATGTGCTGTTTGGGGAGTGTTTTTTGGAAGGGCCATCCTGCGTGACACTGCAGTGCCACTCCTAGATGGGCCAGGTGTTTGTGTCGGCCACTAGGGTCGCTTAGCTTAGTCATCCAGCGACCTCGGTGCAAATTTTAGGACTAAAAATAATATTGTGAGGTGTGAAGTATTCAGAATAGACTGAAAATGAGTGGAAATTATGGTTTTTGAGGTTAATAATACTTTGGGATCAAAATGACCCCCAAATTCTATGATTTAAGCTGTTTTTTAGGGTTTTTTGAAAAAAAACACCCGAATCCAAAACACACCCGAATCCGACAAAAAAAAATTCGGTGAGGTTTTGCCAAAACGCGGTCGAACCCAAAACACGGCCGCGGAACCGAACCCAAAACCAAAACACCAAACCCGAAAAATGTCCGGTGCACATCACTAATTTACAGTGAATTTTTATTATATACAACAAGGATATTAAAGAAAGCAATGATCCACATATCCTGCAGTGCAGGGACGTAGCAGAACTTTGTGGGCTCCATAGCAACATTCTGAGGGGGCCCCTGTGAACTTTTAGCAGTTGTTAATTTTATGCCCCATAATAGTGTCCTTGTTTATTTCATAAATCATAGTAATGCCCTAGTTCACATTATGTCACATTGTAGGGCTGCCAGTACACATTATGCAACATAGTACCCCCAGTTTACACATTATGACATACAGTGTCCCCAGTTCATATTATGCCACATTACAGAGCCCCCACTTTATATTGTGCCACATTACCGTGCCCCGGTTCATATAACGCCACATTACAGTGCCCCAATTCAGATTATTCCACATTACAGTGCCCCAGTTTATATAACGCCACATTACAGTGCCCAATTCATATTATGCCACATTACAGTGCCCCAGTTCATAAAATGCCACATTACGGTGCCCTTATTCATATTATACCACATTACAGTGCCGCAGTTTATATAACGCCACATTACAGTGCCCCCCTTTATATTGTGCCACATTACAGTGCCCCACTTTATATTGTGCCACATTACAATGCCCCAGTTCATAAAATGCCACATTACGGTGCCCCAATTCATATTATGCCACATTACAGTGCTCCAGTTCATATTATCTACCAGCCAATGCTGTAAAATGTATCTAACACATGTAACTGTGACAGGGAAGGTGGCTTCTCTCAGCTCTGGGCCCCATAGCAGCTGCACTCCCTGCATCTATGGTAGCTACGCCCCTGTATATAACACATGTAACTGTGATATGGTAGCTATGCCCTTGCTGCAGTGGGAAAATGTATTACACCTGTCCTATCACCCCTGTTATTCCAAACATGAGATCAAGGATAGTAGTACGTGATGTCCCCAATACTGACTTATTGACTGCTAAAATACCAGACCAGCTCTCCAGTGACAGCTTTACGTACAAAGCTGATGACAATCAGTTTACACATAGGGGCAGTTTATTTACTGCACGTATTTTGCTGCCTGAGGCAAGGTACAAAATATGTATGATCTCCAAAGACAAAACAAGTGACCCTTCATTTTTCTGCAGTGTACAAAGACTTTCTATTACGTATCAATAAATCAAAGGGTGACTTGGGATAATTATCTCAATTCAAGTTGCAGTCTGATTTCAGAAATTGCAAGGCGTTCCACGCTAGCAATCCAATTGGTTCACTAAAAGCAGAAACGTGGCAAAAGGGTCAAAAGGTTACATACTGAAGGATAGACTTCTGCTCACTATTTTGTGGAATATACAAAACCATAGAACAGCATCTATTTCTTAAAGGTCAATCCAAATCGATTTTAAATCAATGTAATCAATTCTGTGTTTCACGGATAACTCGAACATTAACAAACATTTAAAAATTGTGTTAAAAAAATCTTCTGTTTGTAAATGCGCATTTCAGCTTCGGAAACACAACACTGATTTAGACTGATTAGTAAATATACTAGGGATGTGCACTTGAAATTTTTCGGGTTTTGAGTTTTGGTTTTGGGTTCGGTTCCGCGGCCGTGTTTTGGGTTCGACCGCGTTTTGGCAAAACCTCACCGAATTTTTTTTGTCGGATTCGGGTGTATTTTGGATTCGGGTGTTTTTTTTCAAAAAACCCTAAAAAACAGCTTAAATCATAGAATTTGGGGGTCATTTTGATCCCAAAGTATTATTAACCTCAAAAACCATAATTTCCACTCATTTTCAGTCTATTCTGAATACCTCACACCTCACAATATTATTTTTAGTCCTAAAATTTGCACCGAGGTCGCTGGATGACTAAGCTAAGCGACCCTAGTGGCCGACACAAACACCTGGCCCATCTAGGAGTGGCACTGCAGTGTCACGCAGGATGGCCCTTCCAAAAAACACTCCCCAAACAGCACATGACGCAAAGAAGAAAAAAAGAGGCGCAATGAGGTAGCTGTGTGAGTAAGCTAAGCGACCCTAGTGGCCGACACAAACACCTGGCCCATCTAGGAGTGACACTGCAGTGTCACGCAGGATGGCCCTTCCAAAAAACACTCCCCAAACAGCACATGACGCAAAGAAGAAAAAAAGAGGCGCAATGAGGTAGCTGTGTGAGTAAGATAAGCGACCCTAGTGGCCGACACAAACACCTGGCCCATCTAGGAGTGGCACTGCAGTGTCACGCAGGATGGCCCTTCCAAAAAACACTCCCCAAACAGCACATGACGCAAAGAAGAAAAAAAGAGGCGCAATGAGGTAGCTGTGTGAGTAAGCTAAGCGACCCTAGTGGCCGACACAAACACCTGGCCCATCTAGGAGTGGCACTGCAGTGTCACGCAGGATGGCCCTTCCAAAAAACACTCCCCAAACAGCACATGACGCAAAGAAGAAAAAAAGAGGCGCAATGAGGTAGCTGTGTGAGTAAGCTAAGCCTAAGCGACCCTAGTGGCCGACACAAACACCTGGCCCATCTAGGAGTGGCACTGCAGTGTCACGCAGGATGGCCCTTCCAAAAAACACTCCCCAAACAGCACATGACGCAAATAAAAATGAAAGAAAAAAGAGGTGCAAGATGGAATTGTCCTTGGGCCCTCCCACCCACCCTTATGTTGTATAAACAGGACATGCACACTTTAACCAACCCATCATTTCAGTGACAGGGTCTGCCACACGACTGTGACTGAAATGACGGGTTGGTTTGGACCCCCACCGAAAAAGAAGCAATTAATCTCTCCTTGCACAAACTGGCTCTACAGAGGCAAGATGTCCACCTCATCATCATCCTCCGATATATCACCGTGTACATCCCGCTCCTCACAGATTATCAATTCGTCCCCACTGGAATCCACCATCTCAGCTCCCTGTGTACTTTGTGGAGGCAATTGCTGCTGGTCAATGTCTCCACGGAGGAATTGATTATAATTCATTTTAATGAACATCATCTTCTCCACATTTTCTGGAAGTAACCTCGTACGCAGATTGCTGACAAGGTGAGCGGCGGCACTAAACACTCTTTCGGAGTACACACTTGTGGGAGGGCAACTTAGGTAGAATAAAGCCAGTTTGTGCAAGGGCCTCCAAATTGCCTCTTTTTCCTGCCAGTATAAGTACGGACTGTCTGACGTGCCTACTTGGATGCGGTCACTCATATAATCCTCCACCATTCTTTCAATGGTGAGAGAATCATATGCAGTGACAGTAGACGACATGTCCGTAATCGTTGTCAGGTCCTTCAGTCCGGACCAGATGTCAGCATCAGCAGTCGCTCCAGACTGCCCTGCATCACCGCCAGCGGGTGGGCTCGGAATTCTGAGCCTTTTCCTCGCACCCCCAGTTGCGGGAGAATGTGAAGGAGGAGATGTTGACAGGTCGCGTTCCGCTTGACTTGACAATTTTGTCACCAGCAGGTCTTTGAACCCCAGCAGACTTGTGTCTGCCGGAAAGTGAGATCCAAGGTAGGTTTTAAATCTAGGATCGAGCACGGTGGCCAAAATGTAGTGCTCTGATTTCAACAGATTGACCACCCGTGAATCCTTGTTAAGCGAATTAAGGGCTCCATCCACAAGTCCCACGTGCCTAGCGGAATCGCTCCCTTTTAGCTCCTCCTTCAATGCCTCCAGCTTCTTCTGCAAAAGCCTGATGAGGGGAAGGACCTGACTCAGGCTGGCAGTGTCTGAACTGACTTCACGTGTGGCAAGTTCAAAAGGTTGCAGAACCTTGCACAACGTTGAAATCATTCTCCACTGCGCTTGAGACAGGTACATTCCACCTCCTATATCGTGCTCAATTGTATAGGCTTGAATGGCCTTTTGCTGCTCCTCCAACCTCTGAAGCATATAGAGGGTTGAATTCCACCTCGTTACCACTTCTTGCTTCAGATGATGGCAGGGCAGGTTCAGGCGTTTTTGGTGGTGCTCCAGTCTTCTGTACGTGGTGCCTGTACGCTGAAAGTGTCCCGCAATTCTTCTGGCCACCGACAGCATCTCTTGCACGCCCCTGTCGTTTTTTAAAAAATTCTGCACCACCAAATTCAAGGTATGTGCAAAACATGGGACGTGCTGGAATTTGCCCATATTTAATGCACACACAATATTGCTGGCGTTGTCCGATGCCACAAATCCACAGGAGAGTCCAATTGGGGTAAGCCATTCAGCGATGATCTTCCTCAGTTGCCGTAAGAGGTTTTCAGCTGTGTGCGTATTCTGGAAACCGGTGATACAAAGCGTAGCCTGCCTAGGAAAGAGTTGGCGTTTGCGAGATGCTGCTACTGGTGCCGCCGCTGCTGTTCTTGCGGCGGGAGTCCATACATCTACCCAGTGGGCTGTCACAGTCATATAGTCCTGACCCTGCCCTGCTCCACTTGTCCACATGTCCGTGGTTAAGTGGACATTGGGTACAACTGCATTTTTTAGGACACTGGTGAGTCTTTTTCTGACGTCCGTGTACATTCTCGGTATCGCCTGCCTAGAGAAGTGGAACCTAGATGGTATTTGGTAATGGGGGCACACTGCCTCAAGAAATTGTCTAGTTCCCTGGGAACTAACGGCGGATACCGGACGCATGTCTAACACCAACATAGTTGTCAAGGCCTCAGTTATCCGCTTTGCAACAGGATGACTGCTGTGATATTTCATATTCCTCGCAAAGGACTGTTGGACAGTCAATTGCTTGGTGGAAGTAGTAAAAGTGGGCTTACGACTTCCCCTTTGGGATGACCATCGACACCCAGCAGCAACAACAGCAGCGCCAGCAGCAGTAGGCGTTACACGCAAGGATGCATCGGAGGAATCCCAGGCAGGAGAGGACTCGTCAGAATTGCCAGTGACATGGCATGCAGGACTATTGGCATTCCGGGGGAAGGAGGAAATTGACACTGAGGGAGTTGGTGGGGTGGTTTGCGTGAGCTTGGTTACAAGAGGAAGGGATTTACTGGTCAGTGGACTGCTTCCGCTGTCGCCCAAAGTTTTTGAACTTGTCACTGACTTATTATGAATGCGCTGCAGGTGACGTATAAGGGAGGATGTTCCGAGGTGGTTAACGTCCTTACCCCTACTTATTACAGCTTGACAAAGGCAACACACGGCTTGACAAATGTTGTCCGCATTTCTGGTGAAATACTTCCACACCGAAGAGCTGATTTTTTGGGTATTTTCACCAGGCATGTCAACGGCCCTATTCCTCCCACGGACAACAGGTGTCTCCCCGGGTGCCTGACTTAAACAAACCACCTCACCATCAGAATCCTCCTTGTCAATTTCCTCCCCAGCGCCAGCAACACCCATATCCTCCTCATCCTGGTGTACTTCAACACTGACATCTTCAATCTGACTATCAGGAACTGGACTGCGGGTGCTCCTTCCAGCACTTGCAGGGGGTGTGCAAATGGTGGAAGGCGCATGCTCTTCACGTCCAGTGTTGGGAAGGTCAGGCATCGCAACCGACACAATTGGACTCTCCTTGTGGATTTGGGATTTCGAAGAATGCACAGTTCTTTGCGGTGCTTTTGCCAGCTTGAGTCTTTTCAGTTTTCTAGCGAGAGGCTGAGTGCTTCCATCCTCATGTGAAGCTGAACCACTAGCCATGAACATAGGCCAGGGCCTCAGCCGTTCCTTGCCACTCCGTGTGGTAAATGGCATATTGGCAAGTTTACGCTTCTCCTCCGACAATTTTATTTTAGATTTTGGAGTCCTTTTTTTTACTGATATTTGGTGTTTTGGATTTTACATGCTCTGTACTATGACATTGGGCATCGGCCTTGGCAGACGACGTTGCTGGCATTTCATCGTCTCGGCCATGACTAGTGGCAGCAGCTTCAGCACGAGGTGGAAGTGGATCTTGATCTTTCCCTAATTTTGGAACCTCAACATTTTTGTTCTCCATATTTTAATAGGCACAACTAAAAGGCACCTCAGGTAAACAATGTAGATGGATGGATACTAGTATACTTATGGATGGACGAGCGACTGCCGACACAGAGGTAGCTACAGCCGTGGACTAACGTACTGTGTCTGCTGCTAATATAGACTGGATGATAATGAGATGAAATCAATATATATATATATAATATCACTAGTACTGCAGCCGGACAGGTATATATATTTATTATGTAATGACTGATGACGGACCTGCTGGACACTGTCAGCTCAGCAGCACCGCAGACTGCTACAGTAAGCTACTATAGTAGTATGTATAAAGAAGAAAGAAAAAAAAAAACCACGGGTAGGTGGTATACAATTATGGATGGACGAGCGACTGCCGACACAGAGGTAGCTACAGCCGTGGACTACCGTACTGTGTCTGCTGCTAATATAGACTGGATGATAATGAGATGAAATCAATATATATTATATCACACTAGTACTGCAGCCGGACAGGTAGATATATTTATTATGTAATGACTGATGACGGACCTGCTGGACACTGTCAGCACAGCAGCACCGCAGACTGCTACAGTAAGCTACTATAGTAGTATGTATAAAGAAGAAAGAAAAAAAAAAAACCACGGGTAGGTGTTATACAATTATGGATGGACGAGCGACTGCCGACACAGAGGTAGCTACAGCCGTGGACTACCGTACTGTGTCTGCTGCTAATATAGACTGGATGATAAGGAGATGAAATCAATATATATATATATATAATATCACTAGTACTGCAGCCGGACAGGTATATATATTTATTATGTAATGACTGATGACGGACCTGCTGGACACTGTCAGCTCAGCAGCACCGCAGACTGCTACAGTAAGCTACTATAGTAGTATGTATAAAGAAGAAAGAAAAAAAAAAAACACGGGTAGGTGGTATACAATTATGGATGGACGAGCGACTGCCGACACAGAGGTAGCTACAGCCGTGGACTACCGTACTGTGTCTGCTGCTAATATAGACTGGATGATAAGGAGATGAAATCAATATATATATATATATATATATATATATATAATATCACTAGTACTGCAGCCGGACAGGTAGATATATTTATTATGTAATGACTGATGACGGACCTGCTGGACACTGTCAGCTCAGCAGCACCGCAGACTGCTACAGTAAGCTACTATAGTAGTATGTATAAAGAAGAAAGAAAAAAAAACCACGGGTAGGTGGTATACAATTATGGATGGACGAGCGACTGCCGACACAGAGGTAGCTACAGCCGTGGACTACCGTACTGTGTCTGCTGCTAATATAGACTGGATGATAAGGAGATGAAATCAATATATATATATATATATATATATATATATAATATCACTAGTACTGCAGCCGGACAGGTATATATATATTTATTATGTAATGACTGATGACGGACCTGCTGGACACTGTCAGCTCAGCAGCACCGCAGACTGCTACAGTAAGCTACTATAGTAGTATGT
Organism: Pseudophryne corroboree; assembly: GCF_028390025.1. NCBI lineage: Eukaryota > Metazoa > Chordata > Amphibia > Anura > Myobatrachidae > Pseudophryne > Pseudophryne corroboree. Next base: position 889,372,450 of record NC_086447.1, read on the forward strand.
ATAAAGAAGAAAAAAAAAAAAACCACGGGTAGGTGGTATACAATTATGGATGGACGAGCGACTGCCGACACAGAGGTAGCTACAGCCGTGGACTACCGTACTGTGTCTGCTGCTAATATAGACTGGATGATAAGGAGATGAAATCAATATATATATATATATATATATATATATAATATCACTAGTACTGCAGCCGGACAGGTATATATATTTATTATGTAATGACTGATGACGGACCTGCTGGACACTGTCAGCTCAGCAGCACCGCAGACTGCTACAGTTAGCTACTATAGTAGTATGTATAAAGAAGAAAGAAAAAAAAAAACCACGGGTAGGTGGTATACAATTAAGGATGGACGAGCGACTGCCGACACAGAGGTAGCTACAGCCGTGGACTACCGTACTGTGTCTGCTGCTAATATAGACTGGATGATAAGGAGATGAAATCAATATATATATATATATATAATATCACTAGTACTGCAGCCGGACAGGTATATATATTTATTATGTAATGACTGATGACAGACCTGCTGGACACTGTCAGCTCAGCAGCACCGCAGACTGCTACAGTAAGCTACTATAGTAGTATGTATAAAGAAGAAATAAAAAAAAAAAACCACGGGTGGGTGGTATACAATTATGGATGGACGAGCGACTGCCGACACAGAGGTAGCTACAGCCGTGGACTACCGTACTGTGTCTGCTGCTAATATAGACTGGATGATAATGAGATGAAGTCAATATATATATATATAATATCACTAGTACTGCAGCCGGACAGGTATATATATTTATTATGTAATGACTGATGACGGACCTGCTGGACACAGTCAGCTCAGCAGCACCGCAGACTGCTACAGTAAGCTACTATAGTAGTATGTATAAAGAAGAAAGAAAAAAAAAACCCACGGGTAGGTGGTATACAATATTATATATATATATTATATACAATTATATATATATATATATATATATATATATTAAACTGGTGGTGACTGGTGGTCAGGTCACTGGTCACACTATCAGCAACTTGCAAGTAGTACTCCTAAGCAGACAATCACAATGTATATTATACTGGTGGTCAGTGTGGTCACAATGGCAGTGTGGCACTCTGGCAGCAAAAGTGTGCACTGTACGTTATATGTACTCCTGAGTCCTGCTCTCAGACTCTAACTGCTCCCCACTGTCAGTGTCTCCCCCACAAGTCAGATAATATACAGTCACACTATCTATCACTTCAGCAAGTAACTAGTACTCCTCCTAATGCTCCCCAAAATTACTACTGTGTCTCTCTCTACTGTCTCACTCTCTTCTCTATAAACGGAGAGGACGCCAGCCACGTCCTCTCCCTATGAATCTCAATGCACGTGTGAAAATGGCGGCGACGCGCGGCTCCTTATATAGAATCCGAGTCTCGCGATAGAATCCGAGCCTCGCGAGAATCCGACAGCGGGATGATGACGTTCAAGCGCGCTCGGGTTAACCGAGCAAGGCGGGAAGATCCGAGTCGCTCGGCCCCGTGTAAAAAAACATTAAGTTCGGGCGGGTTCGGATTACGAGGAACCGAACCCTCTCATCCCTAAAATATACCCCCATGTCTTTGTCAAGTTCTACATTTAGCTGGCTTGTCTGTATGTGGGTCTAATATTCCTTTTCCAGAGTGTTGAGCAATCACTAATATTAGGTGGACAACTAATAACATATACAGATATTACAGATGTGTGCAGAACCTCATATTTTTGTTTTGCCCAAATCACCCTTGGTGTTTTGGTTTTGTCTTCCCATTTTTTTTTATTTATTTTTTTACAAAACCACCCTCACATCATGTGTTTTGGTTTGGAATCTGGATTTTTTTTTTCTAAAACATTGCTAAAAACACCAAAACAAAAATGTGGCCCTGTTTTTGTTCCTACAGTATTATTAACCTCAAGAACATTAATTTTCAGTAATTTCCGACCAACTCACAATATTGTTCACCAGTATTGGCCAAAGGCTGACTGGCTAAATGAAGTGACAGAGCAGCGGCACAAACACACGGCAGTTATTTTGGTTTAAAAATGTGATGCAAATTAGTAAAGTATTACAGCAATAACCAATAAAGATGTTTGTCTATGCCAAATACACTGTCATCAATGTCACTCAAAAATACAGCCCATAAGGAAGAAATGTGCTGCAAGATGGAATTGTCCTTGGAAAACGTAATTCTTCTCATCCTTATCAGTAATAACATCATCACACAATAATAGCTCATCGCCACTGGAAATCCCCATTACAGAAGTCTCTGTACTTTGAAGACGTTGGTGGGAAAGGTCTTTCTCATGGAATTTGTAGTTCATTTTTATGAACTTCAGCTTTTTCCACATTTTTTAGGAAGCCTCCTATGCCAATCACTCACAAGGTTCCTGACTGTACTAAAAACTCTTTTCCGAGTACACAGTGGAGGGTGGACATCTTAAGTAAAGCAAAGCTAGTTTATACTAGAGGGCTCCAAATTGCCTTTTTTTTCCTTTCAGTAATCAAAGGGACTGTCTGACATGCTACTTTGTATATCATCATTAAAATAGTCCTCCATCATTCTATTGATGGTTACTGTATAAGATTGGGTCATGGTAGAGGTGTCAATAGTTTTGGGAAACCCTTTTAGGCATGACCAGATGTCATATTGTCATGTCACTCTGGTGAGCTGAGTTGACTCATTCTCATCACCAGTGGGTCTCTTGAAAAAAGTCAGTTTTTTTCTTGGCAGCAGCCGTAGCACTTGTATTGGGTTGCTGCTCCTGCTCTTTTATTGACTGATCCATATCAACTCCCAGCACTTAGTAATAGTGGCACCTAATAAACATTATTTTTTAAGTGTCTGAACCTGAACACACACAAGTATTATTATTCTTATTATTTTACACACTGCAACTAACAGAGCTTCTAGTTATGGTGGCACACTGGCACCTACTTAGTTATTGACAGTTTTATTTTAAAAACACTGTGCCTGCATTGAATATATAACACAGTATCTCATAGTGCTGCAGCACACAACCCTTCACTGACATAGACACAGCAGTAATATACCCCTCAGCCCTTCAATGACAGTTACAGTAGTGCTGCAGCCCACAGCCCTTCACTGACAAAGGAGTCTATGTACTAAGGAGCAGATTTATCACAATCCACATCTGAGGATGCAGATGCCTAGTAATAAAATCACCCCAGTCTGCATTGCAATAGTTAAATACATTGCATGTGTGTTTCAATTATTTCATGCAGGGACAGAGCTTGCCACTCTGCAGCCTTTTCGGGGCATTTTTTGTGAAAGTATGTGCCGACATTGCTGCTACCGCAGCCGCATACCCGTCATCCTGACAACCCCCCCTGCTCAAACTCACCAGACCCAGGGACCGATGATTGGAGTGCTGCCAATCTACGCATCCTCTTCCTGCTATGTGCCCTGGTGTTGTAAAGTGAGCTGCCGCTTTGCATCATCACTTTTCTACACCGGGGGCCACAGCAGCAGCTGGAGTATCTGACCATCAGCCCTCACCAGAGCACCGATTTAGCGTAATTATCACAAGGCTCACTGCGTTATTTTTTAACTGTTTTTTTGTTGTTGTTTTTTAGCACATTTGGTCAAATCGCATTTCCCATTATACGTATCGGAAATGAGATCTGGTTACTAAACAAAAATGAATTAAAGGTTTGTCACGGGCCGCGCTGTCGAAAGCCGTGTCACCGGCGGTGTCCGGTCATTGCCAGGTGACCGGGAAGCTTATGTCCTGCAATCCCCAGCCATTGCCTCTTTGGTAACCAGGACGCTCAGCCTGTGGTGGGCAGGGGGAGCTCCCGCCCTGTGTCCTAGTGAGTTGCCTGATTACACAGATGCCAGGCACACACAAGATGGCAGGGACGTGCAGAGGGGCAGATGTGTTAAATTATTATTAATAGAAGGCTTGTTACTGCCTTTATATTTCTGGTCTGCCTCTCACTCAGTGCTGGTCATAGTAACTAGTCGCAGCGGGAGTGTTACAAGCTGTAGCCACAACTTGTTTCTGTCTTCTTGCCGTGGTTTGTGTGTACCAGTATGTCAGGTTTTTGTTTATGTATCCCCTGTTTTGAATACCTGGATATTGGGGTCCTTTGATCCCTCCTCAAGGGGAGGGAGGGGGGGGGGGGGTACTGTTATGAGCCGCTGCAGTGGCTCATTCCTGTTTGCAATCTGTTTATGTATTTATGTATTTTATGTTTTTGTTTATGTATTTTATGTTAAATTTCTGTTTACATGCCAGGATTTCTCATGTACTTGTTTAGAGTACTGTTGTTGGCCGCCTGTGGTGAGTCTGTGTAATTGCAACTTGTTTTCTATGTGTTCTGTCTCATCTGTTTGGATCGTGTCCAGTCAAGAGTCCTGTTCGGTTTCCAGCTGTCGTCCAGTCCTTGGAACTCCCCTGTGTCGTCCCCTTGTGGTATCTTGAGTCTGCAGCTCTGCCGCATTCTGCATCAGAGGCCGCATCGTTATTACCTTTCTGTTGTGTTGCTTTTGCGGTAGTTTCCACGCAGTCCTTTGTTAGGTTGCGACGGAGTCACTTTAGGCGGCTAGGCCGCTATACATTGGTATACTTGTCTGGTAAGACGGTGTCGTATTTGTGGGTCTTCCCGCTAGCCTTAGTTTTTGTGTTTTGGTAATGGCAGCAGCGCCGCACATACTCATTTATTTCCCATTGGTAGTCTTGCAGGGTTTAGATAGTTTCTCCCCTTACTCACTTGCAGTCTGGGGTGGTGCCTTGTCACTTTATAAGACCGGGGGGCATCGGAGTCTGGGCGGACCTAATTCACCCATTCAAACGCAGCTGCCGTGGGCAGAAGACTAGCACTGCAGACACCATCCGGCCGCTGGGACTAACGAAGTTAGGGTTAGAATAGGCATTGCTGCGGTCATTCATAACTGGCTGCAGCTTTACACATGAGTACTGGAACTCTCCAGTTGTCATACATTCCGCAGAGTTCCAGGTACTCAATTTGTAACATTGTACTCAGTTCGTAACAGGAAGCCCTTGTCTCTTGGAACTATCCTAGCCTGTGGACATCACGCCCCCTGTTTTTGTCTGTGTCTATCTCCTGGCAGCGTTCCTGTGTCCAGCCCAGGTTTTGCATTATGGTTTGAAGTGCTTTTAGTGCATAGTATTTCTGTTACTTTTATACTAATATCTCTATTTTACACTTGTGCACTAGTGTCTAGTAGTAGTTTATTGTTCCTCCTTATCAGGAGGTAATTTCCCTGTTTTGGGGTACTCTGTATTTATTGTCTCCGTTATTACTTTATTCTCTTAGACTTGTGTGTTATTCCTTTCCTCGCTCCTCAGTTTCCTCCTGGTCTCCATTGTTTGCCTTCCCTTTGCCCTGTCCATATCTTGTCTACTTCTTTAGTGTTACTATGTGTTTTCACCTACCAGCATTGGTTCAGGTCATTCCAGGTTAAGCTTGTACTACCTCCCGTGGTGTAAGTCCGGGTGGCATCTGAGTACCGGTAGGCATGTAGCGTCTTAAGGGAAAAGCGGCTATTATAGACTAGAAGACCTGCTGGTGAGATCAGTCTGTGTTATACCTTTAGGCAGCTTTGCAATCACCCTTCTGTTCAGGTCATGCCAAACCAGCTTGAAGTCTGGAGACTGTGCTGGCCATTCCTTGATCTGAAACTTAGCATTTATATAATAATCACTAAGGTCGGTCCTGTCTCTCCGATAAGCACAGTGTGAGCAGTCCAAAGGCTTCCACTGCAGCGACGAGACTGACTAGCCTGTGAGAAAGAAGGACCACTCTGTGCTGGGAATGGGGCAGGGTGAGAATACAGTGTGAACAGGGTTGGACAGAGCAGTGAGCCGGCAAATGCCGGTTCCCTTTACTATTAATGTAGATAGACATAAAGATAGATATCTGTACACAGAACCAGGCCCACTGACTTTAGGGAGCAGACACAATGTGAAGATGCAGAATTGGAGGCTCACCTGGTTCTGCTCTCAGTCCACGTATGCTGGCACAATGTATAGATGCGCTCTATTCCCTTTGTTAAAGTCGAAAAATATTGTAATGCATACATCACGTACTAACCACACACACATGCCCGCTGCGCGTGCACTTGTTCCGCCGTGCGTGCACATATCCGCAATTTGCGTATGGTCGCTCCCGCGGCCCTGCGCGTGGTATGGGTATTTACGGCGGAGTTTGTGAGCGCATAGAGGGTTATCAGAACATTACATATTTAACCCAAATAGTGCACTTTGTACACATAGCTCCCCTGCACCACATCAGCAAGTATCAACAGTTTAAATGGTTCCAGGACTGAGGGATTCACCTTTGCATGATAGGAAGGGACAGACAAAGGTTATAGGGTGATGTCTAGTATCCAGCTGTAGGGTATTTTAAGGGTAACATTCCGGTGTTGGTTAGAGGGAGATCGCATGTTCCTGCGTATGGTTATGTGCAGAAGTAAAATATAGATATAAACTGTATTTACTGTATATTATGTATGCGGCGAGAATCCAGAGGAGACCACCCACAAGAGCAGCTGAGAAAGACATCGCCCACCTTTTCAAATCAACCTATGACCTCTCCTGTAATGTAGAGATGCATCTCTGTGTCCAATGAACAAAGGGATTACAGTAACCATTGTATTGTATATGGAAGTTGTGTATAAAAAGCCTGTTGTTGCCTGGCCGGTCAGAAAACTCTGAACGCTATCTACCTGATGAGCGGAGGACTGGTCCAGGTTGCGCAAGCGAACATTCTCACGTATGTACATTGACTGTAGCCATTATTCTGTTGTGGATTTATCTTGTTAGCCTTGTAGTGTATAACTTGTACTGTTATCCCCTTTCAAATAATCCACTGTGGTGTTAGAACCCAGCGGTTAACTACAAATCGGTGTGGTGTCCTCATTTCCCTGCTAGGGTTTAAAGTGTATTTAACTGTATAAGGTTTAAGAGTGTATTGATAAGGTGTGTACGCATAGCGGGTACTTTATACCGACAGCGCTGCGTAAGGTTTAAGGTGTAACATCATTACAGTGCTTTGCGGCACAAGGTTTAGAGTGTAAGAATAACTTTGCATTGCATTGCGAATAAGGCTTAAAGTTTATCAAGTGTGTGCACGCGCTGTGCGTACTTTGTACACCCAGCGCTGCGTGTGTACGCTAAGTACGTACTACGTACGGGACTCTGTACGCAAATAGCGTACAAAGTGCGTAGCGTGTATATTAAAGTCTAGCGCCCGAAGTGGCTCTATGGTAAAGGTGTGATTTAGAGGTATAGCTTTATGTTTTAAGATAATATCGACATTATCACCTTGCACCTACAAGCAGCAGAGTATGTGAAGAGTAGGTGCAGATAGTCGGGTTCCTATAAACTGTACCGGCATACACGGACTGGTAGCAGATACTGAAAGCCCCCCCATGTGCTGGTCCGACCCTGTGAGATGTATCCAACCTTCTAAAGAGGACAAATGAAGAAGTCGCCCATAGCTACCAATCAAATTACAGTTATCATTTTACAGAATGTACTAGTTGATAGTACTGTAGATACAATCTGATTGGCTGTTATGTGCAACATATCCACTTGTCTTTTGTAAGTTTGATGCATCATCCTCATTATAATTTAACGGTGCAAACAATGATCTATCACTAGGAACTAAGGCTGTTTAGAGTATATAGGTCCTAATTCAGACCTGATCGCTGTGCTGCTAATTTTGCTGTCCTGCGTTCAGATAGTCGCCGCCCAAGTGGGAGTGTAAATTCATCCTGTGCAAGCGAGCGATTGTGTGTGTACGCCATGTGAAAATATCCCTCAGTCAGCGGACAGCTGCAAATCCGTTCGCAACTCGCTCACCACTGAATGATTTTCCAATGTGTGCAGTCTGTGCGCAGCCCAGGACTTGCTCCTACAGTATGATCAGAACGGGATGATCGGGTCCGGAGGTGACGTCTATCACCCTCCCAGCAAACACTTGGCTACGCCTGCGTTTTCCCTGACACTCCCAGAGAGCGGTCAGTTTACCATCCACAAATGGCCTCTTCCTGTCAGCATGCGAATGGTTGTGTGATCGAAATTTTCGCACCAGCTTGTCGCTGTTTGGTGACTGGCGCGCGCATTGCTGTTTATATGCATGCGCAGTCAATCGATAATCGCCCGCTGTGTGAAAATGCACATCAGCTATCAGGTCTGAATCGGGCCCCTAGAACAGTAGAAAATAGTGCCAGAGAAATAAAGGATTTGATTGGAGAAAATGTCTATCTAGTCTGCCCTTGTTTTTTAAGATCTGAAGTAAAGCTTTATATTTGACCCAAGTATTCCTGAATCCTTGTACTGTATACTATAAGTTCCCAACAGAACGCCCATTCCTTGGATCTGACGCCCTTTCTTCCCTATGCCACCTTTCTGCCTTCCTCCCTCTTATTTTGCAGGTCCATTGTCCCATCCATTGAAGCTGAATTTGTGGTATAGAAAGTGACAAACAAAAGTGGTCTGAAACCATGGAAACAGTAATTTCTCCACAAATCCCCCATGTTCTATTCTAATGGGCTACACTGGCAGGGTGCTGGAAGACGCAGCTTTCATCAACATAACGCCGTCTGAGAAGGGAACCTGCACTACACGGTTATGTCTCCATGCTCAGAGAGGAATCTCAGGCATGTCTAAGTGTTTTTTAAACATTCCCTGCATTTTGTCCGGCAGAATGATGGTGCTTGACGTAAAGAGCATCAGAAACAATACAATATATGATGGCTTCCATGGTTTCCATAGAGCCATAGAATGCAAAACTAGGTAAGGGTTCACCATGGTACTGGCTACTGAGCTACACTATTCAAAAACAACAACAACGTGTACTTTTCAGTAATTTAACTGCAGATGTAAAACTCTGTGAACCAAACACAATAAAAACAAACTAAAATAAAGTGACAATAAATATAGGCAATAGGATCTAACAGCATTCTGAAGGGACTCCCACAATGGTCACAGGTATAGATATTAGAGATGTCCGCGGACCACCGTATTTAGCTTCTAATTCATCATCATGTTTTGCTGGGGGGGATTTGGGGGGGAGGTGGATTATCGATAATTATTGATAACAATCAATAAAATCAGGTAAAATTTGCAAACCACAACAGGATTTAAAATCTGAATTCCAAACCACGGGAAGATCTGGTTCGAATCCAGAGTGGGTTTCGATTTGGATCCACAAAATTCGGGTGGACTCAGATTTCTGGAGAACCGAACTGCACATTATGAATAGCTATATCAAAATCCTACTCAATTAAAGAGTGTAGTATATTTTGTGAACATTCATAATGTCGGCATGCAGCATTTTGATATGGACGGCGTCAACCTTCATCATGTCAACATGATTAGAATTTAGACAAAATGTCCCTGGTGGTCTAGAGATGACTTACCTAGTCTGGCGGTGTTGTTGTAAGGATGACTTCCAGCAGATCCTGCATTGATTCTGATAGTAAGCATAACTAACCCATAGCCCTCGTTCTAGTGCCTTACCCTAACCTCCCCTCCCGTAAGCCTAGCCTTAACCCTCGTCCTAGTGCCTTACCCTAACCTCCCCTCCCGTAAGCCTAGCCTTAACCCTCGTCCTAGTGCCTTACCCTAACCTCCCCTCCCGTAAGCCTAGCCTTAACCCTCGTCCTAGTGCCTTACCCTAACCTCCCCTCCCGTAAGCCTAGCCTTAACCCTCCTCTAGTGCCTAACCCTAACCTCACCTCCTGTAGCCTAACCCTAACCCTCCTCTGCAGGTCTGTTCAGAATATTGGCATTTCATACTGTATATCGCCATTTCACATGCCGACATTGTGAACATGTCGACTTTGGCCAAATGTGCTGGGAAACGACTGTTTTTTATACTATAGTATTCTGTGTTCTACAACATGAGTACTGAAGTAGTGGGTATCTGGACTCTAGGACGACACCAATTATGTCGACACCCATTGGTCCACAGTGGATAGGTCGACACGGCTATTAGGTTAACATCAACAAAGTCGACATGAGTTTTTACCAATTTTTTGGGGACTTCTTCATACTTTACGATCCACATGGACTATGATTGGGAATGTGCCGAGCACAGCGGTAGAGGAGCGAGACACCTTGCCCACAGTATGGCGAGCGAAGGGAGCCACGCAAGGGGATGTGGTGCACTAATTGGGGTTCCCGGTCACTTGACTGAGAAAACGACACAACCCCCCCCCCCCCCATAAAAAACTCATGTTGAACTTTTTATTCACGTCGACCTTGTTGATGTCGACCTAATGGCTGTGTCGACCTATTTCGAGTGTCGATCTATCCACTGTTGACCAATGGGTGTCGACCTAATTGGTGTCGACCCTGAGTCCCATACCCCAAGTAGTGTACTTAGTGGATTAATGGCCAATAATGACCCATTATAACATGGGTGCGGCTGTATACAGAGACACCTGTAAAAATTAGATGGGCCCTCTAACAAACTATGATCCTGGGCCCACACGCAGAGATTATTTTCCAAAATATCTCTACATCTAATGATTAATATAAAGTTTACAACAATAATTGTAGGCCTATTATGTTGTTTGGTGGATAAATCAAACAAGTGCAACAAAGAATAACATTTAAACATGTTAGGGCCCTTGACATGCTGTCCACGCACCTAGAGATGTCCTATCCAGGTCCTAGATAGGTCTGGCTGCATTGCAAACTGTCAGCCTTAGGTCATGACCCCCACCATGACAACGTGTTTGTGATACACAGGACGACAGGAACAGCATGACTGAATGCTGGTATTGTGTTTGGTCCCATAGCATAACATAGCCTTAGGGCCCTGTCACAGATCTCCCCGTCCCGTCATGACAATCCCTCTGACATGTTTATCCTCCTGTTAGTGGTCTGGTGTAAACACAGTCTGCTTATCATTCGACTTGACCAGGAGTTTTTATTACTGTACACTGCACACCAAGAGAGGACATTGAGGGTGTGAGGGAGACATTTAGCATAGACTCCCTGGTGGATGAAAGATGCTCCACAATAATCATAGTTCTGCGGCCATGCAGGCAGGGAACGTTGCCCGGCACCTGCAATGTGATGACCTTCAGTCTGCTTCTCCATCACCAGAAAGTATGTATCTTGCACTCCAATCGTCCAACCCCCTATGGATCCATCAATGGTTACATGCACACTTGCTGGCAGAAATCTTCGAGTCCAGAAATACATACTCAGGTATTATTGCATATCTGGACTCTTCTCATTGTAATGACCATTTCAAAACCTTAAGCTATCTTCCTGTAAGGTGTTGAGGTCAGGATCACGGCAGTCTGGATCCTGACAGGCAGAATACTAACAGCAGCATCCCGATGGTCAGAATCCCTATAGTACAGGTGGTTAGGCACTAGGTGGTGGATCAGGATCAGGCTGTGGGGAGTTAGGTTTAGGCTGCGGGAGGGCTGGTTTAGGGGTAGAGTTAAAATACTTACCGGGATGTGTCGGGATTTTGACCGTCGGGATGCCAATGTTGGACTTCAGATACTGGGATATTGTACCCAACCCTCTGTAAGTACTTTGATTTTTTGGTATATTTAGGATCATTGGGCCTGATTCTGATTTGTAAGCCCATGCCTACGCAGCTGCAATTTTTCAGCCTATGGACTCGTTAAACATCACCAGTGAAGTAGCTGCCTAGAAAAGGAGATTTCCACCAGAGCCATCGCAAAGTTCTCAGCAACTGCGAACACATACACAGTATCGACGCAGAAACGAGGAACATTGACGTCCTGACTGGGTCAATGGACGTACAGATTGGCTGCGGCACTAATGCCGATGGCGCCATAGTTCTCTATGTTCATGATCGCAGCTGAAAGAAGAAACACTCCCCGAAAAAGGCCAGGACATGCCTGTGTTCTTGCTCCCACTACCCGCTAACTCCCCCAAATAGTCCCTTCCTGTCATTCACTCTGCAAATAAATACTAACTGCAAGCAACATCGCAGAGGCACCAGTGCAATTGCGGCACATGTGCAGCCTACCCATAATCTTGCAGTTGCGTGAACATCGACATTGCGTACAAATTAGAATCAGGCCCGTTGTCGTGTCGACATATACTTTTTATATTCAGTTTCTTCTCTTTTGAGCTGTAGGTTTCCTGTGCCAGCAGCTGCCACACAGCCTCAAAGCATGGCAGATTCTTCCCATGGTACCGGTTGGCTAGGGGCACTTTTCTTCCAATACATCATCTGTAGTTATGGCCAAAATCTATTTCTTCTCATCAGGACACAGCCTTTTGTTCCATAAAGGCCCTGGCTTATCTTTGTTTTGCAGACAGCAGAAGTTGACTTTTCTGATTGAGTCCTAGGAAACATTATGCTCTTGGCAACTCTTCCATGCAGATCACATCTGTATAAACTAGAGATGAGCGCCTGAAATTTTTCGGGTTTTGTGTTTTGGTTTTGGGTTCGGTTCCGCGGCCGTGTTTTGGGTTCGAACGCGTTTTGGCAAAACCTCACCGAATTTTTTTTGTCGGATTCGGGTGTGTTTTGGATTCGGGTGTTTTTTTCCAAAAACACTAAAAAACAGCTTAAATCATAGAATTTGGGGGTCATTTTGATCCCAAAGTATTATTAACCTCAAAAACCATAATTTACACTCATTTTCAGTCTATTCTGAATACCTCACACCTCACAATATTATTTTTAGTCCTAAAATTTGCACCGAGGTCGCTGTGTGAGTAAGATAAGCGACCCTAGTGGCCGACACAAACACCGGGCCCATCTAGGAGTGGCACTGCAGTGTCACGCAGGATGTCCCTTCCAAAAAACCCTCCCCAAACAGCACATGACGCAAAGAAAAAAAGAGGCGCAATGAGGTAGCTGTGTGAGTAAGATTAGCGACCCTAGTGGCCGACACAAACACCGGGCCCATCTAGGAGTGGCACTGCAGTGTCACGCAGGATGGCCCTTCCAAAAAACCCTCCCCAAACAGCACATGACGCAAAGAAAAAAAGAGGCGCAATGAGGTAGCTGACTGTGTGAGTAAGATAAGCGACCCTTGTGGCCGACACAAACACCGGGCCCATCTAGGAGTGGCACTGCAGTGTCACGCAGGATGTCCCTTCCAAAAAACCCTCCCCAATCAGCACATGATGCAAAGAAAAAGAAAAGAAAAAAGAGGTGCAAGATGGAATTGTCCTTGGGCCCTCCCACCCACCCTTATGTTGTATAAACAAAATAGGACATGCACACTTTAACCAACCCATCATTTCAGTGACAGGGTCTGCCACACGACTGTGACTGATATGACGGGTTGGTTTGGACCCCCCCCCAAAAAAGAAGCAATTAATCTCTCCTTGCACAAACTGGCTCTACAGAGGCAAGATGTCCACCTCATCTTCACCCTCCGATATATCACCGTGTACATCCCCCTCCTCACAGATTATCAATTCGTCCCCACTGGAATCCACCATCTCAGCTCCCTGTGTACTTTGTGGAGGCAATTGCTGCTGGTCAATGTCTCCGCGGAGGAATTGATTATAATTCATTTTAATGAACATCATCTTCTCCACATTTTCTGGATGTAACCTCGTACGCCGATTGCTGACAAGGTGAGCGGCGGCACTAAACACTCTTTCGGAGTACACACTTGTGGGAGGGCAACTTAGGTAGAATAAAGCCAGTTTGTGCAAGGGCCTCCAAATTGCCTCTTTTTCCTGCCAGTATAAGTACGGACTGTGTGACGTGCCTACTTGGATGCGGTCACTCATATAATCCTCCACCATTCTATCAATGTTGAGAGAATCATATGCAGTGACAGTAGACGACATGTCCGTAATCGTTGTCAGGTCCTTCAGTCCGGACCAGATGTCAGCATCAGCAGTCGCTCCAGACTGCCCTGCATCACCGCCAGCGGGTGGGCTCGGAATTCTGAGCCTTTTCCTCGCACCCCCAGTTGCGGGAGAATGTGAAGGAGGAGATGTTGACAGGTCGCGTTCCGCTTGACTTGACAATTTTGTCACCAGCAGGTCTTTCAACCCCAGCAGACCTGTGTCTGCCGGAAAGAGAGATCCAAGGTAGGCTTTAAATCTAGGATCGAGCACGGTGGCCAAAATGTAGTGCTCTGATTTCAACAGATTGACCACCCGTGAATCCTTGTTAAGCGAATTAAGGGCTGCATCCACAAGTCCCACATGCCTAGCGGAATCGCTCCGTGTTAGCTCCTCCTTCAATGCCTCCAGCTTCTTCTGCAAAAGCCTGATGAGGGGAATGACCTGACTCAGGCTGGCAGTGTCTGAACTGACTTCACGTGTGGCAAGTTCAAAGGGCATCAGAACCTTGCACAACGTTGAAATCATTCTCCACTGCACTTGAGACAGGTGCATTCCACCTACTATATCGTGCTCAATTGTATAGGCTTGAATGGCCTTTTGCTGCTCCTCCAACCTCTGAAGCATATAGAGGGTTGAATTCCACCTCGTTACCACTTCTTGCTTCAGATGATGGCAGGGCAGGTTCAGTAGTTTTTGGTGGTGCTCCAGTTTTCTGTACGTGGTGCCTGTACGCCGAAAGTGTCCCGCAATTCTTCTGGCCACCGACAGCATCTCTTGCACGCCCCTGTCGTTTTTTAAAAAATTCTGCACCACCAAATTCAAGGTATGTGCAAAACATGGGACGTGCTGGAATTGGCCCAGATTTAATGCACACACAATATTGCTGGCGTTGTCCGATGCCACAAATCCACAGGAGAGTCCAATTGGGGTAAGCCATTCCGCGATGATCTTCCTCAGTTGCCGTAAGAGGTTTTCAGCTGTGTGCGTATTCTGGAAAGCGGTGATACAAAGCGTAGCCTGCCTAGGAAAGAGTTGGCGTTTGCGAGATGCTGCTACTGGTGCCGCCGCTGCTGTTCTTGCGGCGGGAGTCCATACATCTACCCAGTGGGCTGTCACAGTCATATAGTCCTGACCCTGCCCTGCTCCACTTGTCCACATGTCCGTGGTTAAGTGGACATTGGGTACAGCTGCATTTTTTAGGACACTGGTGACTCTTTTTCTGAGGTCTGTGTACATTTTTGGTATCGCCTGCCTAGAGAAATGGAACCTAGATGGTATTTGGTACCGGGGACACAGTACCTCCAACAAGTCTCTAGTTGGCTCTGCAGTAATGATGGATACCGGAACCACGTTTCTCACCACCCAGGATGCCAAGGCCTCAGTTATCCGCTTTGCAGTAGGATGACTGCTGTGATATTTCATCTTCCTCGCAAAGGACTGTTGAACAGTCAATTGCTTACTGGAAGTAGTACAAGTGGGCTTACGACTTCCCCTCTGGGATGACCATCGACTCCCAGCGGCAACAACAGCAGCGCCAGCAGCAGTAGGCGTTACACGCAAGGATGCATCGGAGGAATCCCAGGCAGGAGAGGACTCGTCAGAATTGCCAGTGACATGGCCTGCAGGACTATTGGCATTCCTGGGGAAGGAGGAAATTGACACTGAGGGAGTTGGTGGGGTGGTTTGCGTGAGCTTGGTTACAAGAGGAAGGGATTTACTGGTCAGTGGACTGCTTCCGCTGTCACCCAAAGTTTTTGAACTTGTCACTGACTTATTATGAATGCGCTGCAGGTGACGTATAAGGGAGGATGTTCCGAGGTGGTTAACGTCCTTACCCCTACTTATTACAGCTTGACAAAGGGAACACACGGCTTGACACCTGTTGTCCGCATTTCTGGTGAAATACCTCCACACCGAAGAGCTGATTTTTTTGGTATTTTCACCTGGCATGTCAACGGCCATATTCCTCCCACGGACAACAGGTGTCTCCCCGGGTGCCTGACTTAAACAAACCACCTCACCATCAGAATCCTCCTGGTCAATTTCCTCCCCAGCGCCAGCAACACCCATATCCTCCTCATCCTGGTGTACTTCAACACTGACATCTTCAATCTGACTATCAGGAACTGGACTGCGGGTGCTCCTTCCAGCACTTGCAGGGGGCGTGCAAATGGTGGAAGGCGCATGCTCTTCACGTCCAGTGTTGGGAAGGTCAGGCATCGCAACCGACACAATTGGACTCTCCTTGTGGATTTGGGATTTCGAAGAATGCACAGTTCTTTGCTGTGCTGCTTTTGCCAGCTTGAGTCTTTTCATTTCTCTAGCGAGAGGCTGAGTGCTTCCATCCTCATGTGAAGCTGAACCACTAGCCATGAACATAGGCCAGGGCCTCAGCCGTTCCTTGCCACTCCGTGTGGTAAATGGCATATTGGCAAGTTTACGCTTCTCCTCCGACAATTTTATTTTAGGTTTTGGAGTCCTTTTTTTACTGATATTTGGTGTTTTGGATTTGACATGCTCTGTACTATGACATTGGGCATCGGCCTTGGCAGACGACGTTGCTGGCATTTCATCGTCTCGGCCATGACTAGTGGCAGCAGCTTCAGCACGAGGTGGAAGTGGATCTTGATCTTTCCCTAATTTTGGAACCTCAACATTTTTGTTCTCCATATTTTAATAGGCACAACTAAAAGGCACCTCAGGTAAACAATGGAGATGGATGGATTGGATACTAGTATACAATTATGGACGGGCTGCCGAGTGCCGACACAGAGGTAGCCACAGCCGTGAACTACCGCACTGTACTGTGTCTGCTGCTAATATATAGACTGGTTGATAAAGAGATAGTATACTCGTAACTAGTATGTATGTATAAAGAAAGAAAAAAAAACCACGGTTAGGTGGTATATACAATTATGGACGGGCTGCCGAGTGCCGACACAGAGGTAGCCACAGCCGTGAACTACCGCACTGTACTGTGTCTGCTGCTAATATATAGACTGGTTGATAAAGAGATAGTATACTCGTAACTAGTATGTATGTATAAAGAAAGAAAAAAAAACCACGGTTAGGTGGTATATACAATTATGGACGGGCTGCCGAGTGCCGACACAGAGGTAGCCACAGCCGTGAACTACCGCACTGTACTGTGTCTGCTGCTAATATATAGACTGGTTGATAAAGAGATAGTATACTCGTAACTAGTATGTATGTATAAAGAAAGAAAAAAAAACCACGGTTAGGTGGTATATACAATTATGGACGGGCTGCCGAGTGCCGACACAGAGGTAGCCACAGCCGTGAACTACCGCACTGTACTGTGTCTGCTGCTAATATAGACTGGTTGATAAAGAGATAGTATACTACTAATATTATATACTGGTGGTCAGGTCACTGGTCACTAGTCACACTGGCAGTGGCACTCCTGCAGCAAAAGTGTGCACTGTTTAATTTTAATATTATATTATGTACTCCTGGCTCCTGCTATAACCTATAACTGGCACTGCAGTAGTGCTCCCCAGTCTCCCCCACAATTATAAGCTGTGTGAGCTGAGCAGTCAGACAGATATATAATATATATAGATGATGCAGCACACTGGCCTGAGCCTGAGCAGTGCACACAGATATGGTATGTGACTGACTGAGTCACTGTGTGTATCGCTTTTTTCAGGCAGAGAACGGATATATTAAATAAACTGCACTGTGTGTCTGGTGGTCACTCACTATATACTATATTATGTACTCCTGGCTCCTGCTATAACCTATAACTGGCACTGCAGTAGTGCTCCCCAGTCTCCCCCACAATTATAAGCTGTGTGAGCTGAGCAGTCAGACAGATATATATAATATTATATATAGATAATAGATGATGCAGCACACTGGCCTGAGCCTGAGCAGTGCACACAGATATGGTATGTGACTGAGTCACTGTGTGCTGTGTATCGCTTTTTTCAGGCAGAGAACGGATTATATTATGTACTCCTGGCTCCTGCTATAACCTATAACTGGCACTGCAGTAGTGCTCCCCAGTCTCCCCCACAATTATAAGCTGTGTGAGCTGAGCAGTCAGACAGATATATATAATATTATATATAGATAATAGATGATGCAGCACACTGGCCTGAGCCTGAGCAGTGCACACAGATATGGTATGTGACTGAGTCACTGTGTGCTGTGTATCGCTTTTTTCAGGCAGAGAACGGATTATAAATAAAAGTGGTGGTCACTGGTCACTATCAGCAAAACTCTGCACTGTACACTACTGAGTACTCCTAATGCTCCCCAAAATTAGTAAATCAAGTGTCTCTCTAATCTATTCTAATTCTAAACGGAGAGGACGCCAGCCACGTCCTCTCCCTATCAATCTCAATGCACGTGTGAAAATGGCGGCGACGCGCGGCTCCTTATATAGAATCCGAGTCTCGCGATAGAATCCGAGCCTCGCGAGAATCCGACAGCGTCATGATGACGTTCGGGCGCGCTCGGGTTAACCGAGCAAGGCGGGAAGATCCGAGTCGCTCGGACCCGTGAAAAAAAACATGAAGTTCTGGCGGGTTCGGATTCAGAGAAACCGAACCCGCTCATCTCTAGTATAAACAGCTGTAAACCTGCGGAACATGACTCTGGTGTCGGCTAAACCTCTCTGCAGGTTCTTTATAGCGATATGTAGGTCCTGCTTCGCAAATATGTCCAGCTTATTCTCAGGTCTATCAGAGACTTCTCAGGGTATATCATATCTTGTAGTGACATCAGTATGCCAAAATGCTGCTCATAACACCCAGACGGAAGTGGATATACAATTAAGATATTTGTAACTCTGATTCAGCCTCTATCTCCTCACTCTGTTCACGTGAATATTCCCGCACTGTCTCTCCTTTCCTGAAAGCCTCCATCTCTTCACTCTCTCCGAATGTGACTACCCCTGCTCTTTTTCTCTCCTTGACTCCTGTCAGCTGCTATCCTCTCACTCTCTCCCCATGTGACTATCCCCGTTCTATGTCTCTCCTTTCCTCCTGTCAGCCGTTATCCCCTCTCTTTCCACATGTGACTATCCCCGCTTTATGTCTCCCCTTTCCTCCTGTCCGCCGCTATCCTCTCAATCTCTTCTCATGTGACTATCCCAGCTCTACGTCTCCCCTTTCCTCCTGTCAGCCGCTATCCCCTCACTCTGTCCCCATGTGACTATCCCCGCTCCACGTCTCTCCTTTACTCCTAACAGCTGCTATCCCCTCACTCTCTCCTCATTTAACTATAACTGCTCTACATCTCTCCTTTCCTCCTGTCAGCCGCTATCCCCTCACTCTCTCCCCATGTGACTATCCCCGCTCTACGTATCTCCTTTACTCCTGTCAGCTGCTATCCCCTCACTCTCTCACCATGTGACTATCCCCGCTCTACGTCTCTCCTTTCCTCCTTTCAGCCGCTATCCCCTCTCTCTCCACATGTGACTATCCCCGCTTTATGTCTCCTCTTTGCTCCTGTCCGCTGCTATCCTCTCAATCTCTTCTCATGTGACTATCCCAGCTCTACACCTCCCCTTTCCTCCTGTCAGCCGCTATCCCCTCACTCTGTCCCCATGTGACTATCCCCGCTCCACGTCTCTCCTTTACTCCTAACAGCCGCTATCCCCGCACTCTCTTCCCATGTGACTATCCCGCTCTACATCTCTCCTCTCCTCCTGTCAGCATCTATCACCTCACTCTCTGCCCATGTGACTATCCCCGCTCCACATCTCTCCTTTCCTCTTAACAGCCGCTATCCCCTCACTCTCTCCCCATGTGACTATCCCCTCTCTACGTCTCTCCTCTCCGCCTCTATCCCCTCGCTCTGTCATGTGACTATCCCCGTTCTACGCCTCTCCTTTTCTCCTGGCAGCCGCTATTCCTTCACTCTCTCCCCATGTGACTAGCCCCGCACTATGTGTCTCCTCTCCACCTCTATCACCTCACTCTGTACTCATGTGACTATCCCCACTCTACGCCTCTCCTTTCCTCATGTCAGCCCCTATCACCTCACTCTATACCCATGTGACTATCCCTGCTCCACATCTCTTCATACCTCCTAACAGCCGCTATCCCCTCACTCTCTTCTCATGTGACTATAACTGCTCTACATCTCACCTTTCCTCCTGTCAGCCGCTATCCCCTCACTCTCTCCCCATGTGACTATCCCCGCTCTACGTATCTCCTTTACTCCTGTCAGCCGCTATCCCCTCACTCTCTCCTCATGTGACTATAACTGCTCTACATCTCTCCTTTCCTCCTGTCAGCTGCTATCCACTCACTCTCTCTCTATGTGACTATCCCCGCTCTACATGTCTCTTCTCCACCTCTATCCCCTCACTCTGTCCTCATGTGACTATCCCCACTCTATGCCTCTCCTTTCCTCATGTCAGCCCCTATTCCCTCACTCTCTCCCCATGTGACTAGCCCAGCACTACGTCTCTCCTTTCCTCTTGGCAGCCTTTATCCCTTCACTCTCTCCCCATGTGACTATCCCCGATCTACACCTCTACTCTCAGCCGCTATCCCCTCACTATCTCCCCATGTGCTGTCCCAGCTCTACGTCTCTCCTTTCCTCCTGTCAGCCTCTGTCTGTCAGGGCCGAGTGTTTTTGGACAAACCAAAGGTGTAGGTGCTGGTGTATGATGAAAGCAGGGAGGACGAAGAAAGTTCTGTTTCATATATTTATTAAAGACAACAATTCCAGTAACGAGTTAAATGACAATTATTAGTCACCATTGTTAGAGTCTCCTGCCCTGTGCTGCCACGTCGTCATGGCAACCGGGAGACAAGTGCTAGCAGAGTAACCTGAGCGCAGCTGATACTCCGGTTCGGGTCTTTTGCTGTGCAGTGGTTACAGGCTCTGTGCACGGTAGGGGATCCGGTGCTGGTTTTTGTGCTCACAGTCTGTGAGGTCTGAGTGGGGCGTGGACAGCACCTGCTTTATAAGGCCTCTTCTTAGGGTAAGCAGATGCTGCTGAATCTTTGTTGGTTAGTCAGTTCCTGAAAGTTAGCCAGTACTGTGTAGCTTTGTATTTGTTTGTTGCTTACTGCAAATAGGCCTGGGGATTTGGTATTACACTCTGCCAATCCAGACCAAGCAGTAAGACTGGAGTCAGTCGTTTAGCTTGCTGGGGTTCTGTTACTACTCTGTGAACTTAGCAAGTTTGCAGCTGTATTCTAAGACTTGCCTGTCTAATCCTGTCTCACTGTGCTAGGTGTCAGGGGTCAGTTTAGTGGCAGTAAGCTGAACCTGTGCACTGCAAGTGAGAATTAGGATTGTGGAGACTCTCCTTGTGTCTATCATTCCATCTCTGACCAAGGAGTTTACTGCCACACCCGTTGGTAACCCTTTAGGGTTTTGCTGTTGCCCTTAGCAACAGCATTTCGGGTTCTCTACGTATTAAAACACAACATCTTGCTTTTCTCATCTGAGCATTACTAATACAAGGGAGACACCCAGTTCCTTAGCCTCTGGGCTTCTCTGTTCACTTTGTGTGTATTTTGTTACCCTATCACCTTCTGTGTACGTTATGTCATATTCCCCAGTCTGTCTGTGAGTCCATTTGTTTTGCATAACAGTTCAAACACCAGTACATTCCTGCAGGCACTGGTGTGCATAACATATTCAGCAGCCTAATACTCCTGTTGAAATTTTGTGGGAATATGGAGCATACCCCTCAAAATACGTTGCAACAGGTGGTCGATCAGGTGCAGGTCCTGACTCGACAATTTAATGATTTGTCCATTAAAATGCACACCTCCCAGGCTGCTGGCGGAGCTCCCGCAGCAGCAGCACCTGCAGGGGTTAAGGAGCCGAAAGTAAATCTCCCGGATCGTTTTTCTGGAGATCGCTCGCAGTTTTTTTGTTTCAAGGAGAGCTGCAAGCTATACTTCCGGCTTAGGCCTCAGTCTTCTGGGTCGGAGATTCAGCGGGTGGGCATAGTGATTTCCTTGCTACAAGGAGACCCACAGGTCTGGGCATATGGGTTGCAGCCTGACTGTCCGTCGCTTAAAAGTGTTGATGCTTTTTTTACGGCACTGGGCATGTTGTATGATGACCCTGACAAGACGGCCTCAGCCGAGGCTCAGATTTCGATCCTTAAGCAAGGGCGAAGGCCAGTTGAGGTTTACTGTACGGAGTTTCGGAGGTTGGCCCATGATACCCAGTGGAATGACCCAGCCCTGAGACACCAGTACCGAAGAGGTCTTTCTAACCAGATAAAGGACCAACTGGTACAATATCCCTTGCCTGATAGCTTGGATCAGCTCATGCAGTTATCCATCCGGGTGGATAGACGGCTGAGAGAGCGTAGGCTTGAAAGGGAGACTGAGATTTCCTTCCTTCCCAAGGGAACCTCAGACTCTGAGGAATTTTCCGAGGAGCCTATGCAGATTGGGGCTACCCGCCTCTCCTCGCGTGAGAAGATGCGGAGGAGACAGCAGGGGTTGTGTTTGTACTGTGGGAATAAAGGTCATGTGGTAGTATCATGCCCAGAAAAGCCGGAAAACTTTAGGGCCTGAGGGTGATGGGAAATATCCTGTCAGGCCAGAAGTCAGAATTTCCCAAGAAGACTTTTATCATTCCAGTGACCTTGAAGATCCTCGGTCAAACTGTCAAGACTGAGGCCTTTGTGGACAGTGGGGCCGACGGGGTTTTTATGGACCGCCAATTCGCCCTGAAACACTCTGTTCCCTTAGTACCCTTGGCATCGGAAATTGAGATTTGTGGGTTAAACGGGGAACCATTATCCCAAGGTAAAATTACCTCTTGCACTAGCCAGATTTCTTTGTTTATTGGAGCCACACACTCTGAAAAATTGTCCTTTTATGTGACTGTCTGTACTTTTGCCCCATTGGTGTTGGGGTTACCCTGGTTAAGGGCCCACAATCCTCAATTTGACTGGGTCTCTGGGGAGATTCTTAGTTGGGGTACTGATTGTTTCAGGAGTTGCTTGAGCCTTCCAGTCAGGCTCTCGCAGCTAAGTTTGCCAGGATTGCCAGGGTGTTATGCAGATTTTGCGGACGTGTTCTCCAAAAAAGTTGCAGAGGTACTACCTCCCCATCGCCCCTATGACTGTGCCATTGATTTGTTGCCAAATGCTAAGCTTCCCAAGAGCAGGTTGTACTCCCTGTCACGTCCTGAGACTCAGGCTATGGCAGAGTACATTCAGGAGAACTTGGCTAAGGGATTTATCAGACCTTCACAGTCTCCAGTTGGGTCGGGGTTCTTCTTCGTGGGTAAAAAGGACGGTTCGTTGCGACCCTGCATCGACTTCAGGGAATTGAACCGTATCACGATTAAAAACTCGTACCCACTGCCTCTCATTTCGGTCTTGTTTGACCAGCTTCGTACTGCCACCATTTTTTCTAAGATTGACCTACGCGGTGCGTACAATCTAATCCGAATAAGAGAGGGGGATGAATGGAAGACTGCCTTTAATACCCACTCAGGGCATCTCCTATATAATAGCCCAGATCTGTGATCTTGTGATTCATTTGCTAACGCTGGGCGGAGTCACAACAGTGGGCGGAGTTAGTCAAATGAGTCACAGATCTGGCCAAATCTAGAGGACACTAGGAGCAGCTGCAGAAGCAGATAGTATGGACATGGCACAGGCAGGGTGCATACCTCCCAGCTTTCACACACACACACACTCACACACACACACACACACACACACACACACACACAGCGAAAAGGGGGCGTGGCTTCACGGGAGGGCCCCGTTTTCGTCAGTGAGGGGGCATGCCCAGCGCTCTGTGAGCTGCTGGCATGCCCCCAGGGGCTGATTATGAGTCCGGGGGGCACAGGGTACTTGAGACAGGGGAGCCCTATCTCATTGCTGTGGCTGCTGTGGGGTTGGGGGCGTGGCCTAATCGCGGGACGCGAGGCCACGCCCCATTATGCAAATTCCAGGATTTTTTTATTTATTTATTTTTTAAAGGCATTTTGGCCCCTCAGCTAGGGCTAAATCCAGAGGAGGTGGTCGCTCCCCCTCAGGGCCGGCCTTAGGCATAGGCAAACTAGGCAAATGCCTAGGGCATTTGATATGCTTAGGGGCACCAGCAGCTTCTGCTGATTAAAATGATATGCAGCATGCCTATATTCTGTGTGTGACTGCGGCTGTATCTGCATACGAAATGCTACATTGCAGTGTATTCCTGGAAATCACTGTAATGTAGCATTTTGTATGCAGATACAGCCACAGTCGCACACAGAATATAGACATGCTGTATATCATTTTAATCAGCAGATGCTGCTTGTGCATCCTAGCCACATAGTAATGCAAATAATATGATGCATTTTCATAAACAAAAGGCACCCAACATTAGCAGAGCTGCCAGCTGACTCATGCCAGGCATCTCCTGCAGAACTAGCGGCGGTGCTAGGGGGCACCAGCCAAAATCTTGCCTAGGGCATCATATTGGTTAGGGCCGGCTCTGCTCCCCCTACACACCCGCACAGGCAGAAGAAAGCAGGGAGACTGCTGCCTCCCTGCAACACCACAGACCTGCCAATACGCAGCAGCGTGTGCTGACTGTAGCACAATGCTGCCGCTGTTGCTGGCAGGACGGGGGAGCTTCAGAGCTGGGACAGAGCTACTCGAGCCGGGGGGGCCCCTAAGACTGTGGGGCCAACGGTACGTACCGTCTGCCCCCCCCCCCCCCCTTAATCCGGCTCTGCTGCTGGAACCCCCCCATAATCCGTACCCCCTGATGCCCCCTCTCCCTCTGTCTCCACTATTCACCGCTGCTCTGCTAAGCAGAACAGCGAGTACAGGAGCTTTCCAACTGCTCCCCCCCCCCCCACCGCAGGACACTGCGACCCGCGGGTGGGACAGCGGGACAGACCCCAAAAAATGGGACTGTCCCGCGAAAATTGGGACATTTGGGAGGTATGGGGGTGTGTGAGGGGGTATGCCATACTTGACCCCCACATCAGCATACTCAGCAGGGTCTCTCTGGCAGGGAGGAGCGTCACATTCTGGCACACTCCACGCTTCTTAGCTGTAGTTTTGTGGGTCACCAGCCGCTGTGCACTTTCCGTACTGCCTCTGTTATCTCCAGCCCCTGCGACCCCACCGCTAGCTGCAGCGCTGCCACCCGCAGTGAGTTGCGCCCAGCTCCTTCACACACTTTAGCCGGCGGGTAGCGCTGCAGAAGTCCGCGCTGCTTGCAGGCTCTGACCCCCTCCTCCCTCCAGCATCAGCGTCTCCTGGGAGCTAACCAGTCACTCCCAGTCTCCCCTTACCATAGTGCCCAGCAGCCGTGAGGTCCGCGCCACGTGCATGCTATGACCCCCTCCTCCCTCCAGCCGCAGCATCTCCTGGGGGCTAACCAGTCACTCCCAGTCTCACCTTACCACAGTGCCCGGCAGCTGCGCGAGGTCTGCGGTGTGTGACTGAGGAGGGGGGGAGTGATGCGGACGGGCAGAGGAAGCAGGAATACAGCCTAAGAGAGTCAGCCATGCCAAGTCTCCACCAGCAGCAGATGCCAACAGGTTGGAGTGGAACAGCAGCAGCCAGCAGCAGTGACTCCGGTAAGACACATCTGTCTGTCACCACTGTTCTGTCCCTAATACCAATCTCTCCCGTGCCCTGTGTTCTGTCATGTCCCTGTCACCCCTGACCTTGCCCTGCCACCCTTATCCTGGCCCTTTCACCCTTATCCTGGCCCTTTCACCCTTATCCTGGCCCTGTCACCCTTATGCTGGCCCTGCTACCCCTATCCTGGCCCTGTCACCCCTGTGCTTGCCCTGTCAACCCTATACTGGCCCTGTCACCCCTGTCCTGGTCCTGCCGCCCCTACACTGACCCTGTCACCCCTATCCTGTCCCTGTCATTTCTGTCCTGGCCCCGTCGCCCATGTCCTGGCCCCGTCACCTCTGTCCTGGCCCCGTCACCCCTGTTCTGACCCTGTCACCCCTGTTCTGACCCTGTCACCCCTGTCCTGGCCCAGTCAACCCTGTTCTGACCCTGTCACCCCTGTCCTGGCCCTGTTACTGCATACCCTCCAACTACCTTTTTGGCAGGTACAGTACCCGCAGCACCTCCAGACCTCTCCCCAATGCACCACACCTCCGCACCTTCCCCTCCACCACATGTGGCACTCCACCCCTCCCCCACATGCTGTGCCTCCAGACCCCCTACACCACCCGCGGCTCCCACTCCTCCGCCCCTTCACCACCCCCAGCAATCTCCAGGCCCCCTCCACCATTGACCCCCCTTATATGTCTCCCCCACACCTGCCCCCCTCCACCCGCAGCATCTGCAGACACCCTCCTCCATCCGCGGTCCCCCCCTCCCCCACCAATGGCACCCCCGCACCTGCCCCACCACCACCTGCAGCACCTCCGGACCTCCTTCCCCATCTGCCGCAACACCCGTACCTGCCCCTCCCCTACCCATGGCACCTACGGACCCCTACCCCACCAGTGGCACTCCCGCCCCTTCCCATCCCACAGCACCTCCGGAACCCTTCACCCATCTGCAACATCCCCACACCTGCCCCTCCCCCACCCATGGCACCCCTGCCCCTCCCCCACCTGCAGTGCCTCCGGACCCCTCCCCCATCTGCATCCCCCACTCCTCTGTCCCTCCCCCACCCGCAGCACCTCCCAACCCTTCCCCATCCGGGCCCCCCCCCCACTTCCGCCCCCCCTCCATCCGCAGCATCTACAGACACCATCCACAGTACCCCCCGCACCCGCTACATTCTGTACATTGTGGCCTGCAGGTGCTGTTCACGCCGTCGCAAGGGGCTGCGCCTCCTTCACCATCGCACACCCTTTCATTGTGCAATATTTAACCACTAACAAAGGAATGCAGGTGATACTCCATATAACACAAATATTGAACCCCAGAAAGGCATGCAAGGGTTAAGGGGGCGTAGCCCCTTGCGACGGTGTGAAGAGCGCCCGTAGGGCGCGATGAAGCACCTAGTTATGAATATTTGGTGATGCCTTTTGGGCTCTGTAATGCCCCGGCAGTCTTCCAGGATTTCATGAATGATGTGCTCAGGGAATATTTGGATAGATTCTTAGTTGTATACTTAGATGACATCCTAATCTTCTCCCATTCCCTGGAGGAACATCGGAAGCATGTACGCTTAGTCCTCCAGAAACTCAGAGACCACCGGCTTGGGGCGAAGCTGGAGAAGTGCGAATTTGAAGTTCAGCAAATCGCATTTCTAGGATATATTATCTCCCCAGAAGGTTTCCAAATGGAGGGTTCCAAGGTACAGGCAGTCCTGGATTGGGTGCAGCCCACTAGTTTGAAGGCGCTTCAGCGTTTCCTGGGCTTTGCGAATTTTTATAGACGATTTATCGCTGGATTTTCGTCTATAGTGGCGCCCTTGGTGGCACTCACTAAGAAAGGGGCGGATGTTGCTCACTGGTCTTGTGAGGCTAAAGCGGCTTTTGCCCGTCTCAAAAGGGCATTTGTTTCGGCCAAGGTGCTGCGACACCGAGATCCAGAGCGTCCTTTTGTGGTGGAGGTGGATGCCTCTGAGATGGGTATTGGGGCAGTGCTTTCTCAGATGGGAGTGTCTGATAATCGCCTTCATCCCTGTGCTTACTTTTCCCGTAAATTTTCGCCTGCCGAGATGAATTATGACGTGGGTAACCGGGAATTGTTGGCTATTAAGGATGCACTCGAGGAGTGGAGACACTGGCTTGAGGGGGCTAAGTTTGTGGTCTCAATTCTCACTGACCATAAGAATCTGGCATATTTAGAGTCAGCGAAGCGTCTCAATGCCAGGCAGGCACGATGGGCTTTGTTTTTTGCTCGCTTTAATTTTTTGATAACATATCGCCCTGGGTCAAAAAACATCAAGGCTGATGCGCTCTCGCGGAGTTTTGCTCCAATCCAGGAGACCACCGAGGAGCCGTTGCCCATTGTTTCCCCATCATGTATTAAAGTGGGCATTACCCAGGACCTCTTATCATTAGTCCTTAGAGCACAGGAGCAGGCTCCTCCAGACCTTCCGGTAGGTCTTTTGTTTGTGCCTCCTAGGTTAAGACAGCGAGTGTTCCTGGAATTCCATGCCAAGAAGTCGGCAGGTCACCCGGGTATTGCCAGAACTCGGGAGTTGCTATCTAGGGCGGTGTGGTGGCCCTCGGTGGCTAAGGATGTGGATCAGTGGGTTCGGGCATGTGACATCTGTGCCCGAAATAAGACTCCAAGAGGGGTTCCTGTTGGCCCATTACATCCACTCTCTATCCCATCTAAGCCATGGACCCACATTTCAATGGATTTTGTGGTGGACTTGCCCAAATCCTCGGGGATGACAGCCATCTGGGTTGTCGTTGACAGGTTTTCGAAGATGGCGCACTTCGTTCCACTGGTTGGGCTGCCATCGGCCAGACGCCTGTCTGAATTATTTATGCTGCATGTTGTGCGTCTCCACGGGTTGCCAATTGATGTGGTCTCTGACCGCGGATCCCAGTTTGTGGCCAAATTCTGGAGGGCATTTTGTTCCGATCTCCAGATTTCTGTCAGCTTGTCGTCAGGCTACCATCCGCAGTCTAATGGGCAGACTGAAAGGGTGAACCAGTCCTTGGAGCAGTTCCTCAGGTGTTATGTCTCCAAGTGTCAGACTGACTGGGTTGCTCATCTGTCCATGGCGGAGTTTGCCTATAACAACGCGGCTCACTCTGCTACAGGGATCTCTCCCTTCCTTTGTGTGTATGGGCATCATCCTAAGGCCAATTCTTTTGACCCCCTGGACTCCACGCCTGGTGGTTCCTCTGTGGTTTCGGTCCTTAGAGGTATTTGGCGGAAAGTGAAGAAAGCCCTTGTGTCTGTGTCATTAGTGACCAAAAGGGTTTTTGATAAGCGGAAAAGACCCTGCAGCTTCAAATTAGGAGACTTCGTCTGGTTGTCTACCAAGAATTTGAAGTTGAGACAACCATCTCATAAGTTAGGCCCCCGGTTCATCGGCCCTTATAAGATCACCAGGGTTATCAATCCGGTGGCATTTCAGTTAGATCTGCCCCGTTCTTTGGGTATCAATAAAACATTTCATTGTTCCCTTTTAAAACGGGCGATTAGTAATCCTTCTTCCAGTGGAAGACCTTCCCCTCTTCTGATACGTGGCCAGAGGGAGTTTGTTGTTGAAAGGATTCTTGACTCCAAGGTGGTTCGGGGTTGGCTGTCATTTTTGGTGCACTGGAAGGGGTATGGCCCGGAGGAGCGGTCGTGGGTGCGCAGTTGTGATCTTCATGCCCCCAGACTGATACGCTCTTTCTTCTCGCAGTTCCCCGATAAACCCGGTGGTAGGGGTTCTTTGACCCCTCGTCAGAGGGGGGGTACTGTTAGGGTCTCCTGCCCTGTGCTGCCACGTCATCATGGCAACCGGGAGACAAGTGCTAGCAGAGTAACCTGAGCGCAGCTGATACTCCGGTTCGGGTCTTTTGCTGTGCAGTGGTTACAGGCTCTGTGCACGGTAGGGGATCCGGTGCTGGTTTTTGTGCTCACAGTCTGTGAGGTCTGAGTGGGGCGTGGACAGCACCTGCTTTATAAGGCCTCTTCTTAGGGTAAGCAGATGCTGCTGAATCTTTGTTGGTTAGTCAGTTCCTGAAAGTTAGCCAGTACTGTGTAGCTTTGTATTTGTTTGTTGCTTACTGCAAATAGGCCTGGGGATTTGGTATTACACTCTGCCAATCCAGACCTAGTAGTAAGACTGGAGTCAGTCGTTTAGCTTGCTGGGGTTCTGTTACTACTCTGTGAACTTAGCAAGTTTGCGGCTGTATTCTAAGACTTGCCTGTCTAATCCTGTCTCACTGTGCTAGGTGTCAGGGGTCAGTTTAGTGGCAGTAAGCTGAACCTGTGCACTGCAAGTGAGAATTAGGATTGTGGAGACTCTCCTTGTGTCTATCATTCCATCTCTGACCAAGGAGTTTACTGCCACACCCGTTGGTAACCCTTTAGGGTTTTGCTGTTGCCCTTAGCAACAGCATTTCGGGTTCTCTACGTATTAAAACACAACATCTTGCTTTTCTCATCTGAGCATTACTAATACAAGGGAGACACCCAGTTCCTTAGCCTCTGGGCTTCTCTGTTCACTTTGTGTGTATTTTGTTACCCTATCACCTTCTGTGTACGTTATGTCATATTCCCCAGTCTGTCTGTGAGTCCATTTGTTTTGCATAACAGTTCAAACACCAGTACATTCCTGCAGGCACTGGTGTGCATAACAACCATATATATATATTCTGACGTATTGCAATGAATGGTATAATGATAAGCAGGAACAGTCTTAAAGATGCATTGAAGAAATGTTCATACAACTGAGTTTAAACAGGCTTGTGAAGAATTGTCCAAATGAAGCAATGACTGGTGCCAACTGTAAGGAGTGTTAACTGGATATTGTAGACATAAATGAATAACTGTAGAGACTTGCACTGAAGCTTAAAGGTTAAACTGGAAGGCTGTGAAGAATTGTTCTTGATTGCAGCAACAATGAAAATACAATACTGAATGGAATACTTGCAAGTTGTGAAGATAACACAGCACTGTGAAACTGCAGCAGACGACAATGGTGATGAATGGGTTAAGCTGAGAGCTGATTAAACGAGCACCTGAGTTTAGCAGAATCTTCCAAAGGCTGTGTGATTGAAGCAGGCAGACAGGGTAACCTCTCACAATACTCTGAAAATCCACTTGTTGCCACTGAGAGCGATTGACTGACAGCACAGCAGGGAGCTGGTGGATCTTTTGCAGTTAAGGCTGCAGGCAGACCTCTGGGAGCGGAGGCGATATCTGGACCACTGGAATCACACGGAAATCCACGGAGAGAGCACAGAGCTAGGGCATAGAGTAGATACAACAAAGCACTGGCTCAGAGTAACATAATCCCAGCCTACTTAAAGGCAGCACAAGCACGGGATTGGCTAACACTTACCCACAGGTGTTTCACAAGTGCTCTCAGGTGCTCATTTGGTCTCCAACATGGCCACCTCCTATACTGCAGACACACAGCGGTGCCTTTGGCCATTGGGTCCCCACACTCCCGGCTCCCAGAACCTGCATCACCTCTGCCACTGACCACACCGCCTCCCCACTCGGCCGCACAGCACCGCAAGCAACCGCGCCGGTAATGGACGGAACCCAGAACCCGCAGAGGTGAGTGATCGGTTCGTGACAGTACCCCCCCTTTAAGGGTGGACTCCGGACACCTTTGAGCTTTGTCAGGATTCTTGGAATAGATTTTTTGTACCAGTCTTGGAGCATGAACATCTTCGGCAAAAACCCAGGACCTCTCCTCCAGACCATTACCCTTCCAATCAACCAGAAACTGCAACGTCCATATCGACGACGTGAGTCAACAATCTCCCTAACCTCAAATTCCTCATCCTGCAAAGAGTGAACTTTAGGAGGTTTGGACAGGGCAGTATGAAACTTATTGAGAATCAAAGGTTTCAACAACGATGTATGAAAGGCGTTAGGAGTTTTCAAAGAAGGTAGCAACTTGACTTTGTATGACACAGGATTGAGTACCTTTTCAATGGGAAATGGACCAATAAACTTGGGAGCAAACTTCTTACAAGGAACTTTGAATTTAAGATTGCAAGTAGAAATCCAAACTTGGTCTCCTACCTTGTAGTTTGGTACAGCCTTATGTTTTTTATCTGCAAAAGATTTATAACGAGCAGAGGATTTAATCAACGATGTGCGCACACAACTCCAGATTTTAGACAAACGTTGAAGCACTTGATCTGCTGCTGGAACCTCTTGAGCTGGCAACGACTGGAACTCTGGCACACGAGGATGAAAACCAAAAGTTAGTATAAACTGGCGTAGATTCTAAAGACTAGAGATGAGCGGGTTCGGTTCCTCTGAATCCGAACCCGCCCGAACTTCATGTTTTTTTTCACGGGTCCGAGCGACTCGGATCTTCCCGCCTTGCTCGGTTAACCCGAGCGCGCCCGAACGTCATCATCCCGCTGTCGGATTCTCGCGAGGCTCGGATTCTATCGCGAGACTCGGATTCTATATAAGGAGCCGCGCGTCGCCGCCATTTTCACACGTGCATTGAGAGTCATAGGGAGAGGACGTGGCTGGCGTCCTCTCCGTTTAGAGAAGAGAGAGACACAGTAGAGACGAGAGAGACACAGTAGTAGTAATTTTGGGGAGCATTATTAGGAGGAGTACTACTATACTACTATACTACTTGCTGAAGTGATATAGATTAGATAGTGTGACTGTAAGTGTATTGTATTATCTGACTTGTGGGGGAGACACTGACAGTGGGGAGCAGTTAGAGTCTGAGAGCAGGACTCAGGAGTACATATAACGTACAGGGCACACTTTTGCTGCCAGAGTCAGTGCCACACTGCCATTGTTGTGACCACACTGACCACCAGTATAATAATATATTTTGTGATTGTCTGCTTAGGACTCGGAGTACTAGTTGCAAGTTGCAACGTGAGTGACCTGACCACCAGTTTAATAATCAATCACCACCAGTTTAATATATATATATATATATATATATATATATATAATTGTATATAATATATATATATATATATATATATATATATATATAATATTGTATACCACCTACCTGTGGGTTTTTTTTTTCATTCTTCTTTATACATACTACTATAGTAGCTTACTGTAGCAGTCTGCGGTGCTGCTGACCTGACAGTGTCCAGCAGGTCCGTCATCAGTCATTACATAATAAATATATATAGTACCTGTCCGGCTGCAGTACTAGTGATATTATATTGATTTCATCTCATTATCAATAATTTATCATCCAGTCTAGACTCTATATTAGCAGCAGACACAGTACGTTAGTCCACGGCTGTAGCTACCTCTGTGTCGGCACTCGGCAGTCCATCCATAATTGTATACCACCTACCCGTGTTTTTTTTCTTTTCTTTCTTCTTTGTACATACTACTATAGTATAGTAGCTTACTGTAGCAGTCTGCGGTGCTGCTGAGCTGACAGTGTCCAGCAGGTCCGTCATCAGTCATCATTACCTAATAAATATATTATCTACCTGTCCGGCTGCAGTACTAGTGATATTATATATACATACATATATATATTGATTTCATATCATTATCATCCAGTCTATATTAGCAGCAGACACAGTACGGTAGTCCACGGCTGTAGCTACCTCTGTGTCGGCACTCGGCAGTCCATCCATAATTGTATACCACCTACCCGTGGTTTTTTTTTTCTTTCTTCTTTGTACATACTACTATAGTATAGTAGCTTACTGTAGCAGTCTGCGGTGCTGCTGAGCTGACAGTGTCCAGCAGGTCCGTCATCAGTCATCATTACCTAATAAATATATTATCTACCTGTCCGGCTGCAGTACTAGTGATATTATATATACATACATATATATATTGATTTCATATCATTATCATCCAGTCTATATTAGCAGCAGACACAGTACGGTAGTCCACGGCTGTAGCTACCTCTGTGTCGGCACTCGGCAGTCCATCCATAATTGTATACCACCTACCCGTGGTTTTTTTTTTCTTTCTTCTTTGTACATACTACTATAGTATAGTAGCTTACTGTAGCAGTCTGCGGTGCTGCTGAGCTGACAGTGTCCAGCAGGTCCGTCATCAGTCATCATTACCTAATAAATATATTATCTACCTGTCCGGCTGCAGTACTAGTGATATTATATATACATACATATATATATTAATTTCATATCATTATCATCCAGTCTATATTAGCAGCAGACACAGTACGGTAGTCCACGGCTGTAGCTACCTCTGTGTCGGCACTCGGCAGTCCATCCATAATTGTATACCACCTACCCGTGGTTTTTTTTTTTCTTTCTTCTTTGTACATACTACTATAGTATAGTAGCTTACTGTAGCAGTCTGCGGTGCTGCTGAGCTGACAGTGTCCAGCAGGTCCGTCATCAGTCATCATTACCTAATAAATTTATTATCTACCTGTCCGGCTGCAGTACTAGTGATATTATATATACATACATATATATATTGATTTCATATCATTATCATCCAGTCTATATTAGCAGCAGACACAGTACGGTAGTCCACGGCTGTAGCTACCTCTGTGTCGGCACTCGGCAGTCCATCCATAATTGTATACCACCTACCCGTGTTTTTTTTTTTCTTTCTTCTTTGTACATACTACTATAGTATAGTAGCTTACTGTAGCAGTCTGCGGTGCTGCTGAGCTGACAGTGTCCAGCAGGTCCGTCATCAGTCATCATTACCTAATAAATATATTATCTACCTGTCCGGCTGCAGTACTAGTGATATTATATATACATACATATATATATTGATTTCATATCATTATCATCCAGTCTATATTAGCAGCAGACACAGTACGGTAGTCCACGGCTGTAGCTACCTCTGTGTCGGAACTCGGCAGTCCATCCATAATTGTATACCACCTACCCGTGGTTTTTTTTTTCTTTCTTCTTTGTACATACTACTATAGTATAGTAGCTTACTGTAGCAGTCTGCGGTGCTGCTGAGCTGACAGTGTCCAGCAGGTCCGTCATCAGTCATCATTACCTAATAAATATATTATCTACCTGTCCGGCTGCAGTACTAGTGATATTATATATACATACATATATATATTGATTTCATATCATTATCATCCAGTCTATATTAGCAGCAGACACAGTACGGTAGTCCACGGCTGTAGCTACCTCTGTGTCGGCACTCGGCAGTCCATCCATAAGTATACTAGTATCCATCCATCTCCATTGTTTACCTGAGGTGCCTTTTAGTTGTGCCTATTAAAATATGGAGAACAAAAATGTTGAGGTTCCAAAATTAGGGAAAGATCAAGATCCACTTCCACCTCGTGCTGAAGCTGCTGCCACTAGTCATGGCCGAGACGATGAAATGCCAGCAACGTCGTCTGCCAAGGCCGATGCCCAATGTCATAGTACAGAGCATGTCAAATCCAAAACACCAAATATCAGTAAAAAAAGGACTCCAAAATCTAAAATAAAATTGTCGGAGGAGAAGCGTAAACTTGCCAATATGCCATTTACCACACGGAGTGGCAAGGAACGGCTGAGGCCCTGGCCTATGTTCATGGCTAGTGGTTCAGCTTCACATGAGGATGGAAGCACTCAGCCTCTTGCTAGAAAAATGAAAAGACTCAAGCTGGCAAAAGCACCGCAAAGAACTGTGCGTTCTTCGAAATCCCAAATCCACAAGGAGAGTCCAATTGTGTCGGTTGCGATGCCTGACCTTCCCATCACTGGACGTGAAGAGCATGCGCCTTCCACCATTTGCACGCCCCCTGCAAGTGCTGGAAGGAGCACCCGCAGTCCAGTTCCTGATAGTCAGATTGAAGATGTCAGTGTTGAAGTACACCAGGATGAGGAGGATATGGGTGTTGCTGGCGCTGGGGAGGAAATTGACCAGGAGGATTCTGATGGTGAGGTGGTTTGTTTAAGTCAGGCACCCGGGGAGACACCTGTTGTCCGTGGGAGGAATATGGCCACTGACATGCCTGGTGAAAATACCAAAAAAATCAGCTCTTCGGTGTGGAAGTATTTCAACAGAAATGCGGACAACAGGTGTCAAGCCGTGTGTTGCCTTTGTCAAGCTGTAATAAGTAGGGGTAAGGACGTTAACCACCTCGGAACATCCTCCCTTATACGTCACCTGCAGCGCATTCATAATAAGTCAGTGACAAGTTCAAAAACTTTGGGTGACAGCGGAAGCAGTCCACTGACCAGTAAATCCCTTCCTCTTGTAACCAAGCTCACGTAAACCACCCCACCAACTCCCTCAGTGTCAATTTCCTCCTTCCCCAGGAATGCCAATAGTCCTGCAGGCCATGTCACTGGCAATTCTGACGATTCCTCTCCTGCCTGGGATTCCTCCGATGCATCCTTGCGTGTAACGCCTACTGCTGCTGGCGCTGCTGTTGTTGCTGCTGGGAGTCGATGGTCATCCCAGAGGGGAAGTCGTAAGACCACTTTTACTACTTCCACCAAGCAATTGACTGTCCAATAGTCCTTTGCGAGGAAGATGAAATATCACAGCAGTCATCCTACTGCAAAGCGGATAACTGAGGCCTTGGCATCCTGGGTGGTGAGAAACGTGGTTCCGGTATCCATCATTACTGCAGAGCCAACTAGAGACTTGTTGGAGGTACTGTGTCCCCGGTACCAAATACCATCTAGGTTCCATTTCTCTAGGCAGGCGATACCGAAAATGTACACAAACCTCAGAAAAAGAGTCACCAGTGTCCTAAAAAATGCAGCTGTACCCAATGTCCACTTAACCACGGACATGTGGACAAGTGGAGCAGGGCAGGGTCAGGACTATATGACTGTGACAGCCCACTGGGTAGATGTATGGACTCCCGCCGCAAGAACAGCAGCGGCGGCACCAGTAGCAGCATCTCGCAAACGCCAACTCTTTCCTAGGCAGGCTACGCTTTGTATCACCGCTTTCCAGAATACGCACACAGCTGAAAACCTCTTACGGCAACTGAGGAAGATCATCGCGGAATGGCTTACCCCAATTGGACTCTCCTGTGGATTTGTGGCATCGGACAACGCCAGCAATATTGTGTGTGCATTAAATATGGGCAAATTCCAGCACGTCCCATGTTTTGCACATACCTTGAATTTGGTGGTGCAGAATTATTTAAAAAACGACAGGGGCGTGCAAGAGATGCTGTCGGTGGCCCGAAGAATTGTGGGACACTTTCGGCGTACAGGCACCACGTACAGAAGACTGGAGCACCACCAAAAACTACTGAACCTGCCCTGCCATCATCTGAAGCAAGAAGTGGTAACGAGGTGGAATTCAACCCTCTATATGCTTCAGAGGTTGGAGGAGCAGCAAAAGGCCATTCAAGCCTATACAATTGAGCACGATATAGGAGGTGGAATGCACCTGTCTCAAGCGCAGTGGAGAATGATTTCAACGTTGTGCAAGGTCCTGATGCCCTTTGAACTTGCCACACGTGAAGTCAGTTCAGACACTGCCAGCCTGAGTCAGGTCATTCCCCTCATCAGGCTTTTGCAGAAGAAGCTGGAGACATTGAAGGAGGAGCTAACACGGAGCGATTCCGCTAGGCATGTGGGACTTGTGGATGGAGCCCTTAATTCGCTTAACAAGGATTCACGGGTGGTCAATCTGTTGAAATCAGAGCACTACATTTTGGCCACCGTGCTCGATCCTAGATTTAAAGCCTACCTTGGATCTCTCTTTCCGGCAGACACAAGTCTGCTGGGGTTGAAAGACCTGCTGGTGAGAAAATTGTCAAGTCAAGCGGAACGCGACCTGTCAACATCTCCT
Organism: Pseudophryne corroboree; assembly: GCF_028390025.1. Taxonomy (NCBI): domain Eukaryota; kingdom Metazoa; phylum Chordata; class Amphibia; order Anura; family Myobatrachidae; genus Pseudophryne; species Pseudophryne corroboree. Next base: position 889,409,569 of record NC_086447.1, read on the forward strand.
CCTTCACATTCTCCCGCAACTGGGGGTGCGAGGAAAAGGCTCAGAATTCCGAGCCCACCCGCTGGCGGTGATGCAGGGCAGTCTGGAGCGACTGCTGATGCTGACATCTGGTCCGGACTGAAGGACCTGACAACGATTACGGACATGTCGTCTACTGTCACTGCATATGATTCTCTCAACATTGAAAGAATGGTGGAGGATTATATGAGTGACCGCATCCAAGTAGGCACGTCACACAGTCCGTACTTATACTGGCAGGAAAAAGAGGCAATTTGGAGGCCCTTGCACAAACTGGCTTTATTCTACCTAAGTTGCCCTCCCACAAGTGTGTACTCCGAAAGAGTGTTTAGTGCCGCCGCTCACCTTGTCAGCAATCGGCGTACGAGGTTACATCCAGAAAATGTGGAGAAGATGATGTTCATTAAAATGAATTATAATCAATTCCTCCGTGGAGACATTGACCAGCAGCAATTGCCTCCACAAAGTACACAGGGAGCTGAGATGGTGGATTCCAGTGGGGACGAATTGATAATCTGTGAGGAGGGGGATGTACACGGTGATATATCGGAGGATGATGATGAGGTGGACATCTTGCCTCTGTAGAGCCAGTTTGTGCAAGGAGAGATTAATTGCTTCTTTTTTGGTGGGGGTCCAAACCAACCCGTCATTTCAGTCACAGTCGTGTGGCAGACCCTGTCACTGAAATGATGGGTTGGTTAATGTGTGCATGTCCTGTTTATACAACATAAGGGTGGGTGGGAGGGCCCAAGGACAATTCCATCTTGCACCTCTTTTTTCTTTAATTTTTCTTTGCGTCATGTGCTGTTTGTGGAATGTTTTTTGGAAGGGCCATCCTGCGTGACACTGCAGTGCCACTCCTAGATGGGCCCGGTGTTTGTGTTGGCCACTAGGGTCGCTTATCTTACTCACACAGCTACCTCATTGCGCCTCTTTTTTTCTTTGCGTCATGTGCTGTTTGGGGAGGGTTTTTTGGAAGGGACATCCTGCGTGACACTGCAGTGCCACTCCTAGATGGGCCCGGTGTTTGTGTCGGCCACTAGGGTCGCTTATCTTACTCACACAGCTACCTCATTGCGCCTCTTTTTTTCTTTGCGTCATGTGCTGTTTGGGGAGGGTTTTTTGGAAGGGACATCCTGCGTGACACTGCAGTGCCACTCCTAGATGGGCCCGGTGTTTGTGTCGGCCACTAGGGTCGCTTATCTTACTCACACAGCTACCTCATTGCGCCTTTTTTTTTCTTTGCGTCATGTGCTGTTTGGGGAGGGTTTTTTGGAAGGGACATCCTGCGTGACACTGCAGTGCCACTCCTAGATGGGCCCGGTGTTTGTGTCGGCCACTAGGGTCGCTTATCTTACTCACACAGCTACCTCATTGCGCCTCTTTTTTTCTTTGCGTCATGTGCTGTTTGGGGAGGGTTTTTTGGAAGGGCCATCCTGCGTGACACTGCAGTGCCACTCCTAGATGGGCCCGGTGTTTGTGTCGGCCACTAGGGTCGCTTATCTTTCTCACACAGCTACCTCATTGCGCCTCTTTTTTTCTTTGCGTCATGTGCTGTTTGGGGAGGGTTTTTTGGAAGGGCCATCCTGCGTGACACTGCAGTGCCACTCCTAGATGGGCCCGGTGTTTGTGTCGGCCACTAGGGTCGCTTATCTTACTCACACAGCTACCTCATTGCGCCTCTTTTTTTCTTTGCGTCATGTGCTGTTTGGGGAGGGTTTTTTGGAAGGGACATCCTGCGTGACACTGCAGTGCCACTCCTAGATGGGTCCGGTGTTTGTGTCGGCCACTAGGGTCGTTTATCTTACTCACACAGCTACCTCATTGCGCCTCTTTTTTTCTTTGCGTCATGTGCTGTTTGGGGAGGGTTTTTTGGAAGGGACATCCTGCGTGACACTGCAGTGCCACTCCTAGATGGGCCCGGTGTTTGTGTCGGCCACTAGGGTCGCTTATCTTACTCACACAGCTACCTCATTGCGCCTCTTTTTTTCTTTGCGTCATGTGCTGTTTGGGGAGGGTTTTTTGGAAGGGACATCCTGCGTGACACTGCAGTGCCACTCCTAGATGGGCCCGGTGTTTGTGTCGGCCACTAGGGTTGCTTATCTAACTCACACAGCTACCTCATTGCGCCTCTTTTTTTCTTTGCGTCATGTGCTGTTTGGGGAGGGTTTTTTGGAAGGGACATCCTGCGTGACACTGCAGTGCCACTCCTAGATGGGCCCTGTTTGTGTCGGCCACTAGGGTCGCTTATCTTACTCACACAGCTACCTCATTGCGCCTCTTTTTTTCTTTGCGTCATGTGCTGTTTGTGGAGGGTTTTTTGGAAGGGACATCCTGCGTGACACTGCAGTGCCACTCCTAGATGGGCCCGGTGTTTGTGTCGGCCACTAGGGTCGCTTAGCTTAGTCATCCAGCGACCTAGGTGCAAATTTTAGGACTAGAAATAATATTGTGAGGTGTGAGGTATTCAGAATAGACTGAAAATGAGTGTAAATTATGTTTTTTGAGGTTAATAATACTTTGGGATCAAAATGACCCCCAAATTCTATGATTTAAGCTGTTTTTTAGTGTTTTTAAAAAAAAACACCCGAATCCAAAACACACCCGAATCCGACAAAAAAAATTCGGTGAGGTTTTGCCAAAACGCGGTCGAACCCAAAACACGGCCGCGGAACCGAACCCAAAACCAAAACACAAAACCCGAAAAATTTCAAGTGCACATCTCTACTAAAGACGAATGAAAGAGATTATTATGAGCGAATTCTGACAATGGAAGATAGTCAATCCAATCATCCTGTGAGGAAGATATGTATAACCGGAGAAAGGTTTCAAGATCTTGATTTACTCTCTCAGTTTGTCCACCTGTCTTGGGATGATATGTTGAAGAAAAATTCAACTTAATGTTTAAAGATGAACAAAGCGATCTCCAAAACTTGGCTACAAACTGTGTTCCCCAATCAGAGATGATCTCTCGAGGAAGGCCATCCAACTTAAAGATCTCAGAAATGAACAATCTGGCTAGTGAAGGGGCTGATGGTAATCCAGATAATGGAATGAAATGCACCATTTTCGAAAATCGATCCACTATCACCCAAATGGTATTCCGCCCTTTTGATGGAGGTAAATTGGTCACGAAATCCATTGAGATATGAGTCCACAGTTGTTTGGGAATAGATAACTGATGTAACAAACCTGGAGGAGAACTCCATGGACTCTTATGTTGGGCACATTTAGGACATGTTGCTATAAACTCTTGAACATCAGCTTTAAGACGTGACCACCAGTAAGACTGTTGAATAAATTTGAGAGTCTTTAGTACCCCAGGATGACCCATGAAGGATGAAGAGTGAGCCCAAGTAAGTAGACATTTTCGAAGATTTGTGGCGACAAAGGTTTTGCCAGGCGGAGGAACCAGGACTGGAGAAGTTCGAGTCTTTAAAAAGGACGTAGGACTCACAATAGCTTGATTCGTGGTAGCATAATTTGATTCAGAAGAATTGAAGGACCAAGAAAGGGCATCTTCTTTTTTGTTCTGAGATCCTGGACGATAGGTGAGCTTAAAATTAAATCGGGTGAAGAAAAGAGCCCATCGAGCTTGTCGTGGATTCAAACACTGAGCCGACTGCAGATATAGAAGATTCTTATGATCAGTATATACTGTAATGGGGTGTTGTACTCCCTCTAGAAGGTATCTCCACTCCTCAAATACCAATTTGATGGCAAGTAATTCCTGCTCTCCAATTGCATAATTACGTTCGGCTGGTAGGAACTTATGGGAGAAATATCCGCAGGGATGGCCTTTTTTATCTTCAAAGACTTGTGACAACACAGCTCCCACTGCTTCCATAGATGCATCCACCTCCACTAGAAAGGGACGGTTCAAATCTGGCTGTCGAAGAATGGGGGCTGACACAAAGGCTTGCTTTAAGTCGGAGAAGGCTTTGATTGCTTCAGAAGACCAGTTCGTAGGATTTGCTCCCTTGCGAGTCAGGGCTGTGATGGGAGCGGCCAACATAGAGTAATTCTTAATAAATTTCCTATAAAAATTAGCAAAGCCAAGGAATCGCTGAATCCCCTTGAGAGTCGGAGGAGTGGACCAGTCTCAGATAGCTTGTACCTTTACAGGATCGATACATAGCTCTGATCTGGAAATGATGTAACCAAGGAACGGTATAGAAGATACTTCAAATGTACACTTCTCCAACTTACAATATAGTCGATTTTTCCTCAGACATGTCAGTACCTCTCTAACTTGGTAACGGTGAGACTTCAGATCCTTGGAGAATATTAAGATATCATCCAAGTACACTACTAAACACTTGTAGAGAAGATCTTGAAAAAGTTCGTTCACATAGCTTTGGAAAACTGCAGGAGCATTACAAAGACCAAAAGGCATTACAAGATATTCGTAATGCCCATCCCGGGTATTAAAGGCAGTCTTCCATTCGTCACCTGCACGGATGCGGATTAAATTGTTGGCTACATGAAGATCTAATTTTGTAAACACAGTAGCTCCCTTTACCCGGTCAAATAATTCTGGAATTAACGGCAATGGGTACTTGTTCTTCACAGTGATCTCATTAAGTCCGCGATAATCTATGCATGGTCGTAAACCACAGTCTTTCTTCTTAACAAAGAAGAATCCTGCTCCTGCAGGCGAGGAAGATGGTCTAATAAATCCTTTGGTTAAATTCGCTTGTATATAATCAGATATAGCTTGAGCCTCTGGGATGGACAGCGGATAAATTTGCCCCCTAGGAGGTGTTTTCCCCGGCACCAAAACGATTGGGCAGTCCCATTCGCGATGAGGGGGTAAGGAGACTGCCGCTTGTTTACTGAAGACATCCACAAAAGATTGATAGACTGAAGGTACTGTAACTCGGGAAGACTGACTGACCGGAGGGGTATAATCGAAGCTAAACAGTCCTTGGTACAAGATTCACCCCACAAAAGAATTTCCATGGTTTGCCAGTTGAATTGTGGATTATGTTTCTGCAGCCAAGGTAATCCAAGTATCACATCATGAGAGGCTTTGGGAATCACGAGGAAGGAAATATATCCGGAATGGAGCATACCAACTTTCATCTTGAGACATATAATTCGATGAGTAATTATGACGTCTGGAATTCAACTTCCATCCACTGCTGTTACAACAACTGCTACTTCCAGAGGCACGGTTTGAACTTTAGATCGTATAACAAAGGCTGAGGTGATGAAGATCTCGGCTGCACCGGAATCTAGGAGAGCTGAAACTTTAACTGTAGAACTCGGAGCTTCTAAACAAATAGGCAAAGTTGGCTTTTTCCCGGAACGTGATTCCAAGGTAACTCCTAGCTTAACCTCTCTTGAATAAACTAGGAGCAAGAGTTTCCCGGACGGAGTTTGCAAGACTTAATGAAATGTTCGGAGGACCCGCAGTACATGCAGAGGTTACCCTGTCGACGATGAATTCGTTCCTCCTCCGTAAGGCGAGAGCGCCCGCTCTGCATAGGCTCTTATGTCGTTACAGGAGACTGAGATGAAAAAGAATCTTGTCGAGGTCTGGGATGATAGCGCGGACTAGATCGCTCTGCCTTGGATTTCTCTAAACATCGCTCTCTGTAGCACAGATCAAGTTTGTTCCAGATGGAAATTAATGCATCCAGCTTAGTTGGCAGATCACAAATGGTTAAATCATCCTTGATTCTTTCTGAGAGTCCATTCCAAAATGCTGCGACCAGAGCCTCCTCATTCCAGTTTAACTCTGAAGACAATGTGCAAACTGAATAATATATTGACTAACAGGACGTAAACCTTGACGTAGATGGAGAATCTCCAAAGATGCAGAGGTGGTTCTGCCTGGTTCATCGAAGATTTTCCGGAAGGATGATACGAACTCTTTATAATTAGAGAGATTAGGATCTCCCCTCTCCCACAGTGGCGATGCCCACTCCAAGGCCTGACCGGACAGGAGGGCAATAAATTATGCGATCTTAGAATGGGCTGATGGAAAACAAGCAGACAACAGTTCGAACTGGATCTTGCATTGGTTCAGAAATCCTCTGCAAAGCTTTGGGGTTCCGTCAAACTTACTTGGCGAAGATAACTGCAGACGAGACATAGGCACCGTCACTGGAGAAGACATTGTGGAAGCCGAGACAACCGGAGCTGGAACTTAAACTTGTGGTGTCTTTGTAGCCGTATGAAGAGCCTCCAAACGATCTGCCATAGTTTGCAAAAACTGAACTATTTGTGTCTGTATGGACTCCTGATTTTCAAGTCTGGAGAGGATGTTTGCCGTAGCACCGCCTCCTGCGAATTGGTCACCCGACGAATCCATGGGGCCAGTGCTTACTGTCAGGGCCGAGTGTTTTTGTGAATCCGTTAACCCTGGACCAACCAAAGGTGTAGGTGTTGGTGTATGATGAAAGCAGGGAGGACGAAGAAAGTTCCGTTTCATATATTTATTAAAGGCAACAATTCCAGTAATGAGTTAAATGACAATTATTAGTCACCATATATATATATATATATATATATATATATTATATTGTGACATATTGCAATGAATGGTATAATGATAAGCAGGAACAGTCCTAAAGATGCATTGAAGAAATGTTCATACAACTGAGTTTAAACAGGCTTGTGAAGAATTGTCCAAATGAAGCAATGACTGGTGCCAACTGTAAGGAGTGTTATCTGGATATTGTAGACATAAATGAATAACTGTAGAGACTTGCATTGAAGCTTAAAGGTTAAACTGGAAGGCTGTGAAGAATTGTTCTTGATTGCAGCAACAATGAAAATACAATACTGAATGGAATACTTGCAAGTTGTGAAGATAACACAGCACTGTGAAACTCCAGCAGACGACAATGGTGATGAATGGGTTAAGCTGAGAGCTGATTAAACGAGCACCTGAGTTTAGCAGAATCTTCCAAAGGCTGTGTGTTTGAAGCAGGCAGACAGGGTAACCTCTCACAACACTCTGAAAATCCACTTGTTGCCACTGGGAGAGCGATTGACTGACAGCACAGCAGGGAGCTGGTGGATCTTTTGTAGTGAAGGCTGCAGGCAGACCTCTGGGAGCGGAGGCGATATCTGGACCACTGGAATCACACGGAAATCCACGGAGAGAGCACAGAGCTAGGGCATAGAGTAGATACAACAAAGCACTGGCTCAGAGTAACATAATCCCAGCCTACTTAAAGGCAGCACAAGCACGGGATTGGCTAACACTTACCCACAGGTGTTTCACAAGTGCTCTCAGGTGCTCATTTGGTCTCCAACATGGCCGCCTCTTATACTGCAGACACACAGTAGTGCCTTTGGCCATTTGGTCCCCGCACTCCCGGCTCCCAGAACCTGCATCACAACTGCCGCTGACCATGCCGCTTCCGCACATGGCCGCACAGCGCCGCGAGCAACCGCGCCGGCAACGGATGGACCCCAGAACCCGCAGAGGTGAGTGATCGGTTTGTGACAGTATCTCCTCACTCGCTCCCCATGTGACTTTCCCTGCTTTACTTCTCTCCTCTCAGCCTCTATTTCCTCATTCTGTCCTCATGTGACTATCCCTGCTCTACATCTCCCCTTTCCTCCTGTCAGCAGCTATCCCCTCACTCTCTCTCCATGTGACTATCCCTGCTCTGTCTCTCCTTTACTCCTGTCAGCCTCTATCTCCTCACTCTCTCCCCATGTGATTATGTGTTCCCTCTGTTCTCACCCTTTCATCTACCCCTCTTTCTAACTCTCTCTCCAGACCCCTGATATATGGACCCGCTGCTGCTCTGCTCCTCACTCTGCTGTCAGCCCGCAGTACTGCGCAGTCCGTCTTCTCACATAAAGGGCCTGATTCTGAGTTGGATGCAGTTGTGGCTGCATCTTATGCTAATGTGACACCCACTTGCATGATCATAATCATCAAACAGATTTTCTTCTACGGGCATCAAATATCTTTTTGTGGCTGCCAAATGCCTTATGTGGCCCTCAGACCATGGCATAACCGCCACCATGCCTCACAGTCAGTTGGATCAAGTCTGGTTTCACGGCCTCTTCTCTTTCATGTGGTTGTCACACCCAAATAAGTTACATTTACTTTCGCCACCATTTGAAACCAAATGCCAAAGTCCTTTCGCTTGGATGCAAACTTCAGTCGTGTGTTTTTTTCTTTCTTTCTTAATTGTTGAGAAAAGACCTTTATCTTTGGGTTTGTGCAGTAAAGCTTATGAAGGACATATTACATGGAGGAAAGGCGAGTTGTTAGCTCCAACGTTCTCCAACAAACCAACAGCAACTTTTATGGGGTCTCTCTACTATAGGGAGAAAGCCGGTTTCACCAGAGGAAGGGCATATGTGCATTTAATGAACAGACTTACAAATTTTGTTAAATATAATTTTTTATAATGTTCCTTTCATTTATGTTCTAATCCATTTAAATGCCAGACTGTAAAGGAGGTGATAATAGTGCATTTATGGCACCTAGGTGTACTTGCTGCATGTAAATGTTTGTTGTAAAGACGTTATGACTATGGGTCTGTGTGCACCCTGTGATATATGAGTTTAACAAGAAAACATTATCTATACTGAATTGTTCTTATATAGTCATCTCAATGCTCTGTTATGAAAAACATTTAGTAGGTGAGTGTCATTACTGCTTGTAAAGTGTGCAGGTGCGAACAGCTCTGCTGCGCAGCGGCGGAATTACTGAGTGGTGGGCCCAGGTACAGCGATACGCTTTGCCCCCCCCCCCCCCCCATCTCCATCCCACAACCTCTAACACCAAATTAGGGTCTCTTTAAACACCGAAGGTGATCGCCCTATAATGGATGTGGTCTCTTTGGGAAAGGGGGCATGGCCTCACGGCACACAGTGTGTCAGTGTTATTCATGTACAATGCCTTCAATCAAACCAGGACTTCAGCACGTGGAGTTTTCCTCCCCTCATCCCTGGCTTTTCGTACCATGGAAGGTTGAGAGATCGTGACGCTGGATCCTCAGAACTGGATTCCTCTCTGAAGCGGTCCTGCTCTTGCCCTATAGTACAGACAGCATCAGTGACTCACATATAATACAGACAGCATTAGTGACCACCATATACCTCAGACACAGGCTCGGACTGGCCAATAGGGGTACAGGGGAACCACCGGTGGGCCCCACTGCATGGGGGGCCCACCCTCTCAATTATACATTATGAATATGTTACATAATACTGCACAGGACTATGGTGTATTTTCTACAGTGCATTGCTGTTATTAATCTGGTACATTATCATGTATGCACTAGCAGTATTTACTATATATATTATTTTTCAATGGGCCCAGACCATGCACTAATGGTTAGCCAAGCCTCTAAGAATGGGCCCCTACCACTGCATTCCCCCGGTGGGCCCCTCATGCCCCAGTCCGACACTGCACAGACAGCATTAAGTTTTATTTTTATATATAAATATATATATATATATATATATATATATATATATATCTATCTATCTATCTATCAGTGAGTGGCACTCACTATTAAACACGCACAGGATCCAAGATACTGTAAACCCAACGTATCAAAATGTCCTGAAACTTTGGGCCAAGCTCATTATTTAAACAAGAAGTGCCCTGGCCACATGAATTTCACATGTAGGATGAAAATGTTCCAATTACATTGAAACGTTGATGGCAGTAGACATATTGGTTTTGTCACATTTCAGTCCCTGAACGTTAGGTACATGTTTGACTTTTTCAACATCATGACTGGTATGAAGAGGAATAGAGAAACGCGCGGCACTCCACAGATTTAAAAAGAAGACCACTACACAGCTTGATTTATCAACGGTTCAGGTGACTTTAATCCGCACCTTTCATCGGGATACATATATATATCCGGAAAGAAGACAGCGGCACTCAGGGTCTTTCCGCCACTGCTGCTGCAGTCCCTTATAGTGCTCCCTGCACCGTCCTGTGGACTGTTCCAGTGACAAAGCTTCACTAGTATCCAGCTAGTGCTTAATCCCTAATGAAAGAGAAACAGTGCTGCTTTCCAGTTAATGTAAGCTTTAAAATGTGCTTAAAAGTTGTACTCATACATGCCTATCCTCCTGGAGTGTCCGGGACACCTGACTGTTGGGCAGTATTATATCAGCATTGTATAGCTGTGGAGCAAAATTATGCGATTACAGCGTCATAACCCCACTCCACTTAGCTGCAGGAGGTTGGGGGCCAAGAGTCACACGTCCTGTACCACCAACGTTGCTGTGCACCTCCCTCCAATGGATCCAAAAGTGTTACTACTGTAAGGGAGTGCTTTCGCTCTGTCCTGTGGCACTGTTTTAGGTTTTCCTTCCTTCCTCATCAAACAGATTTAAACAATTTGTCTGAACAATGATTATCAGTTACTTCCATACATTACCAGATATTCTTTTCAACCAGACAACTACTATAGTTGGATGGTTGGACAGATAATCTTAAAGTGTCCAGTTTAACTTGCATTCCTCTTCATTCCTTATTCTGTATTCCTTATACAACTACAGATTCTTCTTAGCTTTGTTTCCTATGGATTATACAAAGCAGTTGGGGACAAAAAAAGAAGGGCAAAACCTTGGGGCCCATAGTAAATCAACATTCAATAGTGGAATATGTTCGAAGTGGAGTGCACATTATTTGTCTCCAACAAAATGGCTCCTCTAGGGAAACGTCACTCCTTAATCAAGATGACCACTGATAGTGAGTCGGCTCATGTGTTGCGCCATCTTGCCACAGTGTAAGAGCGACATAATGGAGGAAAGGCATCCTCGTCTTAACTCATGTGACCTGCGAGTTCACCCTGCTAATATTTATTTACTATTTATCTAATACCGCTATTCCAGAACCCTGCAGTGCTACCTTTGTACAGAGAAGACAGTCTCCAGCTGGTGTGCTGCATACACCCCTACAGGCTCCGCTCCATCACTCAAACAAATAGTGTAACAGTGAGTACTGCTGTTACTTGAGCTAATAAACCACAAAGTCTGGTTAAGTTACTGGACTGGTCATTGAATACAGGGACACTGCACAAAAGTTCCAAGAGCGTACAGTTTAACAGGCACACAGAACACTTTCATAAAGAATGGATACCTCAACACATTGAGTAGGACTTGAATACTTTTGAAAACCATCTTTTGCTTGGGCATGTGCATGGCTTCATGAGAACATTGGATCGTGTTGCCTTACATTTAGCTCCATATATGTACCCAACATTATAAAATAAGCCACACATACTGTGATTTGTAATATTTAAAAAATATTCATCAACAACCCTCCATTATCATTCTCTTAGATCCATTTAGAATATTGTCCTCCTCTGTCCTGAGGTAATCAGTTAAAACAGTAAGGAAAGCAAGAGGTCAGCTTGCCTATAATTGGCTGGAGTGCGGGAAAACCACTCCGATTGGCTGCTGCCAAACTGACCATTCTAGGTCAATTATTTTCATGAACTAACCTTGAAGAGTCAATTATCTATTTTATACTATAATTATCATTAACATGACAGTGGCGGCAGTGTCTGTATTCTGGCAGCATCTGACGCCTGCAGCCACATACAGTACTTACACAGTATTTTAACTTCAGTTTATCTTAAGATACTCAAATCACACCATACAGTAGGTCACAATTCTGCAAGTGTAATTTTACATAGAATTGTGCTTACTATAATTGAGATCCTATGTGAGGAAGAGGGACATCTTAGTTTGTTGTTTATAGTCATTAATTATAGTATCAGTAAAATTTAATACTGTACGCCTGTGGGTTGTGAGCAGCTACGAAATTTCAACGCTGCAGGACCATACCGCTGTCACATATGGGACACTTGCACATGTTCTAACATATTAATTTTTGTTAAATTTTAACATAAGGAAGCTATTTAAAAAAAAGATGGATGTAACATCAAAGGGCCTAATTCAGACCTGATCGCTCGCTAGCAGTTTTTTGCAGTGCTACAATCAGATAGTCTCCGCCCACCGGGATGTGTATTTTAGCTGTGCAAGTGTGCAAATGCATGTGCAGCCGCGCGGCACAAAAATATCTTTTGCAGTTTCTGAGTAGCCCAGGACTTACTCAGCCACTGCGATCACTTCAGCCTGCCCGGGACCAGAATTGACGTCAGACACCCGCCCTGCAAACGCATGGACACGCCTGTGTTTTTTCAAACACTCCCAGAAAACGGTCAGTTGACACCCACAAACGCCCTCTTTCTGTCAATCTCTTTGCGATCGACTGCGCAAGTGAATTCTTCGTAAAACCCATCACACAGCAAGGATCCGCTTTGTACCCAAGCGAAGCACCTGTGCATTGCGGTGCGGTGTATACGCATGCGCAGTTCTGACCTGATTGCAGCGAAGCGAAAAAAATTACCCCCAAAGTGCCTAACTAGGCTTATTTTTGAGGGAGAAAAACATATTTATTTTCTCCATTACACCCAACACAAAATAAAAAAATGTAGTTGTCATGAACGGGACAAACAGGGTACACCACCGTTTTGTAAGGGAAACCTACTTAATAATTCAACTTAACTCTTTGTATTAAGAGTAGTGATGTGCACCGGAAATTTTTCGGGTTTTGTGTTTTGGTTTTGGATTCGGTTCCACGGCCGTGTTTTGGATTCGGACGCATTTTGGCAAAACCTCCCTGAATTTTTTTTGTCGGATTCGGGTGTGTTTTGGATTCGGGTGTTTTTTTACAAAAAACCCTCAAAAACAGCTTAAATCATAGAATTTGGGGGTCATTTTGATCCCATAGTATTATTAACCTCAATAACCATAATTTCCACTCATTTCCAGTCTATTCTGAACACCTCACACCTCACAATATTATTTTTAGTCCTAAAATTTGCACCGAGGTCGCTGGATGGCTAAGCTAAGCGACTCAAGTGGCCGACACAAACACCTGGCCCATCTAGGAGTGGCACTGCAGTGTCAGACAGGATGGCACTTCAAAAAAATAGTCCCCAAACAGCACATGATGCAAAGAAAAAAAGAGGTGCAATGAGGTAGCTGTGTGACTAAGCTAAGCGACCCAAGTGGCCGACACAAACACCTGGCCCATCTAGGAGTGGCACTGCAGTGTCAGACAGGATGGCAGATTTAAAAAATAGTCCCCAAACAGCACATGATGCAAAGAAAAAAAGAGGTGCAATGAGGTAGCTGTGTGACTAAGCTAAGCGACCCAAGTGGCCGACACACAAACCTGACCCATCTAGGAGTGGCACTGCAGTGTCAGACAGGATGGCAGATTTAAAAAATAGTCCCCAAACAGCACATGATGCAAAGAAAAAAAGAGGTGCAATGAGGTAGCTGTGTGACTAAGCTAAGTGACCCAAGTGGCCGACACAAACACCTGGCCCATCTGGGAGTGGCAATGTAGTTTTCTAGCGAGAGGATGAGTGCTTCCATCCTCATGTGAATCTGAACCACTAGCCATGAACATAGGCTAGGGCCTCAGCCGTTCCTTGCCACTCCGTGTCGTAAATGGCATATTGGCAAGTTTACGCTTCTCATCAGATGCTTTTAAATTTGATTTTTGGGTCATTTTACTGAACTTTTGTAGTATACTTGACGACACAGAGGTAGAGCAATGGACTACTGTACCGTACTGCTATATATATATACTGGTGGTCACAGCAACATTCTGCACTGTCCCATCCTACTATATATTGCGCACAACTAAAATGCAGCACAGGTATGGATGCATAGTATACTTGACGACACAGAGGTAGAGCAGTGGACTACTGTACCGTACTGCTATATATATACTGGTGGTCACAGCAACATTCTGCACTGTCCCCTCCTACTATATACTGCGCACAACTAAAATGCAGCACAGGTATGGATGTGTAAAGATGTGCCCTGTGGGCACATCCGTGTTGCTGTCCCTAGCTGGGGGCAGCGCTGGGGCAGCTTGTCTGTCCCCAGCGCTGAGTGTGCGGCGGCGGGTATCTGGTGCAGGGATCGGATGTTTCCCTGCACCAGGCTGTCGGCGGCGGGGAGCGGCGCTTTAAACTTGGCGCCGCTCGTGCCGCCAATCAGAAGCGCCGCCCGCGGCTTTTTGAATCCGGCGCCTCCAGCGAGCCAATCGCGGCTCGCGGGGCGCCGGCCAATCACAGAGGGGCGCGGCGAGCCAATCGGTGCTCGCCGCGTCATAGGCCCCGCCCCCGGCGTCTGACTTTAGACGCCGGGCGGGAGCCTGAAGACAGGACGGCGCGCAGGAGCGCGAAGAGAAGAAGACGCGACGGGCGGGAGCGGAGGCCAGCGCGCGCGCGGAAGAGCGCGAGGAGGAGGTCAGCGGTCGGGCTCCGGGAAGAAGATGTCCAGCGGCGGCTGGACGCGGAGCAGCGGAGGCGACGCCGCTGGCCAGGACGGGTCAGCGGCAGAAGAGGACGCTAGAGTTCCCTGGAGCAGGTGAGGCCTCGGTGAGGCAACCTTCACCCCCTCCCCTCTTCCTCCCTCGACCACCAGGGACGGGCATTAGGCCCGAGGGCACAATTCAGGCACTAGGCCTGTGGCGCAGCTAGGAGTTTGGGGGCCAATATTTGATTAGGTGGTTTGGGCATTAGGCCCAAGCCACCCTACCCCTGTGGCACCAGTTAGGCGGGCACTAGGCCCGGGGCAAATCAGGCAATAGGCCTGTGGGCATTAGAGGGCGTTAGGCCCTAGTGTAATTTTGGCAATTAGGGAATATTAGGGTGACCCTGGGCACAAGGCCCAGGTCACCCAACGGGCAATAAGTTAGGCGGGCGCTAGGCCCGTGGGTGAAGTCAGGCCTCCGGCCTGGGCGCAGTCAGGGGGCGCTAGGCCCAGCGAGTAAGTACCCCCCCAAGGTGAATAAAGGTGGCACTGGGCACTAGGCTCGGGCCACCCTGAGGTGTTTAGGCAGTCAGGCCTGAGGCCCACATAAGGGAAGGCACAGGAGGTGGGTAGGCCGTGCGGTGCCCACCCCCTTCCAACGGCAGGTAGGGATTAAAAAGGGACAGCACCGTTTTATGCTGTATTTCCGATGTGTGTGTTGTTACCGTGCAGGGCAAAATGTTGTTATAGAGTTTGTGCATAGTTGTGTTGCACCACTTACACTTAGGCCAGTTTGAGGGCTTTGTTATGCAGTTAGTGTAGCGGACGCACACTAGATTAGAGTTAGGACCTGCACGGCTGTTTCTCTCCTTGCCTCCTTACAGGGACCTGTAAGTGGAGAAGATCGGAGTACAAGACGTAGGACGGTGAATAACATCTGTCTGTGTGTTCCTTCTGTGTGTCCCTATCTATCTCCCTTCCTTCAGGGCAACGGTGAGCCTCGCACGCCGGTGCAAGGTAGAATTTCCACCTTGCGCGAGAGTGCCAATAGGTGAAATTCGGGCTCTGAGGCGGACGCCTGGGATGACCCTCACCTAGCCCGAAAGCACTATTCTTCTTTAGGTCGGAGGGCGTTTCGGTCCACAGTCCGGAGGACAGCACTCAGAAATCTCCTTCCTCCTAGGTCGTCGTGTCCGGGTCCGACGGAAGAGTTGCCGGGTCCGTTGAAGGTTCCGGTACCTGAAGGTGAGAGAGAGCGGCGCCTGGTGAGTACCGAATTTACACCTGCACGGCAGCAGGCACCACCACACCGCAGCCGCACCTCTTACAGATGCATAGTATACTTGACGACACAGAGGTAGAGCAGTGGACTACTGTACCATACTGCTATATATATATTGGTGGTCACAGCAACATTGTGCACTGTCCCCTCCTACTATATACTGATCACAACTTAAATGCAGCACAGGATGGATGCATAGTATACTTGACGACACAGAGGTAGAGCAGTGGACTATTGTACCATACTGCTATATATATATACTGGTGGTCACAGCAGCATTCTGCACTGTCCCCTCCTACTATATACTGTGCACAACTAAAATGCAGCACAGGTATGGATGCATAGTATACTTGACGACACAGAGGTAGAGCAGTGGACTACTGTACCATACTGCTATATATATATTGGTGGTCACAGCAACATTGTGCACTGTCCCCTCCTACTATATACTGCGCACAATTAAAATGCAGCACAGGTATGGATGCATAGTATACTTGACGACACAGAGGTAGAGCAGTGGACTATTGTACCATACTGCTATATATATACTGGTGGTCACAGCAACATTCTGCACTGTCCTCCTACTATATACTGCGCACAACTAAAATGCAGCACAGGTATGGATGCATAGTATACTTGACGACACAGAGGTAGAGCAGTGGACTACTGTATCGTACTGCTATATATATACTGGTGGTCACAGCAACATTCTGCACTGTCCTCCTACTATATACTGCGCACAACTAAAATGCAGCACAGGTAACTATGGATGCATAGTATACTTGACAACACAGAGGTAGAGCAGTGGACTACTGTACCGTACTGCTATATATATACTGGTGGTCACAGCAACATTCTGCACTGTCCTCCTACTATATACTACAATGCAGCACAGATATGGAGCGTTTTTCAGGCAGAGAACGTAGATATTTGCAAGCACACTGAGTACAGATATTTGCAGCACACTGAGCACAGATATTTGCAGCACACTGAGCACAGATATTTGCAGCACACTGAACACAGAAACTGAGAGAACGCAGCCACGTCCTCTCGCTATCATCTCCAAAGCGCGAGTGAAAATGGCAGCGACGCGCGGCTCCTTATATAGAATACGAATCTCGCGAGAATCCGACAGCGGGATGATGACGTTCGGGCGCGCTCGGGTTAACCGAGCAAGGCGGGAATATCCGAGGCTGCCTCGGAACCGTCTAAAATGGGTGAAGTTCGGGGGGGTTCGGATCCCGAGGAACCGAACCCGCTCATCACTAATTAAGAGCCTGAGTTGTTTTGTTTTTAATAAATACCTATGAGAAAGCTAGAATTTATACAGCTACAGATTTTTGTTATTACATTGTCACATACTGTATGGGACATTTTTACTAATTTTTCGTGGAATTTTTCTGTAGTGTAGTTGTTAGCTGTGTTTTAAGGCACAACAACTGGTTTTGCACATATACTTCTAAAAGTCCTTGTGGGGGACCCAAATGACTCGTATTCATCAATGACTAGACTGGTGCCTTTAAGATGTCAAACAAGGAGTGGTCTTCTGGCGGGTGGTCTTCAGTTTGCCGGTGCCCGGGCTCCCGATGACCAGCATACCAGCGCCAGAATCCCGACCGCCGGCATACCGGCAGCTTTTCTCCCTCTTGGGGGTCCACGAGCCCCTGGAGGGAGGATAGAGAGCGTGGCACGCATAGCACGCCACCGTACCCGCAGCGAGCCCACAAGGGACTCATTTGTGCTCGCCCAGCTGTCGGTATGCCGGCGGTCGGGCATCCGGCGACGGTATGCTGGCCGCCGGGAGCCTGGTCACCGGCATACCATACTACACCCCTTGTGGCTGCAGGACAGAGAGTAATTTTTGCAATTTTTCACGCATCTCCCTAAACCTACAAAAATAAAAGCCAAGGACCGTGCTTCTTTCTGCAATACTAGAATGCATGCTCAGTGTGCCTCCTCTCTCAGTACAAGTTATGCAGATAGCACTAAACATCTTAGTGATATTTGGTGGACCCCTTTCTTTGAAAGTAAAGCATTCATAACCTAGAACCAGAAATAACGACACTGAGACTTGAATTTTGGCAGAAAATTGCTAGCTATTTATTTGTCCCTATCCATTAGGAAACCTGTAATAAAGAAATTAATTTAATATGCCGCTCCAGCTGGCATATGGTGGCGGCCCAAAAGAACGGCTCAATTAATCTGAATTAACTTTAAATAACTAACCCTATAAATTTACTAAAACTTACTATAAACCGGTAATAGGTGACAACTCAACCCCCACAGTGACTACCCACCGCTCCTGGGTGCCCTGCCGCTGCCTTCCCGGACGGGTGGTCAAGCGGCCATAAGTCGATGGAGGTGAGTGCACCTGTCCTAAACCACAACAAACTGTAAAAACACTACAGTTTTCCCTACAATACAAAACTGCCGTTCTTTTCCGCCAATAAATAGCCAACGAAAACAGCCAACAACTTAAAGCCAAAGCCCACGTGCCACAAATTCTTAATACCAGGGCGGGAGGGTGGGAAAGCAAATCACCAAGAGACTTAAGATGGCCTCTCCTTCCCTATATATAGCAAACCCTCCCCCTAAAGAAGGCTGTACTTTCCTCACAGCTAGGTCCACCCCTCCCCAGATGTTTAACTCTTTCCTCTCCTATGCAGTCAATACTCTCTCCATAGATTAATAACCATCTTTGAAATAAATGGCTCCCACTCTCATGATATAAAGATAGCTGATCACAAGGAAGAAGACAGCAGCTTATTTGAACTCCAAGAATTACTGGGCCGGCATATGCCCTGCAGCCTAACCCTAATGTCTCTGTTTCCTAAATAAAGATGGCCAATTCAGTTCTCCAGGAACCCGAATCAACACGAATTTTGTATATCTGAACTGAACCAAAACCCGTACCAGATCTCCCGATGAGATCCAATCTGAACTGAGTCCCGCTGTGGATCGTCCTGCAGTTCAGAATTCGGATTTTAATTCCAAATTTCGAGGTTTAGATTGCAAAAATAACATGTCACTGTTTCTATCGATTTTCATCAATTATCAATCTTTTAATCAATTTTTAACCGCATCAAAAAACAAGTCAAAACCAAAACACTTGGTTTTGCTAAAATCAAACCTTCCCCTGTAAGGTAAGTGCCCCCGTCTCTATTACAAACGGGTTGGGGCTGGGAGATCGGCGCTGGGGATCCCGGCAGTCAGCATACCCACTCTGGGATCCCAGTAGCGGATCTTGCCACGGGGAAGCAGGACTTTTGCCCGGGGCGCCGCCATCCGGAGGGCGCCGCACCAGGGCAAGATCCGCTACTGCTGTGTGCCCCCCCGCAGCCGCTGTGAAGGGAAACTAGACGCGTACGCGTCTAGTTTCCCTTCATGGAGAGGTCCTTTACTGTGCGGTGCGCAATGACGTCATCGCGCACCGCACATCATTTCAGTCTGTACAGGGGGCGTAAATGACCACGCCCCCTGTACGAAGCCACGCCCCCTATTGCCGCCCGGGGCGCACAGAGCGCCAGAACCGGCCCTGCGGGATCCCGGCAACCACTGCGCAGTGGGCTCGGTGGCTCGCCACAGGTTCTATTCCCGCTCTATGGGTGTCATGGACACCCACGAGTGGGAATAGTCCCTGTCAGTAGGCATGCCGACTGTCGGGCTGGAAGCGGGTGGGATCCTGGCGTCGGGATGGTGACCTCCGGGATCCCGAGCGCTGGCCACATGACCCTTACAAACACTTGTCTCTGCAAGCGTCTGAAGCTTTAGGAATACCAGTTGCCATTACGGAATAATAAAATTATACTTAAAAGATAAAAAAAACATATATACATACCATGCCAGAAATCATTGCTGTGGCAACGCATAATAATCTGGGTTTATATATTATTTATGCTTGGAAACCTATGTCTACACTTTGCAAACACAAGCGCACCTGTGTACACAATATGCAAGAAACCTTTCTGGCCACTTAAAATGTAAAATGTTCCGTTATCACATCTCACTATCTGGGATCAGCTGGCTGTGACTGACAACCTCGTTCTACTGACCACGTCAACTGTGTTGTCTCTCTGTGAGTGATCGTCTTATTTCTTCCTACTGTCTCAGGAGATGATAGGGACCTACCTGGTAGTGCCTGGATAGAGATAAAGCACAGACAAGAAACACCCAGCCCGATTTCACAGATAAGAGAATGTGGTGGACGGGAGACATGAGAACAATGGCTGCCTCTCACCAGTGGAAAGTGGCTTTTACAGATCTGCAAGAAAGATCCTTTACTTTTCCCTTTCCACTTCCAAATTATGTAATTCTTGCACAATACCAACACACAACTATGGGGGTCATTCAGACCCAATTGCACGCTAGCTTTTTTTGCAGCGGTGCGATCGGGTCTGAACTGCGCGTGCGTATGCTCTGCAATTCACAGGCGCATTGACCGTCGGTCGACGACGGGGGTCGCGGATAGCGACGGCTTTAACGGAGAAATCTATCGCACCAGCGATCGCAAGAAGATTGACAGGCAGAGGCTGTTTGTGGGTGTCAACTGACCGTTTCTATGGGAGTGTCGGAAATATGCAGGCGTGACGAGCCGTTTGGATGGAGGATTCCTGACGTCAGCTCCTGGCCGGATCATCGCAGCGGCTGAGTAAGTCCTGGGCTGTGCAGAGACTGCACAAACTTTTGTTTGTGCAGCTCTCTGCACAAGCGATCGCACCCCTGCACAGCGATTACCCCCTCCCCCTGTAGGCGGTGACTACCTGATTGCAGCACTGCAAAAAACCGCCTGCGTACGAACAGGTCTGAATCACCCCCATGTAATTTTCTATATAGAGACGCTCAGGACCCAACAACTGACACTTTGCACGTTGTGTGCTAGTTGCTGCATTCTGTAGTGTAGAAATCAAAGTGTAGAAATGTGTTTTTCAGCCTATACTTATCCTGTATCCTTACATACAATGCCCACAACCATAGTGCCCCTTACACAATGCCTTTAGTAGCAGTGCCTTTTACACAATGGTGGTCATTCCGAGTTGTTCGCTCGGT
This sequence comes from Pseudophryne corroboree, assembly GCF_028390025.1. NCBI lineage: Eukaryota > Metazoa > Chordata > Amphibia > Anura > Myobatrachidae > Pseudophryne > Pseudophryne corroboree. The sequence continues at coordinate 889,430,201 of NC_086447.1, forward strand.
AATTTTTTTCACATCGCAGCGATTTTCCGCTTAGTGCGCATGCGCAATGTCCGCAGTGCGACTGCGCCAAGTAAATTTGCTATGTAGTTAGGATTTTTACTCACGCCTTTTTCATCGTTCTGGTGATCGTAGTGTGATTGACAGGAAGTGGGTGTTACTGGGCGGAAACTGGCCGTTTTATGGGAGTGTGTGAAAAAACGCTACCGTTCCTGGGAAAAACGCGGGAGTGGCTGAAGAAACGGAAGGAGTGTCTGGGCGAACGCTGGGTGTGTTTGTGACGTCAAACCAGGAACGACAAGCACTGAACTGATCGCAGATGCCGAGTAAGTCTGGAGCTACTCAGAAACTGCTAAGAGAGGTATATTTGCAATATTGCGAATACGTCGTTCGCAATTTTAAGGTGCTAAGATTCACTCCCAGTAGGCGGCGGCTTAGCGTGAGTAAATCTGCTAAAAACAGCTTGCGAGCGAACAACTCGGAATGAGGGCTCATGCCCACTACAGTTGTGGTCCTCACACAGTGCTCACAGTAGTTGTGCCCCTTACCCAAGAGGGGCAAAGAGAGGAGAAAGAGGTAGAAACTTAAGAGAGAGGCAAAGAGAGAGGAGAGAGAGTCAAAAAGATGAGAGAGGCAGAAAGAAAAGAGAGAGCGGAGATACAGACAGAGAGAGGAGATAAGAGGCAGTGAGGGGGCAGAGAGAGGCATGAAAGAGGCACAAAGAGGAGAGAGAGGAAGAGCAGAAAGGAGAGACAGAAGTGAGGCAGAAATATAAGAGAGAGGCAGAACGGTGAGAGAAAGAGAGCGAGGAGACAGGGGGCAGAGAGAGAGATGGAGGCACAGAGAGGAAAAAGAGAGTGCAGAAAGAAGAAAAGCAGAGAGGAGAGAGGCAGAAAGATGAGAGAGATGCGAGGAAAAGAGAAAGGAGAGAGGGGAGAGAGAGGCATCAAGAGGAGAAAGGCAAAAAAAGATGAGAGGCAATGAAAAAAAATGAGAGAGAGAGAGTAGACAGTGTCACCATTAAACCTCAGGATCCCCCCAGTGTTCCCTATGAGCCATCAGACCCTAGATAGTGGGCCTCATATCCCCCTTTTACACAATGTGGCCCCCATCACCACCAGTCTGTGGCCCTCATTACCCACAAGCTGTGGTCCCCACACACCAGCACTCAGTGTGGCACCTGTCAGCCCCAACCCATGGCCCTCACCAACCCTGCACTAAGTGTGGCCTCTGTCACCCCCGTCATGTGGCCCTCACACCTCCTTACTCCTTTATTTCCCCCCTTGCTCATCAGCCATGCCCCCTCCCCCAACTCCGTTGTCACTACCCATCTTGAGAGTCTGGCCTCGATGCAGGCAGGGCCGTCTAACACTCCCTGCCCTCATTGTTGGTAAAGCTGTCACTTGCGCCGGGGACACTCCGCCTGCTCCCCTGCCGGCCCCGGGACTCTTACACTCCTGCAGGTGTCTGATCTGGCTGTCTGCGTCCAGCTCTCCATCTGCCATTACAGTGATTACACCTGCATCCTTGATGCTGCCCATGGATCCTCTTGCAGACTGTCCCCATTGGTGAGTAGATGTGCCTGGCCCCTCCCAGTCAGCTCGAGTTCTGCTGCACAGCGTCCCTGCCACAACGCCCAGCAGTGTGACAACTGCTCCTGCTGTGATCTGTGCCAGGGGTGCGGAGAGTAGGCAGCACTGTGGTCCACTTTGCTTACAATGACAGGTGCCAGCGGGCACTTGAGACCTGGTGGGCCCTAAGCAGCCGCGCCAGGAGTGGAGTGTGTGAGGGGGGTGCCGGACATTAAAAGGTAAGACATCCGTTCCGCTTAGTAGGGGACTACAGACACAGCTGTCACTGTTGTGGGAGGAGACTACCAAGCAGTCGCTGACGCAGCTGCCATCTCGGGTGCACCAGCACTAGGACTTAGGGATCAGAGGCTCCAGGAATAGTATGAGGCCGCGATCCCTAGGGTTAATGTCAGCAGTGGGGAGTCAGACGCTCTCCTGGTCGCCCCTCCCCCCCAGTTCATGACCAGTTTCCTCCGAGTCTCCAGCCATGAACTGTTTCCCGCTTTCGTCTCAGACGCTGTACATGAAGGGGACCCAGTCGCAGCACAGGCGGCTGTGTGACTGGTGCGTCTGTGTTCACTGAGCGTCTGTGTTCACTATAGGTTCATGGAGCGACAGTGTACACTAGTAGCGTCTGGATCCACTCAGCGTTCGCTAACGTATTGATCGGTCCTGGAAGCAAGGTGAGTCTCCCTGTATCCCACTCTACTGAGTGTGGGTAATACTACACAGGGCCGTCTTTTCGTATGGACTCAATGGGCTCTTGCCCAAGGGCCCCAGGAGTATAAGGGACCTAGGCTGATAGCTGAGGGTCCCCTCTTTCCAGGGGTACCAGATTTTTGAAAATCGTCCCTGGGGAACCGGAGATATCCGACTTGAAACCAGTGGTCCCCATCCAAACCTGTTAAGTGCTCTTCCCAGCCAGATATCTCAGGTTCTGTCTGACTTAGAGTTTTTATGAGGGTATAATCCAAAAGCTGGGACTCTCCCCTTTCAGGGAATACTGGCAGCTTGTCTCTGGTATGCCCAGAACCAGAGATATCAGCCTTCAAGCAGCTGGTCCCTGCTCCAGCTCCACACACCTAATATGCAGTTTTATATTTTCGTTGGTGGATTGCTCTGGCTCCTGACCTCTGATCCCCAAGTCCCCAGTATCTCCTGAAAGGTGTCCCCAGGACCTCCTGAAAGGTGTCTCCAGTACCTCCTGAAAGGTGAGACACTCTAATTTTTAATCCCATAAGGCTAAGAAATATATTTTCAGGAACTTGAGATATCTGCAGTCAAGCAAGCTGCCCTCCCACAAAAAAATATATAAATATTAAGCCCACTCCACTATCCACCCGTTCCCTACATATTAAACACCCCATACCACCCTGGAAGGCATGTACCAGGGCCCCTTCATCCAGCCCAATGCCCCCTTCTACAGTTTAGCCCCATCTGTGCAGAAAAAGAGTGATTAGCAGAAATTACTGCTCCAGGTCCTACATGCTGAGCGGAAGATAGAACACCCCCTACCGCCCACGGGACATCAAAGCTGCCACTGATAGCACCACCCACCCCTACCTCTGAAGGATGGGTAGGGGGCCCAGCGCATTCCTGTGCCCAGGGGCCCACACTGCTGTTAAGACGGCCCTGATACTACAGCACTAAGTCTCTATCTACCTTTTTAGTATGCATAGTTAGATAAGTGCCTATTGCAAATGAGTCTGTATACTATTACTGTTGTTTCTTTCACTGTGCGTCTGAATACGGTAGATCTGTTTAAACATGATTCGGTAATATGTTTCTCCTGCATACTTGAAATGTAGTTGAAGTTGATGATGTGCTCATATTGCTCATTATACTAATGTATAACATGTGACTGACTGCTAATGTGATTGCTGACTTTACTATATATTATATCAGTATTTTTCTAATCTGAACCTCAATGCTGGTGCATGGGTAGGGTCGGATTGTAGGTCACTTTAAAAAGCTTAAAGTGATTACAGTCACAAATTGTGTAGTACACTTCGGAAGTGTTGATTATTGATCATGTCTAAGAGAAGCAAAGGTGAAGAAGATACACTCATAGCAACACCTACACTCACATAATGTTTGTCTTGCGAAGCTGTGTTGACCTCTCAGCATCTGGTTCAGGATGGTTTGTGTGCAATTTTTTTTAGCTTTCACCAGGGTCTCTTGAAAAATACAAGGCAGATTCAGGTGCAAGTTGATCCACCTTGGGCTATGTTTTCACAGACAATGGGGGTCATTCCGAGTTGATCGCTCGCTAGCTACTTTTTGCAGCCATGCGAACGCATAGTCGCTGCCCACTGGGGAGTGTATATTTGCTGTGCAAGGGTGCGATCGCATGTGCAGCCGAGTGGTACAAAAATAATTTGTGTTGTTTTTGAGTAGCTCAGAACTTACTCAGCCCTTGCGATCACTTCAGCCTGTCCGGTCCCGGAATTGACATCAGACTCTCGCACTGCAAACGCTTGGACACGCCTGTGTTTTTCCAAACACTCCCAGAAAATGGTCAGTTGACACCCATAAATGCCTTCTTCCTAACAATCTCTTTGTGATCGGCTGTGCAAATGGATTCTTCGTACAATCCATCGCCCAGCAACGATCCACTTTGTAGCCGTACGACGCGCCTGCGCATTGCGGTCCATGCGCAGTAGTGACCTGATCGCTGCACTGCGAAAAACAGCAGTGTGCGATCGGGTCGGAATGACCCCCATTATCCAGTATAGCTGAACGGATAATTCCTCCAACTCCTGTACCAGGGATAGGTTACACGATTAACCCTTACATGCAGCTTCCCACCTGCGGTTTATCACTTCCAGCAGCAGCCTCTCAAAAGAAACAAGCTGATAAGCCCGTGGTAAGTAAATCTTCACCCTCACAGACTACACATGTTTCAGATGAGGATTCATCAGAGGATGAAAGCTCAATAAATTCTACTTCAGCATACGAAGAGGAGGAGGAAGGTCTCAGCTCAGTGGATATAGCTGAGTTAGTTAAAGCAATGAAAGCCATTCTATCCTTGGAGGATTCAGCAGAGCCTGTGTTAAAAACCAAGGCACCTGTGTTTAAACATCCCAAAACAGTTAAGACTGAGTTTCCAGGGTCAGATCAGCTGACGGAAATCATGGAAGAGGCTTGGGCTACGCCCAATAAGAAGTTTAGAATTCCTAAGAAATGGAATTCCAATTATCCTCTTCCAGCTGGGGATTGTTTAAAAAGGGAGGTGTCTCCTAAAGTAGATACGCATGTGATTCGACTAGTGCAAAAATCTACATTACCTTTGCCTTCAACATCATTAAATGATGTCACGGATAGGAGAGTGGATGGTTTTTTAAAAACCATTTTGTCCCTGTCTGGGGCAGTCATAAGGCCAGCCATGGCTTCAGCTTGGATGGCAAAGGCAGTGGCTGCCTGGGCTGATGCATTGGATGGGGATTTTCCAATGGCATCTAGAGAGCAAAAATCCCATATAGCACATATAAAACAGGCTGCAATATTCTTGGATGAAGCAGCATTGGATATGGGTACTATTGCCTCCAGGGCATCAGCTTCAACAATCGCTGCTCGCAGAGCAGTTTGGGTACGTACATGGAAATCTGATTCAGAATCTAAGAAGTTTTTGGAATCTTTGCCTTTTTCTGGAGATATTCTTTTTGTTAGAGAATTGACAGATATTTTGGAGTCAGAAGCAGACTCCAAGAAGGTAAAGTTTCCTTCCACATACAATTTCAAACCTAAAGTTCTGGCTTATCAGCCCTTTTGGTCTCAAGGAAGAGCTAAAGGAAAAAATTATGACAGGCATTCCCAATACAACAAGTCTGGTAAGACTAAAAAGTATTGGGCTACCAGAGGACCGGTTGGTAATACAGATAATAAGCTATGAGCCTGATGGTGAAGGCCTCCACCTGGGGGATCCCAGGGTGGGGGGCCGACGTCTTCAGTTTGCACAGATCTGGCAGCAGTGTACAACAGATGCCTGGTGCAGGAAGTGGTATCTCAAGGTTATGCTTTTGCCTTCAAGAAGCACCCTCCTCGAAGATGTTTTATACCAGCCCATCTCAGGTAGAGACGAAGGCCAGGGCTTTGTAAGAGGCAGTTCAGAAATTGCTTCAGTCAGTAGTAGTCATTCCAGTTCCTCCTGCACAATGAGGACAGGGTTTTTACTCCAACCTGTTTCTAGTTCGGAAACCAAATGGGTCATTTCGGCCCATTCTCAATCTCAAAGTGCTGAACAAATACATTTGGGTACCTCGGTTTCATATGGAAACTTTATGTTCCATCATTTTGGTCATGGAGCCAGGGGATTATATGGTATCCCTGGATATACAGGATGCTTACCTACATGTTCCTATAGAACTGTCCCATCAGTGCTATCTCATTTTCGCTATCCTCCAACATCATTTTCAGTTCCAGGCCCTACCTTTTGGGTTAGCCACAGCCCCCAGAGTATTTACCAAGATTATGGTGGTAATGGCATCTTATCTCCGCCAGCAGGGGATAAGAATATTTCCATATCTCGACGATCTTTTAATCCTGGCACAGTCGCAGGAATTGCTATGTCATCTACAACAGAGAATAACGTGTCTGCAAAGGCACGGGTGGCTCATAAATTGGGCAAAATCATCTCTGGTTCCGGCACAGCATATAACTCACTTGGGGGCTGTACTGGATTCAAGTCTTCAGAGAGTAATTTTACCTCTGAACAAGATATCCAAGGTTCAGTCATGGATTCAGGACTTGCTATACAGTCAAAAGGTATCCATTCACGCAGCAATGCATGTGATGGGATTGATGGTGTCAATATTCGACATGGTGGAGTATGCACAGTTCCATTCTGCCTCTGCAGCATCTGATTCTTGCCAAATGGAATGGGTTGCATCAGATGATAAAAACGCAGACTATGGTTCTTACGATATAATTAGGTAGGAAAGCTTATGAAGTCTATGTAGGTGGGTAGTTCCGGAATGTTATAAGCTAGCCTGAAGATGTGAGCTTTCAGAGAATGCTTAAAGGTTTGGAGACTTGAGGAGAGTTTATTGTGTGTGGGAATGCATTCCACAGAGTGGGTGCAGCCCGCAGAAAGTTCTGTAATCGTAAATGGTAGTGAATAATGATTGTGTATGAGAGATACAGATCTTGTGCAGAGTGAAGAGGCTGTGTTGGGAGATATTTTGAGATAAGCAAAGAGATGTACAGTGCATCCGGAAAGTATTCACAGCACTTCACTTTTTCCACATTTTCTTATGTTACAGCCTTATTCCAAAATGGAATAAATTTATTTTTTCCCTCAAAATTCTACACCCAATACCCCATAATGACAACATGAAAAAAGTTTTTATTACATTCTTGCACATTTATTAAAAATAAAAAACTGAGAAAACAGGATTTTAATACCTGCCGGTAAATCCTTTTCTATAAGTCCGTAGAGGATGTTGGGGACACCAAAAGAACCATGGGATATAGATGGATCCGCAGGAGACATGGGCACTTTAAGACTTTCAAAGGGGGCGTGACTTGGCTCTTCCCTCTATATCCCTCCCCAGACTCAGTTTGGAACTGTGCCCGGAGAGATGGACATTTTTAGGAAAGGAATTAACAACAAGGTGAGCATCATACCAGCTCACACCATAAACATGCCGAATAACATGGCATTCAACTGAACACATGCCAACGGACATGAACAAAATTCAGCAACAAGCTGAAGAAACCATAACACAACCTGTGTGTAACCAGAACTAAACTGCAGATACAGTACGCACTGGGACGGGCGCCCAACATCCTCTACGGACTTATAGAAAAGGATTTACCGGTAGGTATTAAAATCCTGTTTTCTATTACGTCCTTGAGGATGTTGGGGACACCAAAAGAACCATGGGATTATACCAAAGCTCTATACCGGGCGGGAGAGTGCGGATGACTCTGCAGCACCGATTGACCAAACTTTAGGTCTTCATCGGCCAAGGTATCAAACTTGTAAAACTTAGCAAACGTGTTTGACCCCAACCAAGTAGCAGCTCGGCAAAGTTGTAATGCCGAGACACCCCGGGCAGCCGCCCAGGACGAGCCCACCTTCCTAGTGGAATGGGCTTTTACCGATTTAGGTAACGGCAAACTTGCCGTGGAATGAGCCTGCTGAATCATGTGACATATCCAGCGGGCAATGGTCTGCTTGGAAGCAGGATACCCAAGTTTATTGGGAGCATATAGCACAAACAGAGACTCTGTTTTTCTAACTGGAGCCGTTCTGGCAACGTAAATTTACAAAGCTCTGACGACATCCAGAGACTTTTCCTCAGCCAAAGTGCCAGTAGCCACTGGCACCACAATAGGTTGGTTAATATGAAAAGAGGAAACCACCTTTGGCAGAAATTGTTGCTGAGTTCTCAATTCTGCCCTATCTTCATGGAAGATCAAATAAGGGCTCTTGTGAGACAAGGCCGCCAATTCAGACACCCGACTTGCGGATGCCAATGCTAACAAAATGACAACCTTCCAAGTGAGGAATTTCAACTCCACTTTACTTAAAGGTTCAAACCAATGTGATTTTAGGAATGTCAAAACCACATTAAGGTCCCAAGGTGCCACAGGTCGCACAAAAGGAGGTTGGATGTGCAGGACCCCTTTTACAAAGGTCTGCACCTCAGGAAGTGAGGCCAATTGTTTCTGAAAGAAAATTGACAAAGCAGAAATCTGCACTTTTATGGAGCCTAATTTAAGGCCCGCATCCACTCCATTTTGTAGAAAATGGAGAAAACGTCCAAGGTCAAACTTCTCCACTGGAGCTTTCTTGGACTCGCACCAGGAAATATATTTCCTCCAAACACGGTGATAGTGTTTCGACGTCACACCCTTCCTAGCAAGGATAAGAGTGGGGATGACTTCATCGGGAATACCCTTATGGGCTAAAATCTGGCGTTCAACCGCCATGCCGTCAAACTTAGCCGCTGTAAGTCTTGATAGACGAACGGCCCCTGCCGCAGCAGAGCCTCGCGAAGAGGAAGAGGCCATGGATCTTCGACTAACAACTCCTGAAGATCCGGGTACCAAATTCTCCTTGGCCAGTCTGGAACTACAAGGAGTGCTGGAATCTGTGATTTTCTTAGGATTCTCAGAACCTTTGGAATGAGAGGAAGCGGAGGGAAAACGTACACCGACGGATACACCCAAGGTGACGTCAATGCATCCACTGCCGCTGCCTGAGGGTCCCTGGACCGGGAACAATACTTTAGTAGTTTTTTGTTGTGGCGGGACGCCATCATGTCTATGTGGGGAACCCCCCATAGATTCGTTAGTATGGAGAAGACCTCCTGATGGAGGCTCCACTCTCCTGGATGTAGATCGTGTCTGCTGAGGAAGTCTGGTTCCCAGTTGTCTACTCCCGGAAGGAAAATTGGCGACAGAGCGCTTACCTGAGTCTCTGCCCAGCGAAGAATCTTTGTGGCTTCTGCCATTGCTGTTCTGCTCTTTGTGCCGCCTTGGCGGTTTATGTACGCTACTGCTGTCACATTGTCCGATTGGATCAGGACAGGCCGGTTTCGAGGAAGATGCTCCGCTTGTAGAAGGCCGTTGTAAATGGCCCTCAACTCCAGCACGTTTATGTGAAGAAGAGTTTCCTGACTTGACCATCTTCCTTGGAAGGTCACCCCTTGTGTGACTGCTCCCCAACCCCGGAGACTTGCATCCGTGGTCACTAGGATCCAGTCTTGGATCCCGAATCTGCGTCCTTCTAAGAGGTGAGAGCTGTGTAGCCACCACAGGAGTGAGATTCTGGTGTTGGGGGATAGAACTATCCTCCGATGCATATGAAGGTGGGATCCGGACCATTTGTCCAACAGGTCCCACTGAAACACTCTGGCATGGAACCTCCCGAATTGGAGGGCCTCGTATGCCGCCACCATCTTCCCCAGCAATCGAGTGCATTGATGAATGGAGACAGTTGGTGGTTTCAGAATGAGTTTTACCAAACTCTGAATTTCCAGTGCTTTCTCCGGAGGGAGGAACACTTTCAGCTGGACCGTGTCCAGAATCATACCCAAAAATGCCAACCGGGTTGTTGGAATTAAGTGTGATTTCGGCAGGTTCAAGAGCCAGCCGTGCTGTTGTAGAAGCGACAGCGACAGTGCAATGTCCTGTACCAGTTTTTCCTTGGACCTCGCCTTTATCAGAAGATCGTCCAAGTACGGGATAATTGTAACTCCTCTTTTTCTGAGGAGAACTATAATTTCTACCATGACTTTTGTGAAAATCCTCGGAGCCGTGGCCAGGTCAAACGGCAACGTCTGAAATTGGTAATGAGTATCCAGGATTGCAAACCGGAGATAACTTTGATGAGGGGGATAAATGGGAACATGAAGGTAGGCATCCTTTATGTCCAAAGACACCATGAATTCCCCCTTCTCCAGGCTGGAGATCACCGCTCGGAGAGACTCCATCTTGAATTTGAATTTCTTCAGGAAAAAATTTAGAGATTTTAGGTTGAGGATTGGTCGTACCGAGCCATCCGGCTTCGGCACTACAAATAGGCTTGAATAAAACCCTTCCCCTTGTTGCGCCCGGGGGACCGGGATCACAACCTGATTTTGACATAATTTTTGTATTGCTCCACAGACTAGAACTCCGTCTGGAAGCGAAACTGGTAAGGGTGATTTGAAAAAACGGCGAGGGGGAACGTCTTGGAATTCCAGTTTGTACCCTTGGGTCACAATTTGTAACACCTAAGGGTCCAGGTCCGAGCGAACCCAAACCTGACTGAAAAGTCTTAGACGTGCCCCCACCGGTGCGGTCTCCTGTAAGGGAGACCCGGCGTCATGCGGTGGATTTGGCGGAAGCCGGGGAGTACTTCTGCTCTTGTGAACTCGAGGAGGCGGGAGTTCTCTTGCCCCTTCCTCTACCTCTGGTAGCGAGGAAGAAGTTACCTCGGCCTTTTCTATATTTATTGGGCTGAAAGGACTGCATTTGATAGTGCGGTTTCTTCTGTTGCGCAGGAGCATTAGGTAAATAAGTAGATTTACCCGCTGTGGCCGCTGATACTAAATCAGTAAGGCCGTCACCAAACAGTTCCCCACCCTTAAAGGGAAGGGACTCCATATTTTTCTTGGAATCAGCGTTCCATTGATGAGTCCATAGCGCACGCCTAGCCGCAATTGACATAGCATTAGCCTTAACCCCCAGGAGGCCGGCATCTCTTGCAGCCTCTTTCAAGTACGCAGCCGCGTCCCTGATATAACCAAGCGTCACTAGGGTGCTATCCCTATCCAGAGTATCTAAATCCGCAGATAAACTTTCAGACCATTTTTCAATGGCGCTACTAACCCACGCTGACACAATAAGCGGTCTAAGCTGCGTCCCTGTGGTAGTAAAAATAGCTTTTAAAGTAGCCTCCTGCTTACGATCAGCCGGCTCCTTAAGAGTCGTTGACTGAGCCGCAGGGAGCGCTACCTGTTTAGACAAGCGTCCTAGGGCTTTGTCTACTGTGGGTGGTTTTCCCACTTATCCCTATCCGCTGCAGGAAAGGGGTATGCCACCTTGATCCTATTAGGAATTAGTGATGTGCACCTGAAATTTTTCGTGTTTTGTGTTTTGGTTTTGGGTTCGGTTCCGTGGCCGTGTTTTGGGTTCGAACGCGTTTTGGCAAAACCTCACCGAATTTTTTTTGTCGGATTCGGGTGTGTTTTGGATTCGGGTGTTTTTTTCAAAAAACCCTAAAAAACAGCTTAAATCATTGAATTTGGGGGTCATTTTGATCCCATAGTATTACTAACCTCAATAACCATAATTTACACTCATTTCCAGTCTATTCTGAACACCTCACACCTGACAATATTATTTTTAGTCCTAAAATTTGCACCGAGGTCGCTGGATGGCTAAGCTAAGCGACACAAGTGGCCGACACAAACACCTGGCCCATCTAGGAGTGGCACTGCAGTGTCAGGCAGGATGGCCCTTCCAAAAAATACTCCCCAAACAGCACATGACGCAAAGAAAAAAAGAGGCGCAATGAGGTAGCTGTGTGAGTAAGCTAAGCGACCCAAGTGGCCGACACAAACACCTGGCCCGTCTAGGAGTGGCACTGCAGTGTCAGGCAGGATGGCCCTTCCAAAAAATACTCCCCAAACAGCACATGACGCAAAGAAAAAAAGAGGCGCAATGAGGTAGCTGTGTGAGTAAGCTAAGCGACCCTAGTGGCCGACACAAACACCTGGCCCATCTAGGAGTGGCACTGCAGTGTCACGCAGTATGGCCCTTCCAAAAAATACTCCAAAAACAGCACATGACGCAAAGAAAAAAAGAGGCGCAATGAGGTAGCTGTGTGACGACTAAGCTAAGCGACCCTAGTGGCCGACACAAACACCTGGCCCGTCTAGGAGTGGCACTGCAGTGTCAGGCAGGATGGCCCTTCCAAAAAATACTCCCCAAACAGCACATGACGCAAAGAAAAAAAGAGGCGCAATGAGGTAGCTGTGTGAGTAAGCTAAGCGACCCTAGTGGCCGACACAAACACCTGGCCCATCTAGGAGTGGCACTGCAGTGTCAGGCAGGATGGCCCTTCCAAAAAATACTCCCCAAAGAGCACATGACGCAAAGAAAAAAAGAGGCGCAATGAGGTAGCTGTGTGAGTAAGCTAAGCGACCCTAGTGGCCGGCACAAACACCTGGCCCATCTCACGCAGGATGGCCCTTCCAAAAAATACTCCCCAAACAGCACATGACGCAAAGAAAAATGAAAGAAAAAAGAGGTGCAAGATGGAATTGTCCTTGGGCCCTCCCACCCACCCACCCTTATGTTGTATAAACAGGACATGCACACAACCCATCATTTCAGCGACAGGGTCTGCCACACGACTGTGACTGAAATGACTGGTTGGTTTGGGCCCCCACCAAAAAAGAAGCAATCTCTCCTTGCACAAACTGGCTCTACAGAGGCAAGATGTCCACCTCATCATCATCGTCCGATTCATCACCCCTTTCACTGTGTACATCCCCCTCCTCACAGATTATTAATTCGTCCCCACTGGAATCCACCATCTCAGGTCCCCGTGTACTTTCTGGAGGCAATTGCTGCTGGTGAATGTCTCCATGGAGGAATTGATTATAATTCATTTTAATGAACATCATCTTCTCCACATTTTCTGGAAGTAACCTCGTACGCCGATTGCTGACAAGGTGAGCGGCGGCACTAAACACTCTTTCGGAGTACACACTGGAGGGAGGGCAACTTAGGTAGAATAAAGCCAATTTGTGCAAGGGCCTCCAAATTGCCTCTTTTTCCTGCCAGTATACGTACCGACTGTCTGACGTGCCTACTTGGATGCGGTCACTCATATAATCCTCCACCATTCTTTCAATGGTGAGAGAATCATATGCAGTGACAGTAGACGACATGTCAGTAATCGTTGGCAGGTCCTTCAGTCCGGACCAGATGTCAGCATCAGCAGTCGCTCCAGACTGCCCTGCATCACCGCCAGCGGGTGGGCTCGGAATTCGTAGCCTTTTCCTCGCACCCCCAGTTGCGGGAGAATGTGAAGCAGGAGATGTTGACGGGTCGCGATCCGCTTGACTTGACAATTTTCTCACCAGCAGTTCTTTGAACCTCTGCAGACTTGTGTCTGCCGTAAAGAGAGATCCAACGTAGGTTTTAAATCTAGGATCAAGCACGGTGGCCAAAATGTAGTGCTCTGATTTCAACAGATTGACCACCCGTGAATCCTGGTTAAGCGAATGAAGGGCTCCATCCACAAGTCCCACATGCCTAGCGGAATCGCTCTGTTTTAGCTCCTCCTTCAATGCCTCCAGCTTCTTCTGCAAAAGCCTGATGAGGGGAATGACCTGACTCAGGCTGGCAGTGTCTGAACTGACTTCACGTGTGGCAAGTTCAAAAGGTTGCAGAACCTTACACAACGTTGAAATCATTCTCCACTGCGCTTGAGACAGGTGCATTCCACCTCCTTTGCCTATATCGTGGCCAGATGTATAGGCTTGAATGGCCTTTTGCTGCTCCTCCATCCTCTGAAGCATATAGAGGGTTGAATTCCACCTCGTTACCACCTCTTGCTTCAGATGATGGCAGGGCAGGTTCAGGTGTTTTTGGTGGTGCTCCAGTCTTCTGTACGCGGTGCCTGTATGCCGAAAGTGGCCCGCAATTCTTCTGGCCAGCAACAGCATCTCTTGCACGCCCCTGTCGTTTTTTAAATAATTCTGCACCACCAAATTCAAGGTATGTGCAAAACATGGGACGTGCTGGAATTTGCCCAGATGTAATGCACGCACAATATTGCTGGCGTTGTCCGATGCCACAAATCCCCAGGAGAGTCCAATTGGGGTTAGCCATTCTGCGATGATCTTCCTCAGTTGCCGTAAGAGGTTTTAAGCTGTGTGCGTATTCTGGAAAGCGGTGATACAAAGCGTAGCCTGCCTAGGAACGAGTTGGCGTTTGCGAGATGCTGCTACTGGTGCCGCCGCTGCTGTTCTTGCTGCGGGAGGCAATACATCTATCCAGTGGGCTGTCACAGTCATGTAGTCCTGAGTCTGCCCTGCTCCACTTGTCCACATGTCCGTGGTTAAGTGGACATTGGGTACAACTGCATTTTTTAGGACACTGGTGAGTCTTTTTCTGACGTCCGTGTACATTCTCAGTATCGCCTGCCTAGAGAAGTGGAACCTAGATGGTATTTGCTAACGGGGGCACACTACCTCAAGCAATTGTCTAGTTCCCTGTGAACTAACGGCGGATACTGGACACACGTCTAACACCAACATAGTTGTCAAAGCCTCAGTTATCCGCTTTGCAACAGGATGACTGCTGTGATATTTCATCTTCCTTGCAAAGGACTGTTGGACAGTCAATTGCTTACTGGAAGTAGTACAAGTGGTCTTCCGACTTCCCCTCTGGGATGACGATCGACTCCCAGCAGCAACAACAGCAGTGCCAGCAGCAGTAGGCGTTACACTCAAGGATGCATCGGAGGAATCCCAGGCAGGAGAGGACTCGTCAGACTTGCCAGTGACATGGCCTGCAGGACTATTGGCTTTCCTGGGTAAGGAGGAAATTGACACTGAGGGAGTTGGTGGTGTGGTTTGCGCGAGCTTGGTTACAAGAGGAAGGGATTTACTGGTCAGTGGACTGCTTCCGCTGTCGCCCAAAGTTTTTGAACTTGTCACTGACTTATTATGAATGCGCTGCAGGTGACGTATAAGGGAGGATGTTCCGAGGTGGTTAACGTCCTTACCCCTACTTATTACAGCTTGACAAAGGCAACACACGGCTTGACACCTGTTGTCCGCATTTCTGTTGAAATACTTCCACACTGAAGAGCTGATTTTTTTGGTATTTTCACCAGGCATGTCAATGGCCATATTCCTCCCACGGACAACAGGTGTCTCTCCGGGTGCCTGACTTAAACAAACCACCTCACCATCAGAATCCTCCTTGTCAATTTCCTCCCCAGCGCCAGCAACACCCATATCCTCATCCTGGTGTACTTCAACACTGACATCTTCAATTTCACTATCAGGAACTGGACTGCGGGTGCTCCTTTCAACACTTGCAGGGGGCGTGCAAATGGTGGAAGGCGCAAGCTCTTCCCGTCCAGTGTTGGGAAGGTCAGGCATCGCAACCGACACAATTGGACTCTCCTTTGGGATTTGTGATTTCGAAGAACGCACAGTTCTTTGCTGTGCTTTTGCCGCAAGTCTTTTCTTTTTTCTAGCGAGAGGATGAGTGCTTCCATCCTCATGTGAAGCTGAACCACTAGCCATGAACATAGGCCAGGGCCTCAGCCGTTCCTTGCCACTCCGTGTCGTAAATGGCATATTGGCAAGTTTACGCTTCTCCTCAGACGCTTTTAATTTTGATTTTTGGGTAATTTTTTTACTGATCTTTTGTGTTTTGGATTTTACATGCTCTGTACTATGACATTGGGCATCGGCCTTGGCAGACGACGTTGATGGCATTTCATCGTCTCGGCCATGACTAGTGGCAGCAGCTTCAGCACGAGGTGGAAGTGGATCTTGATCTTTCCCTATTTTTTTAACCTCCGCATTTTTGTTCTGCATATTTTGCGCACAACTAAAAGCCACCACAGGTATACAATGTAGATGGGTGGATAGTATAGTATTATATTACTTATGGACGACGAGTGACGACACAGAGGTAGGTACAGCCGTGGCCTACCGTACTGCTGCTTATATATATAATATACTGTATAACGGACCTGGTGGACACTGTCAGCAGACTGCTAAACTAGTATGAAGAAAAAAACAACAACACAGGTATACAATGTAGATGGATGGATAGTATAGTATTATATTACTTATGGACGACGAGTGCACTGACGACACAGAGGTAGGTACAGCCGTGGCCTACCGTACTGCTGCTTATATATATAATATACTGTATAACGGACCTGGTGGACACTGTCAGCAGACTGCTAAACTAGTATGAAGAAAAAAAAAACACCACATGTATACAATGTAGATGGATGGATAGTATAGTATTATATTACTTATGGACGACGAGTGCACTGACGACACAGAGGTAGGTACAGCTGTGGCCTACCGTACTGCTGCTTATATATATAATATACTGTATAACGGACCTGGTGGACACTGTCAGCAGACTGCTAAACTAGTATGAAGAAAAAAAAAAACACCACAGGTATACAATGTAGATGGATGGATAGTATAGTATTATATTACTTATGGACGACAAGTGATGACACAGAGGTAGGTACAGCCGTGGCCTACCGTACTGCTGCTTATATATATAATATACTGTATAACGGACCTGGTGGACACTGTCAGCAGACTGCTAAACTAGGCTGAAGAAAAAAAAAACACCACGGGTATACAATGTAGATGGATGGATAGTATAGTATTATATTACTTATGGACGACAAGTGACGACACAGAGGTAGGTACAGCCGTGGCCTACCGTACTGCTGCTTATATATATAATATACTGTATAACGGACCTGGTGGACACTGTCAGCAGACTGCTAAACTAGTATGAAGAAAAAAACAACAACACAGGTATACAATGTAGATGGATGGATAGTATAGTATTATATTACTTATGGACGACGAGTGCACTGACGACACAGAGGTAGGTACAGCCGTGGCCTACCGTACTGCTGCTTATATATATAATATACTGTATAACGGACCTGGTGGACACTTTCAGCAGACTGCTAAACTAGTATGAAGGAAAAAAAAACACCACAGGTATACAATGTAGATGGATGGATAGTATAGTATTATATTACTTATGGACGACGAGTGCACTGACAACACAGAGGTAGGTACAGCTGTGGCCTACCGTACTGCTGCTTATATATATAATATACTGTATAACGGACCTGGTGGACACTGTCAGCAGACTGCTAAACTAGTATGAAGAAAAAAAAAACACCACAGGTATACAATGTAGATGGATGGATAGTATAGTATTATATTACTTATGGACGATGAGTGCACTGACGACACAGAGGTAGGTACAGCCGTGGCCTACCGTACTGCTGCTTATATATATAATATACTGTATAACGGACCTGGTGGACACTGTCAGCAGACTGCTAAACTAGTATGAAGAAAAAAAAAAACACAGGAGTGTTTTTCAGGCAGACAAACGTATACTGGACTGGTGGTCACTGTCAGCAAAACTGTGCACTGTGCTCCTGCTATAACTGCTCCCCAGTCCCCACAATTAGGCAGTGTGAGCAGTGCACTCAGCACAGATATATCATGCAGCAGTGCAGCACACTGAGTGAGCACAGATATGGTGGTCGGAGCGTTTTTTTCAGGCAGAGAAACAAAGGATTAAACTCACTGGTGGTATAATCAAAACCCTGCACTGTACTCCCTAACAGCTGCTCCCCGTCCCCAATCCTCCCCACAATTATAACTAACTAAGTCACTCTGTGTTCTACTATAATGGAGAGGACGCCAGCCACGTCCTCTCCCTATCAATCTCAATGCACGTGTGAAAATGGCGGCGACGCGCGGCTCCTTATATAGAATCCGAGTCTCGCGAGAATCCGACAGCGGGATGATGACGTTCGGGCGCGCTCGGGTTAACCGAGCAAGGCGGGAGGATCCGAGTCGCTCGGACCCGTGTAAAAAAAAGGTGAAGTTCGGGCGGGTCGGATTCCGAGGATCCGAACCCGCTCATCACTATTAGGAATGAGAAATTTCTTATCAGGTGTATTTCAAATGCCATCAAAAAGGTCATTTAGTTCAAAACAAGGAGGAAAAGAAACCGAGCGTCTCTTTTCTTTGTAAATAAGGACCCTCGTTTCTGGTGTAAAGGGGTCCTCGTCAATACGTAATATGTCTTTGACAGCCACAATCATATATTGAATACTCTTAGCCAATTTAGGATCTAACCTAGAATCAGCATAATCGGCACCGGTATCAGAGTCCGTGTCGGTATCTGTGTCATCTAATTGGTCAACACTACGTTTCAGTGACCCTTGAAATAAAGCGTCATCTACTGATTTCTTCCAAATCTGCAGTTGAGAGTCAGATTCAGTAAACTTTTGATTTAACAGTGTAACATTAGCATTTAAAGCATTTAAAGCAGTTAACCAATCAGCCGTCGGCGGTGCCGACAGAACCCCCAAAACATTTGGTGTCCCCAATAAATTATCCCCTTGGGTGGAAAATTCTGCCTCATGTTGTCTCCCTAACAGCACCCAAAGAAAAGCCTGTGAGGGAACAAAAGGAAAGGAGCCAGCTCACACCCCAGCGCCAAAGTGCAGGTCTGAAAACACCCTCAAACGTCACAGAGCTGCAGCGCTAGATATCTGTATAGAAATAATCTGCCCCCCCCCCCGTTTTTATAGCCCCTGGTACTTGTCTGCTGTGAGGAAGGACCGGCGCTGCTGCTTGGAGGAGGAAATGGCGCCGAGTGAGCCTGGAGGAAGAAGCCCCGCCCCCTAACATGGCGCGCTTCTTCCCGCTTATTTTTACATGTTTATCCTGGCGGGGGTTTGCCAGCCTTATTTATGAGGTTTTTTTTAGCTCCCCAGGGCGCCCCCCCCAGCGCCCTGCACCCAGCGGTGTGTACAGTCCGGGAGCCCGGCACGCACTGAGCAAATCGTGCTGCGCGGTACCTCTATATGCCTTCTTTGTTGAAGAGAAGATGTCTTTTCCTCACACACTCACCTGTCTTCTGACTTCTGGCTTGAAGAGGGGGGACGGCAAGCTGTGGGAGCGAGCATCCAGGAGAGCCCGGCATTCATCTCCCCTCAGGAGCTGAGTCTGGGGGGGATATAGAGGGAGGAGCCAGGTCACGCCCCCTTTGAAAGTCTTAAAGTGCCCATGTCTCCTGCGGATCCGTCTATATCCCATGGTTCTTTTGGTGTCCCCAACATCCTCAAGCACGTAATAGAAAATAAGAATTTACTCACCGGTAATTCTATTTCTCGTAGTCCGTAGTGGATGCTGGGCACTCCGTAAGGACCATGGGGAATAGCGGGCTCCGAAGGAGGCTGGGCACTCTAGAAAGATCTTAGACTACCTGGTGTGCACTGGCTCCTCCCACTATGACCCTCCTCCAAGCCTCAGTTAGGATACTGTGCCCGGACGAGCGTACACAATAAGGAAGGATTTTGAATCCCGGGTAAGACTCATACCAGCCACACCAATCACACCGTACAACTCGTGATATGAAACCCAGTTAACAGTATGAAACAACAGAGCCTCTCAACAGATGGCTCAACAATAACCCGATTTAGTTAACAGTAACTATGTACAAGTATTGCAGATAAACCGTACTTGGGATGGGCGCCCAGCATCCACTACGGACTACGAGAAATAGAATTACCGGTGAGTAAATTTTTATTTTCTCTGACGTCCTAGTGGATGCTGGGAACTCCGTAAGGACCATGGGGATTATACCAAAGCTCCCAAACGGGCGGGAGAGTGCGGATGACTCTGCAACACCGAATGAGAGAACTCCAGGTCCTCCTCAGCCAGGGTATCAAATTTGTAGAATTTTGCAAACGTGTTTGCCCTTGACCAAGTAGCAGCTCGGCAAAGTTGTAAAGCCGAGACCCCTCGGGCAGCCGCCCAAGATGAGCCCACCTTCCTTGTGGAATGGGCATTGACAGATTTTGGCTGTGGCGGGCCTGCCACAGAATGTGCAAGCTGAATTGTATTACAAATCCAACGAGCAATAGTCTGCTTAGAAGCAGGAGCACCCAGCTTGTTGGGTGCATATAGGATAAACAGCGAGTCAGATTTTCTGACTCTAGCCGTTCTGGAAACATATATTTTCAGTGCCCTGACAACGTCTAGCAACTTGGAGTCCTCCAAGTCCCTAGTAGCCGCAGGCACCACAATAGGCTGGTTCAGGTGAAACGCTGACACCACCTTTGGGAGAAACTGGGGACGAGTCCTAAATTCTGCCCTATCCATATGGAAAATCAGATAAGGGCTTTTACAGGACAAAGCCGCCAATTCTGATACTCGCCTGGCAGAAGCCAAGGCCAATAACATAACCACCTTCCACATGAGATATTTCAGATCCACGGTTTTTAGTGGTTCAAACCAATGTGATTTTAAGAAACTCAACACCACGTTGAGATCCCAAGGTGCCACAGGGGGCACAAACGGGGGCTGAATATGCAGCACTCCTTTAACAAATGTCTGAACTTCAGGTACTGAAGCTAGTTCTTTTTGAAAGAAAATCGACAGAGCCGAGATCTGTACCTTAATGGAGCCCAGTTTTAGGCCCATATTTACTCCTGCTTGCAGGAAATGCAGAAATCGACCTAGTTGAAATTCCTCCGTTGGGGCCTTTTCGGCCTCACACCATGCAACATACTTCCGCCATATGCGGTGATAATGAGTTGCTGTGACCTCTTTCCTGGCTTTAATAAGCGTAGGAATGACTTCCTCCGGAATGCCCTTTTCCTTCAGGATCCGGCGTTCAACCGCCATGCCGTCAAACGCAGCCGCGGTAAGTCTTGGAACAGACAGGGCCCCTGCTGTAGCAGGTCTTGTCTGAGCGGCAGAGACCACGGGTCCTCTGAGATCATCTCTTGAAGTTCCGGGTACCACGCTCTTCTTGGCCAATCCGGAACCACGAGAATTGTGTTTACTCCTCGCTTTCTTATTATTCTCAATACCTTTGGTATGAGAGGTAGAGGAGGGAACACATAAACTGACCGGTACACCCACGGTGTCACTAGAGCGTCCACAGCTATCGCCTGAGGGTCTCTTGACCTGGCGCAATACCTCTCTAGTTTTTTGTTTAGGCGGGACGCCATCATGTCCACCTGTGGACGACCCCATTGATTTACAATCATTTGAAAGACTTCTGGATGAAGTCCCCACTCTCCCGGGTGGAGGTCGTGCCTGCTGAGAAAGTCTGCTTCCCAGTTGTCCACTCCCGGGATGAACACTGCTGACAGTGCTAGTACATGATTCTCCGCCCATCGGAGAATTCTTGTGGCTTCTGCCATTGCCATCCTGCTTCTTGTGCCGCCCTGTCGATTCACATGGGCGACTGCCGTGATGTTGTCTGACTGGATCAGCACCGGCTGGTGTAGGAGCAGGGATTTTGCTTGACTTAGGGCATTGTAAATGGCCCTTAGTTCCAGAATATTTATGTGAAGGGCAGTCTCCTGACTTGACCATAGTCCTTGGAAGTTTCTTCCCTTTGTGACTGCCCCCCAGCCTCGTAGGCTGGCATCCGTGGTCACCAGGACCCAGTCCTGTATGCCGAATCTGCGGCCCTCCAGAAGATGAGCACTCTGCAGCCACCACAGAAGAGACACCCTGGTTCTTGGGGACAGGGTTATCAAGCGATGCATCTGAAGATGCGATCCGGACCACTTGTCCAACAGGTCCCACTGAAAAATTCTGGCATGGAACCTGCCGAATGGAATTGCTTCGTAAGAAGCTACCATCTTTCCCAGGACCCGCGTGCAGTGATGCACCGATACCTGTTTTGGTTTTAGGAGGTCTCTGACTAGAGAAGACAACTCCCTGGCTTTCTCCTCCGGGAGAAACACTTTTTTTCTGGACTGTGTCCAGAATCATTCCCAGGAACATTAGACGTGTCGTGGGGACCAGCTGTGACTTTGGGATATTCAGAATCCAGCCGTGCTGGCGCAGCACTTCCTGAGATAGTGCTACTCCCACTAACAACTGTTCCTTGGATCGTGCCTTTATTAGGAGATCGTCCAAGTATGGGATAATTAAAACTCCCTTTTTTCGAAGGAGTATCATCATTTCCGCCATAACCTTGGTAAATAAATACCCTCGGTGCCATGGAGAGTCCAAACGGCAGCGTCTGGAATTGGTAATGGCAATCCTGTACCACAAATCTGAGGTACTCCTGGTGAGGATGGTAAATGGGGACATGCAGGTAAGCATCCTTGATGTCCAGGGATACCATGTAATCCCCCTCGTCCAGGCTTGCAATAACTGCCCTGAGCGATTCCATCTTGAACTTGAATTTTTTTATGTATGTGTTCAAGGATTACAAATTTAAAATGGGTCTCACCGAACCGTCCGGTTTCGGCACCACAAATAGTGTGGAATAGTAACCCCGGCCTTGTTGAAGTAGGGGTACCCTGATTATCACCTGCTGGGAATACAGCTTGTGAATCGCTGCTAGCACCGCCTCCCTGTCTGAGGGAGCAATCGGCAAGGCAGATTTTAGGAATCGGTGGGGTGGAGCCGCCTCGAATTCCAGCTTGTATCCCTGAGATACTATTTGAAGGATCCAGGGATCCACCTGTGAGCGAGCCCACTGATCGCTGAAATTCATGAGGCGGGCCCCCACCGTACCTGGCTCCGCCTGTGGAGCCCCACCGTCATGCGGCGGACTTGGAAGAGGAAGCGGGGGAGGGCTTTTGTTCCTGGGAACCTGCTGTTTGCTGCAGCCTTTTTCCCCTACCTCTGCCTCTAGACAGAAAAGACCCTCTTTTTCCCCGCTTGTTTTTCTGGGTCCGAAAGGACTGAACCTGATAAAATGGCGCCTTCTTAGGCTGTGAGGGGACATGGGGTAAAAATGCTGACTTCCCAGACGTTGCTGTGGAAACTAGGTCGGAGAGACCATCCCCAAATAATTCCTCCCCTTTATAAGGCAAAACTTCCATGTGCCTTTTGGAATCTGCATCTCCAGTCCACTGGCGAGTCCATAAGCATCTCCTAGCAGAGATGGATAATGCACTTACTTTAGATGCCAGCCGGCAGATTTCCCTCTGTGCATCTCTCATGTATAAGACTGAGTCTTTGATATGGTCAATTGTTAGCAGAATCGTGTCTCTGTCTAATGTGTCAATATTTTCTGACAGTTTATCTGACCACGCAGCGGCAGCACTGCACATCCATGCTGACGCAATAGCTGGTCTAAGTATAATGCCTGAGTGTGTATATACAGACTTCAGGATCGCCTCCTGCTTTCTATCAGCAGGTTCCTTAAGGGCGGCCGTATCCTGGGACGGTAGTGCCACCTTTTTTGACAAACGTGTGAGCGCTTTATCCACCCTCGGGGGTGTTTCCCAACGTAACCTATCCTCTGGCGGGAAAGGGAACGCCATTAGTAATTTCTTAGGAATCACCAATTTCTTATCAGGGGAAGCCCACGCTTCTTCACACACTTCATTTAATTCATCTGACGGGGGAAAAACTACAGGTAGTTTTTTCTCCCCAAACATAATACCCTTTTTTGTGGTACCTGGATGTAAATCAGAAATATTTAACACCTCTTTCATTGCCTCAATCATGCAGTGAATGGCCTTAACGGGCATTAAATTTGACTCATCGTCGTCGACACTGGTGTCAGTATCCGTGTCGACATCTACTTGTGCCATCTGAGATAGCGGGCGTTTCAGAGCCCCTGATGACTTTTGAGACACCTGGACAGGCACGAGCTGAAGACTCGGCTGTCCCACAGTCGGCATGTCGTCAAATTTTTTATGTAAGGAGTCTATACGTGCACTCATTTCCTGCCATAAACTCATCCACTCAGGTGTCTGCCCCCCAGGGGGTGACATCCCTGCTAAAGGCATCTGCTCCCCCTCCACATCATTATCCTCCTCAAACATGTCGACACAGCCGTACCGACACACTCCAAACACACAGGGAATGCTCAAACAGAGGACAGGACCCACAAAAAGCCCTTTGGGGGGACAGAGTAAGAGTATGCCAGCACACACCAGAGCGCTATATATATACAGGGACTAACTGAGTTATGTCCCTAATAGCTGCTTTTCAATAAAATATATATACTGCCAATTTTAATGCCCCCCCTCTCTTTTCCCTCTTACTGGTACTGTAGATTGCAGGGAAGAGCCAGGGAGCTTCCTTCCAGCGGAGCTGTGAGGGAAAAATGGCGCCAGTGTGCTGAGGAGATAGGCTCCGCCCCTTTTTCGCGGCCTATTCTCCCGCTTTTTATGGAATTCTGGCAGGGGTATTTACCTCATATATAGCCCCTGGGGCTATATATTGAGGTATTTTAGCCAGCCAAGGTGTTTTTATTGCTGCCTCAGGGCGCCCCCCCCCAGCGCCCTGCACCCTCAGTGACCGGAGTGTGAAGTGTGTGAGAGGAGCAATGGCACACAGCTGCAGTGCTGTGCGCTACCTTGGTGAAGACAGAGTCTTCATGCCGCCGATTTTCCGGACCATCTTCTTGCTTCTGGCTCTGTAAGGGGGACGGCGGCGCGGCTCCGGGACCGAACATCAAGGCTGGGCCTGCGGTCGATCCCTCTGGAGCTAATGGTGTCCAGTAGCCTAAGAAGCCCAATCCGGCTGCAAGCAGGCGAGTTCGCTTCTTCTCCCCTTAGTCCCTCGCTGCAGTGAGCCTGTTGCCAGCAGGTCTCACTGAAAATAAAAAAATCTAAGACTATTACTTTCTAAGAGCTCAGGAGAGCCCCTAGTGTGCATCCAACCTCGGCCGGGCACGAAATCTAACTGAGGCTTGGAGGAGGGTCATAGTGGGAGGAGCCAGTGCACACCAGGTAGTCTAAGATCTTTCTAGAGTGCCCAGCCTCCTTCGGAGCCCGCTATTCCCCATGGTCCTTACGGAGTTCCCAGCATCCACTAGGACGTCAGAGAAATAACATTTACAGCCATGAAGCTCAAAATTGAGCTCAGGTGCATCCTGTTTCCACTGATCATCCTTGAGATGTTCCTACAGCTTAATTGGAGCCCAGCTCTGGTACTGTAAATTCAGTTGATTAGACATGATTTGGAAAGGTACACGCCTTGCTATATAAGGTCCCACGCTTGACACGGCATGTCTGAGCACAAACCAAGCATGAATTGGAGCCCAGCTCTGGTACTGTAAATTCAGTTGATTAGACATGATTTGGAAAGGTACACGCCTTGCTATATAAGGTCCCACGCTTGACACGGCATGTCTGAGCACAAACCAAGCATGAAGTCTAAGGAATTGTCTGTAGACCTCTGAGACAGGATTATCTTGAGGTACAAATCTGGGAAAGGGTACACAAAAATATCTGCTGTTTTGAAGGTCCCAATGAGTACAGGGGCCTCCATCATCCGTAAATGGAAGAAATTCTGAACCACCAGGACTCTTCTTAGAGCTGGCCTTTCTCGAGGGAGAAGGGCCCTAGTCAAGGAGGTGACCAAGAACCCAATGGTCACTTTGTCAGAGCTACAGCATTCCTCTATGAAGAGAGGAAGGACAACCATCTCTGCAGCAATCCACCAATCAGGCCTGTATGGTAGAGTGGCCAGACGGAAGCCACTCCTTAGTAAAAAGCACATGGCAGCACACCTGGAGTTTACCAAAATGCACCTGAAGGACTCTCAGACCATAAGAAACAAAATTCTCTGGTCTGATGAGACAAAGGGGTATATTTACTAGAGATGAGCGGGTTCGGTTCCTCGGAATCCGAACCCGCCCGAACTTCAGTTTTTTTTACACGGGGCCGAGCGACTCGGATCTTCCCGCCTTGCTCGGTTAACCCGAGCGCGCCCGAACGTCATCATCCCGCTGTCGGATTCTCGCGAGGCTCGGATTCTATCGCGAGACTCGGATTCTATATAAGGAGCCGCGCGTCGCCGCCATTTTCACACGTGCATTGAGATTGATAGGGAGAGGACGTGGCTGGCGTCCTCTCCGTTTAGAGTGACTAGTACTAGAGAGAGACACAAATTTTGGGGAGCATATAGGAGGAGTACTACTTGCTGCTGATAGTGTGACCAGTGACCAGTGCCACCAGTTTAATTAATCCGTTCTCTGCCTGAAAAAAAACGATACACAGTGTGACACAGTCACACATACCATATCTGTGCTCAGCCCAGTGTGCTGCATCATATACTGTATATCATTATCTGACTGCTGAGTGCTCACTGCTCACACAGCTTAATTGTGGGGGAGACTGGGGAGCAGTTATAGCAGGAGTACATATTTTAAGTACAGTGCACACTTTTGCTGCCAGAGTGCCACTGCCGGTGTGACTGACCAGTGACCACTGACCACCAGTATTGTGATTGTCTGCTGACCACCAGTATATTGTGATTGTCTGCCTGAAAAAGTTAAACACTCGTCGTGTGGTGTTTTTATAAACGCATTCTGCAGACAGTGTCCAGCAGGTCCGTCATTACTAATATATACCTGTCCGGCTGCAGTACTAGTGTGATATATATATATATTTTAATTTTATCTCATTATCATCCAGTCTATATTAGCAGCAGACACAGTACGGTAGTCCACGGCTGTAGCTACCTCTGTGTCGGCAGTCGCTCGTCCATCCATAATTGTATACCACCTACCCGTGTTTTTTTTTTTTTTCTATCTTCTTGATACTAGTAGCTTACTTTAGGAGTCTGCAGTGCTGACAGACAGTGTCCAGCAGGTCCGTCATTACATAATATATACCTGTCCGGCTGCAGTACTAGTGTGATATATATATATATTTTAATTTTATCTCATTATCATCCAGTCTATATTAGCAGCAGACACAGTACGGTAGTCCACGGCTGTAGCTACCTCTGTGTCGGCAGTCGCTCGTCCATCCATAATTGTATACCACCTACCCGTGGTTTTTTTTTTCTATCTTCTTGATACTAGTAGCTTACTTTAGGAGTCTGCAGTGCTGACAGACAGTGTCCAGCAGGTCCGTCATTACATAATATATACCTGTCCGGCTGCAGTACTAGTGTGATATATATATATATTTTAATTTTATCTCATTATCATCCAGTCTATATTAGCAGCAGACACAGTACGGTAGTCCATGGCTGTAGCTACCTCTGTGTCGGCAGTCGCTCGTCCATCCATAATTGTATACCACCTACCGGTGTTTGGTTTTTTTTCTATCTTCTTGATACTAGTAGCTTACTTTAGGAGTCTGCAGTGCTGACAGACAGTGTCCAGCAGGTCCGTCATTACAAAATATATACCTGTCCGGCTGCAGTACTAGTGTGATATATATATTTTAATTTTATCTCATTATCATCCAGTCTATATTAGCAGCAGACACAGTACGGTAGTCCACGGCTGTAGCTACCTCTGTGTCGGCAGTCGCTCGTCCATCCATAATTGTATACCACCTACCCGTGTTTTTTTTTCTTTCTATCTTCTTGATACTAGTAGCTTACTTTAGGAGTCTGCAGTGCTGAGTCTGACAGACAGTGTCCAGCAGATCCGTCATTACATAATATATACCTGTCCGGCTGCAGTACTAGTGTGATATATATATATTTTAATTTTATCTCATTATCATCCAGTCTATATTAGCAGCAGACACAGTACGGTAGTCCACGGCTGTAGCTACCTCTGTGTCGGCAGTCGCTCGTCCATCCATAATTGTATACCACCTACCCGTGTTTTTTTTTTTCTTCTATCTTCTTGATACTAGTAGCTTACTTTAGGAGTCTGCAGTGCTGACAGACAGTGTCCAGCAGGTCCGTCATTACATAATATATACCTGTCCGGCTGCAGTACTAGTGTGATATATATATATATTTTAATTTTATCTCATTATCATCCAGTCTATATTAGCAGCAGACACAGTACGGTAGTCCACGGCTGTAGCTACCTCTGTGTCGGCAGTCGCTCGTCCATCCATATTTGTATACCACCTACCCGTGGTTTATTTTTTTTTTCTATCTTCTTGATACTAGTAGCTTACTTTAGGAGTCTGCAGTGCTGAGTCTGACAGACAGTGTCCAGCAGGTCCGTCATTACATAATATATACATGTCCGGCTGCAGTACTAGTGTGATATATATATATATTTTAATTTTATCTCATTATCATCCAGTCTATATTAGCAGCAGACACAGTACGGTAGTCCACGGCTGTAGCTACCTCTGTGTCGGCAGTCGCTCGTTCATCCATAAGTATACTAGTATCCATCCATCTCCATTGTTTACCTGAGGTGCCTTTTAGTTGTGCCTATTAAAATATGGAGAACAAAAATGTTGAGGTTCCAAAATTAGGGAAAGATCAAGATCGACTTCCACCTCGTGCTGAAGCTGCTGCCACTAGTCATGGCCGAGACGATGAAATGCCAGCAACGTCGTCTGCCAAGGCCGATGCCCAATGTCATAGTACAGAGCATGTAAAATCCAAAACACCAAATATCAGTAAAGAAAGGACTCAAAAATCTAAAATAAAATTGTCGGAGGAGAAGCGTAAACTTGCCAATATGCCATTTACCACACGGAGTGGCAAGGAACGGCTGAGGCCCTGGCCTATGTTCATGGCTAGTGGTTCAGCTTCACATGAGGATGGAAGCACTCAGCCTCTCGCTAGAAAAATGAAAAGACTCAAGCTGGCAAAAGCACCGCAAAGAACTGTGCGTTCTTCGAAATCCCAAATCCACAAGGAGAGTCCAATTGTGTCGGTTGCGATGCCTGACCTTCCCAACACTGGACGTGAAGAGCATGCGCCTTCCACCATTTGCACGCCCCCTGCAAGTGCTGGAAGGAGCACCCGCAGTCCAGTTCCTGATAGTCAGATTGAAGATGTCAGTGTTGAAGTACACCAGGATGAGGAGGATATGGGTGTTGCTGGCGCTGGGGAGGAAATTGACAAGGAGGATTCTGATGGTGAGGTGGTTTGTTTAAGTCAGGCACCCGGGGAGACACCTGTTGTCCGTGGGAGGAATATGGCCGTTGACATGCCTGGTGAAAATACCAAAAAAATCAGCTCTTCGGTGTGGAAGTATTTCAACAGAAATGCGGACAACATTTGTCAAGCCGTGTGTTGCCTTTGTCAAGCAGTAATAAGTAGGGGTAAGGACGTTAACCACCTCGGAACATCCTCCCTTATACGTCACCTGCAGCGCATTCATCATAAGTCAGTGACAAGTTCAAAAACTTTGGGCGACAGCGGAAGCAGTCCACTGACCAGTAAATCCCTTCCTCTTGTAACCAAGCTCACGCAAACCACCCCACCAACTCCCTTAGTGTCAATTTCCTCCTTCCCCAGGAATGCCAATAGTCCTGCAGGCCATGTCACTGGCAATTCTGACGAGTCCTCTCCTGCCTGGGATTCCTCCGATGCATCCTTGCGTGTAACGCCTACTGCTGATGGTGCTGCTGTTGTTGCTGCTGGGAGTCGATGGTCATCCCAGAGGGGAAGTCGTAAGCCCACTTTTACTACTTCCACCAAGCAATTGACTGTCCAACAGTCCTTTGCGAGGAAGATGAAATATCACAGCAGTCATCCTGTTGCAAAGCGGATAACTGAGGCCTTGACAACTATGTTGGTGTTAGACGTGCGTCCGGTATCCGCCGTTAGTTCACAGGGAACTAGACAATTTCTTGAGGTAGTGTGCCCCCGTTACCAAATACCATCTAGGTTCCACTTCTCTAGGCAGGCGATACCGAGAATGTACACGGACGTCAGAAAAAGACTCACCAGTGTCCTAAAAAATGCAGTTGTACCCAATGTCCACTTAACCACGGACATGTGGACAAGTGGAGCAGGGCAGGGTCAGGACTATATGACTGTGACAGCCCACTGGGTAGATGTATGGACTCCCGCCGCAAGAACAGCAGCGGCGGCACCAGTAGCAGCATCTCGCAAACGCCAACTCTTTCCTAGGCAGGCTACGCTTTGTATCACCGGTTTCCAGAATACGCACACAGCTGAAAACCTCTTACGGCAACTGAGGAAGATCATCGCGGAATGGCTTACCCCAATTGGACTCTCCTGTGGATTTGTGGCATCGGACAACGCCAGCAATATTGTGTGTGCATTAAATATGGGCAAATTCCAGCACGTCCCATGTTTTGCACATACCTTGAATTTGGTGGTGCAGAATTTTTAAAAAAACGACAGGGGCGTGCAAGAGATGCTGTCGGTGGCCAGAAGAATTGCGGGACACTTTCGGCGCACAGACACCAGGTACAGAAGACTGGAGCAACACCAAAAACGCCTGAACCTGCCCTGCCATCATCTGAAGCAAGAAGTGGTAACGAGGTGGAATTCAACCCTATATATGCTTCAGAGGTTGGAGGAGCAGCAAAAGGCCATTCAAGCCTATACAATTCAGCACGATATAGGAGGTGGAATGCACCTGTCTCAAGCGCAGTGGAGAATGATTTCAACGTTGTGCAAGGTTCTGCTGCCCTTTGAACTTGCCACACGTGAAGTCAGTTCAGACACTGCCAGCCTGAGTCAGGTCATTCCCCTCATCAGGCTTTTGCAGAAGAAGCTGGAGACATTGAAGGAGGAGCTAACACGGAGCGATTCCGCTAGGCATGTGGGACTTGTGGATGGAGCCCTTAATTCGCTTTACAAGGATTCACGGGTGGTCAATCTGTTGAAATCAGAGCACTACATTTTGGCCACCGTGCTCGATCCTAGATTTAAAACCTACCTTGGATCTCTCTTTCCGGCAGACACAAGTCTGCTGGGGTTCAAAGAACTGCTGGTGACAAAAATGTCAAGTCAAGCGGAACGCGACCTGTCAACATCTCCTCCTTCACATTCTCCCGCAACTGGGGGTGCGAGGAAAAGGCTCAGAATTCCGAGCCCACCCGCTGGCGGTGATGCAGGGCAGTCTGGAGCGACTGCTGATGCTGACATCTGGTCCGGACTGAAGGACCTGACAACGATTACGGACATGTCGTCTACTGTCACTGCATATGATTCTCTCCCCATTGAAAGAATGGTGGAGGATTATATGAGTGACCGCATCCAAGTAGGCACGTCAGACAGTCCGTACTTATACTGGCAGGAAAAAGAGGCAATTTGGAGGCCCTTGCACAAACTGGCTTTATTCTACCTAAGTTGCCCTCCCACAAGTGTGTACTCCGAAAGAGTGTTTAGTGCCGCCGCTCACCTTGTCAGCAATCGGCGTACGAGGTAACTTCCAGAAAATGTGGAGAAGATGATGTTCATTAAAATGAATTATAGTCAATTCCTCCGTGGAGACATTGACCAGCAGCAATTGCCTCCACAAAGTACACAGGGAGCTGAGATGGTGGATTCCAGTGGGGACGAATTGATAATCTGTGAGGAGGGGGATGTACACGGTGATATATCGGAGGATGATAATGAGGTGGACATCTTGCCTCTGTAGAGCCAGTTTGTGCAAGGAGAGATTAATTGCTTCTTTTTTGGTGGGGGTCCAAACCAACCCATCATTTCAGTCACAGTCGTGTGGCAGACCCTGTCACTGAAATGATGGGTTGGTTAAAGTGTGCATGTCCTGTTTATACAACATAAGGGTGGGTGTGAGGGCCCAAGGACAATTCCATCTTGCACCTCTTTTTTCTTTAATTTTTCTTTGCGTCATGTGCTGTTTGGGGAGTATTTTTTTGAAGGGCCATCCTGCGTGACACTGCAGTGCCACTCCTAGATGGGCCAGGTGTTTGTGACGGCCACTAGGGTCGCTTATCTTACTCACACAGCTACCTCATTGCGCCTCTTTTTTTCTTTGCGTCATGTGCTGTTTGGGGAGTGTTTTTTGGAAGGGCCATCCTGCGTGACACTGCAGTGCCACTCCTAGATGGGCCAGGTGTTTGTGTCGGCCACTAGGGTCGCTTAGCTTACTCACACAGCTACCTCATTGCGCCTCTTTTTTTCTTTGCGTCATGTGCTGTTTGGGGAGTGTTTTTTGGAAGGGTCATCCTGCGTGACACTGCAGTGCCACTCCTAGATGGGCCAGGTGTTTGTGTCGGCCACTAGGGTCGCTTATCTTACTCACACAGCTACCTCATTGCGCCTCTTTTTTTCTTTGCGTCATGTGCTGTTTGGGGAGTGTTTTTTGGAAGGGCCATCCTGCGTGACACTGCAGTGCCACTCCTAGATGGGCCAGGTGTTTGTGTCGGCCACTAGGGTCGCTTAGCTTACTCACACAGCTACCTCATTGCGCCTCTTTTTTTCTTTGCGTCATGTGCTGTTTGGGGAGTGTTTTTTGGAAGGGCCATCCTGCGTGACACTGCAGTGCCACTCCTAGATGGGCCAGGTGTTTGTGTCGGCCACTAGGGTCGCTTATCTTACTCACACAGCTACCTCATTGCGCCTCTTTTTTTCTTTGCGTCATGTGCTGTTTGGGGAGTGTTTTTTGGAAGGGCCATCCTGCGTGACACTGCAGTGCCACTCCTAGATGGGCCAGGTGTTTGTGTCGGCCACTAGGGTCGCTTAGCTTACTCACACAGCTACCTCATTGCGCCTCTTTTTTTCTTTGCGTCATGTGCTGTTTGGGGAGTGTTTTTCGGAAGGGCCATCCTGCGTGACACTGCAGTGCCACTCCTAGATGGGCCAGGTGTTTGTGTCGGCCACTAGGGTCGCTTATCTTACTCACACAGCTACCTCATTGCGCCTCTTTTTTTTTTGCGTCATGTGCTGTTTGGGGAGTGTTTTTTGGAAGGGCCATCCTGCGTGACACTGCAGTGCCACTCCTAGATGGGCCAGGTGTTTGTGTCGGCCACTAGGGTCGCTTAGCTTACTCACACAGCTACCTCATTGCGCCTCTTTTTTTCTTTGCGTCATGTGCTGTTTGGGGAGTGTTTTTTGGAAGGGCCATCCTGCGTGACACTGCAGTGCCACTCCTAGATGGGCCAGGTGTTTGTGTCGGCCACTAGGGTCGCTTATCTTACTCACACAGCTACCTCATTGCGCCTCTTTTTTTCTTTGCGTCATGTGCTGTTTGGGGAGTGTTTTTTGGAAGGGCCATCCTGCGTGACACTGCAGTGCCACTCCTAGATGGGCCAGGTGTTTGTGTCGGCCACTAGGGTCGCTTAGCTTACTCACACAGCTACCTCATTGCGCCTCTTTTTTTCTTTGCGTCATGTGCTGTTTGGGGAGTGTTTTTTGGAAGGGCCATCCTGCATGACACTGCAGTGCCACTCCTAGATGGGCCAGGTGTTTGTGTCGGCCACTAGGGTCGCTTATCTTACTCACACAGCTACCTCATTGCGCCTCTTTTTTTCTTTGCGTCATGTGCTGTTTGGGGAGTGTTTTTTGGAAGGGCCATCCTGCGTGACACTGCAGTGCCACTCCTAGATGGGCCAGGTGTTTGTGTCGGCCACTAGGTTCGCTTAGCTTACTCACACAGCTACCTCATTGCGCCTCTTTTTTTCTTTGCGTCATGTGCTGTTTGGGGAGTGTTTTTTGGAAGGGCCATCCTGCGTGACACTGCAGTGCCACTCCTAGATGGGCCAGGTGTTTGTGTCGGCCACTAGGGTCGCTTAGCTTACTCACACAGCTACCTCATTGCGCCTCTTTTTTTTCTTTGCGTCATGTGCTGTTTGGGGGGTGTTTTTTGGAAGGGCCATCCTGCGTGACACTGCAGTGTGTAAGTAAAAGTATTTCTCTGACGTCCTAGTGGATGCTGGGTACTCCGTAAGGACCATGGGGTATAGACGGGCTCCGCAGGAGACTGGGCACTCTTTAAAGAAAGATTAGGTACTATATCTGGTGTGCACTGGCTTCTCCCTCTATGCCCCTCCTCCAGACCTCAGTTAGTATCTGTGCCCGGCCAGAGCTGGATGCACCCTAGGGGCTCTCCTGAGCTTCCTAGAAAAGAAAGTATTTGTTAGGTTTTTTATTTTCAGTGAGATCTGCTGGCAACAGACTCACTGCTACGTGGGACTGAGGGGAGAGAAGCGAACCTACCTGCTTGCAGCTAGCTTGGGCTTCTAAGGCTACTGGACACCATTAGCTCCAGAGGGATCGAACACAGGCCCAGTCCTCGGTCGTCCGATCCCGGAGCCGCGCCGCCGTCCCCCTTGCAGAGCCAGAAGAACGAAGAGAAGTTGAAAATCGGCGGCTGAAGACTCCGGTCTTCATTAAGGTAGCGCACAGCACTGCAGCTGTGCGCCATTGCTCCCTTAGCACACCACACACTCCGGTCACTGATGGGTGCAGGGCGCTGGGGGGGGGCGCCCTGGGCAGCAATTAGATTACCTTACTTGGCGAAAAGCACATAATACAGTCTGATAAACTGTATATGTGCGTTAACCCCCGCCATTAAAGTACATAAAAGGACAGAAGCCCGCCGCTGAGGGGGCCGGGCCTTCTTCCTCAGCACACCGGCGCCATTTTCTCTTCACAGCTCAGCTGGAAGGAAGCTCCCCAGGCTCTCCCCTGCAGTATCCTGGTACACAAAGGGTAAAAAAGAGAGGGGGGGCACATAAATTTAGGCGCATAACTGTCTATATATAAGCTGCTATAGGCGAAAAATCACTCAGTATAGTGTACATCCCTGTATTATATAGCGCTGTGGTGTGTGCTGGCATACTCTCTCTCTGTCTCTCCAAAGGGCCTGGTGGGGGAACTGTCTTCAAATAGAGCATCCCCTGTGTGTGTGGTGTGTCGGTACGCATGTGTCGACATATCTGAGGTAAAAGGCTCCTCTAAGGAGGTGATAGAGCGGATATGTGTGTGGGAGGGTGTCTCCGTCGACAACGCCGACACCTGTTTGGATATGTGTAAGTGCTGAGGTAAAATTATTGCACAAAAGGTTAGGGAATAGAAAGGAAATCTACCCTGGTCTGTCCCTATGTCACAGAGTCCTTCAGAGTCTCTCTATGTTCACTATCCAAAATAACAAAGTATCGACACGGAGTTTAACTCCACTGTCGACTACGATAATGCAAAGTTACAGCCAAGAGGGCTAAAAGATATTCAATATATGATTATTGGAATAAAAGATGATTTGCATATCACTGATGACTCATCTGTCCCTGACACGAGAGTACACATGTTAAGGGGAAGAATGCTGAGGTAAATTTCCCTCCTCTCATGAGGAAAAAGAGCGGGAATCTCCAGACAAGAGACGGCAGCTTCCCACAAGAGAATTCTCAGGCTGTATCCTTTCCCCACTAGGGCCAGGATGTGTTGAGAATCTTCCCCTTGGGTGTCCTGTTTGCACTAGCTATTCTCCGGGATCCTGCAGATAGTGTGCACATTCTAGTATACTACCCAGACCGGCGATTGTGTCGGCATGAGTTTATAGCGCTGTGGCAGCGTGGACAGGTACCTTATAAGCAGAGATTGAGACCCTAGTATGCATATAAATATTTAAAGATGCTGTCTTAAGTGATAGATATATAATTATAAAGCATGCCCAAAGGGACATGAGTATACTGGGTCCTAGAGACAAAAGCTATGTTGATTTCTGCTTGACGTGTCCTGTAGAATATACATTGGACAGATGATGCCGACTTAAGAGGCATATGGAAGGCTGAGGATTGTGTGGAGAAAGGTTCTCGGGGCTGGTCTCCACAGCTATAGCTGGTAATTCTGATATTTTGCCTTATATTCCTGCACAGCCTAGGAAAGCACAACATTATTAAATGCAGCTTTTCGAATAAAGAAACAAGAAAGTCTGAGGTGCGTCCTTTCTTGTCAGAGCCGGGGGCAGAGGAAAGAAGCTGTACAACACAGCTAGTCCCCAGGAACAGAAGTCCTCCCTGGCCTCTACAAAAATCCACCGCATGTCGCTGGGGCTCCACAGGCGGAGCTAGGCCCGGTGGGGACACGCCTTCGTAAGTTCAGCCACAAGTGGGTTCACTCCCTGTTAGATCCCTGGGCAATAGAAATTGTATCGCAGGGATACAGGCTGGACTGTGAGAAGATGCCCCCTCACCGAGGACCCGGCGGGCTTCCCCCCAAGAGAGGGAGCCAGTGTTAACTGCAATTCGTAAATTGTATCTTCAAATGGTGGTGGTCAAGAGTCCCCTCCTTCAACAAGAGGGTGTTATTATTCGACCATGTTATATTCCCGAAACCAGACGGTTCGGTTAGACCCATATTGTATTAAAATCCCTGAACATATACCTGAAAAGGTTCAGGTTCAAGATGGAATCGCTAAGAGCGGTCATTGCAAGCCTGAAATGAATCGGGACATAAGGGATGCATACCTTCGTGTCCCCATTTATCCACCTCATCAGGCGTACCTCAGAATTGCGGTACGGGATTGTCATTACCAATTTCACCAAGGTAATGGCGGATATGATGGTGCTCCTGCGGAAGCAAGGTGTCACTATTATCACATACTTGGATGATCTCCTCATAAAAGCGAGATCAAG
Organism: Pseudophryne corroboree; assembly: GCF_028390025.1. NCBI lineage: Eukaryota > Metazoa > Chordata > Amphibia > Anura > Myobatrachidae > Pseudophryne > Pseudophryne corroboree. The sequence continues at coordinate 889,466,252 of NC_086447.1, forward strand.
AGAGCAGTTGCTGGACAGTGTATCACCTTCTCTGGAAGTGAAACGGCAACACGACTAGATTCTATATATTCCGAAGTCGCAGTTGGTTCCTACAGCTCATCTGCCTCGCCTAGGCATGATCCTAGACACAGACCAGAAGAGGGTTTATCTCCCGATAGAGAGAGCTCAGGAGCTCATGACACTGGTCAGGAATCCATTGAAAACCAAAACAGGTGTCAGTGCATCACTGCACTCGAGTCCTGGGAAGGATGATGGCATCATACGAGGCCATCCCCTTCGGCTGGTTCCATGCAAGGACAATGGAACTTACTGGACAAGTGGTCCGGATCACATCTTCAGATGCATCGGTTAATCACCCTATCCCCCAGGGCCAGGGTGTCTCTCCTGTGGTGGCTGCGGAGTGCTCACCTTCTCGAGGGCCGCAGATTCGGCATTCAGGACTGGGTCCTGGTGACCACGGATGCAAGCCTCCGAGGGTGGGGGGCAGTTACACAGGGAAGAAAATTCCAAGGTTTGTGGTCAAGCCAACAGACTTGCCTTCACATCAATATCCTGGAACTAAGGGCCATATACAACGCCCTAAGTCAAGCGGAGTTCCTGCTTCGCGACCAACCGGTTCTGATCCAGTCAGACCGCAGGGGCTCATGTAAACCGCCAGGGCGGCACAAGGAGCAGGGTGGCGAGGGTAGAAGCCACCAGAATTCTTCGCTGGGCGGAGAATCAAGTAAGCGCACTGTCAGCAGTGTTCATTCCGGGAGTGGACACGACCTCCACCCGGGAAAGTGGTGACATCACTGCACTCGAGTCCTGGGAAGGATGATGGCATCATACGAGGCCATCCCCTTCGGCTGGTTCCATGCAAGGACAATGGAACTTACTGGACAAGTGGTCCGGATCACATCTTCAGATGCATCGGTTAATCACCCTATCCCCCAGGGCAAGGGTGTCTCTCCTGTGGTGGCTGCGGAGTGCTCACCTTCTCGAGGGCCGCAGATTCGGCATTCAGGACTGGGTCCTGGTGACCACGGATGCAAGCCTCCGAGGGTGGGGGGCAGTTACACAGGGAAGAAAATTCCAAGGTTTGTGGTCAAGCCAACAGACTTGCCTTCACATCAATATCCTGGAACTAAGGGCCATATACAACGCCCTAAGTCAAGCGGAGTTCCTGCTTCGCGACCAACCGGTTCTGATCCAGTCAGACCGCAGGGGCTCATGTAAACCGCCAGGGCGGCACAAGGAGCAGGGTGGCGAGGGTAGAAGCCACCAGAATTCTTCGCTGGGCGGAGAATCAAGTAAGCGCACTGTCAGCAGTGTTCATTCCGGGAGTGGACACGACCTCCACCCGGGAAAGTGGTGACATCACTGCACTCGAGTCCTGGGAAGGATGATGGCATCATACGAGGCCATCCCCTTCGGCTGGTTCCATGCAAGGACAATGGAACTTACTGGACAAGTGGTCCGGATCACATCTTCAGATGCATCGGTTAATCACCCTATCCCCCAGGGCCAGGGTGTCTCTCCTGTGGTGGCTGCGGAGTGCTCACCTTCTCGAGGGCCGCAGATTCGGCATTCAGGACTGGGTCCTGGTGACCACGGATGCAAGCCTCCGAGGGTGGGGGGCAGTTACACAGGGAAGAAAATTCCAAGGTTTGTGGTCAAGCCAACAGACTTGCCTTCACATCAATATCCTGGAACTAAGGGCCATATACAACGCCCTAAGTCAAGCGGAGTTCCTGCTTCGCGACCAACCGGTTCTGATCCAGTCAGACCGCAGGGGCTCATGTAAACCGCCAGGGCGGCACAAGGAGCAGGGTGGCGAGGGTAGAAGCCACCAGAATTCTTCGCTGGGCGGAGAATCAAGTAAGCGCACTGTCAGCAGTGTTCATTCCGGGAGTGGACACGACCTCCACCCGGGAAAGTGGTGACTTCATCAGGAAGTCTTCACGCAGTTTTGCAAATTGATGGAAACTGCCTAGTGGACTACATGGCGTCCCACCTCAATAAAAAGATAAAAAAGGTTTTACGCTGGGTCAAGGGACTCTCAGGCGATAGCTGTGGTCGCACTAGTAACACCGTGGGTGTTCCAGTCGGTCTATATATTCCCTCCTCTTCCTTTCAGACCCAAGGGCTGAGAATTGTAATAAATGGAGGAGTGTGAACAATATTCTTTGCTCCGGATTGGCCAAGAAGGACTCGGTACCCGGAACTGCAAGAAATGCTCTCAGAGGACCCATGGCCTCTGCCTCTCAGTCAGGACATGTTGCAACAGGGACCCTGTCTGATCCAAGACTTACCGCGGCTGCGTTGGACGGCATGGCGGTTGAACGCCGGATCCTAGCGGAAAAGGGCATTCCGGATGCAGTTATTCCTACGCTGATAAAGGCTAGGAAAGACGTGACAGCAAGACTTTTTCACTGATTATGGCGAAAATAGGTTGCTTGGTGTGTGGCCGGGAAGGCCCTACAGAGGAATTCCAGGGGGGTCGATTCCTGCACTTCCTACAGTCAGGAGTGACTATCGGCCTAAAATTAGGATCCATAAAGGCCAAGATTTCGGCCCTATCCCTTTTTCTCTCAAAAAGAACTGGCTTCACTGCCTGAAGTGCGGACGTTGTTACAGGGGTGCTGCATATTCAGCCCCTTTTGTGCCTCCAGTGGCACCTTGGGATCTTAACGTGTGTTGGATTCCTAAAATCCCACTGGTTTGAGCCACTTAAGACCGTGGAGCTAAAATATCTCACGAGGAAAGTGGTCATGCTTTTGGCCTTAGCTTGGACTAGGCGTGTGTCAGAATTGACGGCTTTGTCATGTAAAAGCCCATATCTGATCTTCCATATGGAAAGGGCAGAATGGAGGATTCGTCCCCAATTTCTCCCTAAGGTGGTATCATCGTTTCATTTGAACCAACCTATTGTGGTGCCTGCGGCTACTAGGGACTTGGAGGATTCCAAGTTGCTGGACGTAGTCCGGGCCCTGAAACTTTATGTTTCCAGGACGGCTAGAGTCAGAAAAACTGACTCGCTATTTATCCTGCATGCACCCAACAAAAAACTGGATGCTCCTGCTTCAAAGCAGACTATTGCTCGCTGGATCTGTAGCACGATTCAGCTTGCACATTCTGCGGCTGGACTGCCGCATCCTAAATTAGTAAAAGCCCATTCCACGAGGAAGGTGGGCTCTTCTTGGGCGGCTGCCCGAGGGGTCTCGGCTTTACAACTTTGCCGAGCTGCTACTTGGTCGGGTTCAACACTTTTGCAAAATTCTTCAAGTTTGATACCCTGGCTGAGGAGGACCTTGAGTTTGCTCATTCGGTGCTGCAGAGTCATCCGCACTCTCCCGCCCGTTTGGGAGCTTTGGTATAATCCTCATGGTCCTTACGGAGTATCCAGCATCCACTAGGACGTCAGAGAAAATAAGAATTTACTCACCGGTAATTCTATTTCTCGTAGTCCGTAGTGGATGCTGGGAGCCCGTCCCAAGTGCGGACTCTCTGCAATACATGTATATAGTTATTGCTTAACTAAAGGGTTATTGTATGAGCCATCTGTTCAGAGAGGCTCAGTTATTGTTCATACTGTTAACTGGGTATAGTTATCACGAGTTGTTCGGTGTGATTGTTGTGGATGGTATGAGTCTTACCCTGGATTCCAAATCCTTTCCTAGTAATGTCAGCTCTTCCGGGCACAGTTTCCCTAACTGAGGTCTGGAGGAGGGGCATAGAGGGAGGAGCCAGTGCACACCAGATATAGTACCTAATCTTTCTTTTAAGAGTGCCCAGTCTCCTGCGGAGCCCGTCTATACCCCATGGTCCTTACGGAGTACCCAGCATCCACTACGGACTACGAGAAATAGAATTACCGGTGAGTAAATTCTTATTTTTGTATTGAATACGGTTGGCCCTCAGTAATATTCAGGGAAATAGCGATATATGCAGGGTAATATCTGAGAGGATTTAAGTACTGTGCATCCGTGCAGTACTGTGACACTCTACAGTGGCACACACCAGCCAAAGTATGTGCCATGATGTCACCGGGTTGAAGGTTGTGCCTTTTAGCGGCTCTGGGTCCTAACACTCTACTCTCCAACAGCTTCTTCATTAAAACAATATTATAATTTTTTTATACATATAAATATTTTGTTACCAATTACCGTATTGTACATCAAACATGAAAAAACAATGCACCATTACCATCAGGAGCCATTTGGTTCATGTGTACAGGAAGCTGGAATTTGCCTTAACTATTTCTCTTCACAGCCTTGCACTCTGATAAATGTGAGACACGTCCCATTCACGTGATCTTGTAAAGGCACTAAACCTCTACCCACACGTGTGTCTATCACCCAGTAAAATCTGCTAAGGTCTTCTCATTTTAGATCAGAACCTAATTTGTGTATCCAGTGATCGCAAAAAATGCGATACAGCGCATATTTTACGTTACTATAAGCGCTACGGGACTCGATTTTCAAAAATGAGCGGGTCCCACAGGACGCTTTGTGCACCGCATCTGCTCCAAGGGGGTCATTCCGACCCGATCGCTAGCTGCACTTCTTTGCGGCGGTGCGAACGGGTCAGAACTGCGCATGCGCACGTGCATCATTACCCGAACGAGGAAAGCGGCCGCAGCGGCGACCGCAAGAAGATTGATAGTAGGAAGGCGTGTCTGGGCGTCAACTGACCGTTTTCTGGGAGTGGCCAGCAAACATAGGCATGTCCAGGGGTTTTGAGTGCGGATGTCTGACTTCAAATCCGGGACCTGCATCACTGGATCCGTCGCAAATGATAAGTAGGTATAGGGCTGGTCTTGATTAGCTATAAACTTTTTAGCATAGCAGGGCTGCACAAGCGTTCGCAGCCCTGCTATGCTAAAATACACTCCCCCATAGGAATGACCCCCAAGTCCAGGTTAATCCTGCTGTCTCACTCTCCCCTTCTAGTTGCACAGTCGTCAGTGTGAGATCTCCTTCAAGCCCCGCTCACTCTATCAGTCAGAGATTCTCCTGTAACTGTCCCTCAGCTGCTTCTGCTGCCTCCCGGTCACCATCCCTCAGCCTCCGGCGTCCCCTGGTCACTGTCCCACAGCCTCCGCTCCATGGCATGTCAGAACCGGGCCCGGGGAGATGACTGCACTGCCGGCCTGGAGGCTCCCCGGTGCTGCAGAAATACATCCGGAAGTTTATTGCCGCTGCTGCTGGAGGATAGCAGTGACCCCCCGGCTGCTGCTCTGGAGGAGAAGAGCGCCCTGTACTTGGAGCAGATGAGGAAGTTCTGACCTGCAGGTGCACATGGTGCTGGTGGAGAGAAGCATGCTGAAAGGTGAGGGTCCGTGGCTCTCTCTCTCTCTCCCCCTGCCTAATGTGTAAAAAGGGGGACTCTGCCTGCCTTATGTGTAAAAAGAGGGACCCTGCCTAATGTGTAAAAAATGGTGACTCTGCCTGTGTAATGTGTAAAAAAGGGGGACTCCGCTGCTGTAATGTGTAAAAAGGGGGACTCTGCTGCCTAATGTGTAAAAAAGGGGACTCTGTCTGCCATACTGTGTAAAAAAAAAAGGACACTGCCTGCTGTACTGTGTAAAAAAAGGGGGTCTCTGCCTGCCGTACTGTGTAAAACGGGACTCTGCCTGCCGTACTGTTTAAAAGGGGACTCTGCTTGCCGTAATGTGTAAAAGGGGACTCTGCCTGCCGTACTGTGTAAAAGGGGCTCTACCTGGTGTAATGTGTGTAAGTGGCACTAATGTGCAGCATAATTTGAATAATGGAGACTTCTGTACAGCGTAATATGAATTGGTATTATTTTTTGGCTATGCCCCTGTCTCATGAAGTCACACCCCTATATTTTTGGCGCTATGCTGTTTCTTGCACACAGCGCTAAAATGTCTAGTTACGGCAACTGGCCCAGGCACCAGTTTATTTGCACATTCTGGCCTTTATTGAATCCCCAGCCATCCAGATCTCCTCCCTCATACACTCTGACCCCCATCACAGGCTCTGGCCGTGTCACTACTCCCCTTCCTGACCAGAGAGCCACAAATGCATTTCTTCTGCTGCCTGTCTGGCGACGCTACTGAAATAGGGGTTTATTACTGATGAAGCGCCACAAAGCATCTGCAGCACAGAAGAATAGCGTCAGAATGACAGAGCATGAAGATAGCATTACAGTAACATCGCCTGGTAGGAGACAGCGGCGCAAGGGGAAGGCTGTGCTTACTCTGACGCTACCGTCAGCTGCCGCAGGTATATAACACATGTATATGTTATTTCATACACACATAAAAAATGTAGGATTATGACGGCGTTAAACAGTCATTTAAGGGGCTTGTTGACTGGTTTGAAGCTACAGTATGTAGTAGTTTCAGATGGGCATTTAAGTGTATGTGAGGAGACACATGGGGAGCTCAAAAGCATAAACTGCGATGGGACCCAGAAAAACTGAAGTAGGACCCCAATTCTTTAAAGTAAGGGGTCCCTGGGACCCACATATTTTTTCGCTCAGTGCGATCACTGGTATCAGTGTTATTACAGTGTGATGAAACTCATTGGGTCTGACCACACAGAAGCCAGTTACATGAAGAATAACTCTGCACCAGTTTCTGTGAGCTAATGTGATGGCAGAGAGTTCTGTGGAGCATTGGACACCTTGGGGCAGAACGTAGTGGAGAGACCAGTTCTAGTTTAGTATCTGGGGCCTTATTCAGTATGGATCGCATCTGAGATGCGATCGCATACTGCCGATTTTAAGAGGAGTGCGCACGCGCAGTGACCGATTTGCTTGATAGGCAGAGGCGTTCACGGGGTGGCGACATGGTGTTGCGGGGCATCGCAAACGGGCGGGTTCAGGTCACCGAGTGATGTCACAACATGGTGGTGGTGTACCTGCCTTCGCAGCTAGGCTGCGCAGGCAGGGGGCTACCCTTGTTTTCCGGGGGTCAACGATGCAGTCCTAATTGAACTGCATTCTCATTGCTGGACGGCCATTTGCATGCTGGGGGGCCTTGCCATGTGCTGAGAGGACCCCAGCATGCGATCGCAAGCAGCAAAACTGCAAATGATGCTAAATAGGGTCCTTGGTACATAGCATCACAAAACTAATATGGTGGCTTAGGAAGCCTGACAAGCAAACATAGAGAGGGCGGGTGCTTCCCCCGTGATCATAACTGAATTGCGATCGCATCGCGGGGCTGCGCCACACCTGCAGGGCGTCACCCAGCATGTGATTTCAGTAGTCTCAGATTTTGCTAAATTGTAAAATCTGCGACCATCTGTGAATAACCCCCTTAGCCGTTTGTTTTGCTTTGGAAACACACATTACCTTCAAAACTTCAATACCACAAAGAATGATACTGTCATAGACACTATGGGGTAAATTAACTAAGATGGGAGATCTATTTAAGATGGGATGTTGCTGATAGCAAACAAACAGATTCCATGTATTATCTTCTAGAAGGTTCTAGATAAATTAAAAGTAGAATCTGTTCGATTGCTATGGGCAACAACCCATCTTAGGGGGTCATTCCAACCTGATCGCACACTGCTGTTTTTTGCAGCGGTGCGAACAGGTCTGAACAGCGCATGCGTGCGGGCCACAATGTGCAGGCGTGCCATTGCCTGGAAGACCCCACCTTACGAGTAGAGTGGGCCTTAACAGAACTTGGACACAGCAATCCTGCCATAGGATAAGCGTGCTGGATAGTGAACCTAATCCAGCGAGAGATCGTCTGCTTAGAAGCAGGACACCCAATTTTCTTGGGATCATATAGGACAAACAGAGAGTCTGACTTTCTGTGACGAGAAGTTCTCTTCACATATATCCTCAGAGCCCTCACAACATCCAAGGACTTTGATGTAATAGAGTAGTCAGTAGCCACTGGCACCACAATAGGTTGGTTGATATGAAATGCCGACACAACCTTCGGAAGAAACTGCTGACGTGTCCGGAGCTCAGCTCTATCTTCGTGGAAGATCAAGTAAGGGCTTTTACAGGATAAAGCCCCCAATTCGGACACACGTCTAGCAGAAGCTAAGGCCAACAACGTAACAGCCTTCCATGTAAGAAATCTGACCTCAACCTCCTGTAGAGGCTCAAACCAATCCGACTGGTGAACTGCAACACCACGTTAAGGTCCCAAGGCACCGTAGGCGTTACAAAGGGAGCTTGGATGTACAGAACTCCCTTCAAAAAGGTCTGAACCTCAGGGAGGGCAGCCAATTGTTTATGGAAGAAAATGGATAGAGCCGAAATCTGGACCTTCACAGATCCCAAACTCAGGCCCATATCCACACCTGCTTGCAGGAAGAGGAGAAAACGTCCAAGTTGAAACTCCACCATAGGAAACTTCTTGGACTTACACCAAGAGACATATTTCTTCCAAATACGATGGTAATGTTTAGACGTTAACCCTGTCCTAGCCTGTACCAGGGTAGGAATGACCTTCTTCAGAATGCCCTAGCGAGTAAGTATCAGGCGCTCAACCTCCATGCCATCAAACGTAGCCGCGGTAAGTCTTGATAGGCGAACGGCCCCTGCTGCAGCAGGTCTTCCCGAAGAGGAAGAGGCCTCGGCTCTTCCTGCATGAGATTCAGAAGGTCCGCGTACCAAGCCCACCTTGGCCAGTCTAGAGCAATGAGGATCGCTTGAACTCTTGTTCTCCTTACGAGCTTTAGAACTCTTGGAATGAGTGGGAGTGATGGAAACACGTACACTGACTGGAACACCCACGGAGACACCAGGGCATCCACTGCCACTCCCTCGACCTGTAACAATAGCATTGAAGCTTCTTGTTGAGACGAGAGGCCATCATGTCTATTTGGGGTAACCCCCAAAGGTCTGTTATTTTCTTGAACACTTCCGGATGGATCCCCACTCCCCTGGAGGAAGTCTGCTTCCCAGTTGTTTACTCCCAGAATGAAGATTGCAGAGAGCGCCAACGCGTATTTTTCCGCCCAGAGGATGATTCTTGTCACCTCTGACATTGCAGCTCTGCTTTTCGTTCCGCCCTGTCGGTTTATGTAAGCCACTGTCGTTATATTATTCGACTGTACTTGAATGGCCCGATTTCTTAGAAGATGGGCCGCCTGAAGAAGACCGTTGTAGACGGCTCTTAGTTCCAGGATGTTGATGGGCAGGCCGGCTTCCAGACTTGACCACCTTCCTTTGAAAGTTACTCCTTGAGTGACTGCTCCTCAGCCCCGAAGGCTCGTATCCGTGGTTAGAAGGACCCATTCCTGAATCCCGAACCTGCGGCCTTCCAGAAGGTGAGGTAATTGTAGCCACCAGAGGATCGAAATCCTGGCCTTCGGCGACAGACGTATTCTCTGGTGAATGTGGAGATGAGATCCTGACCACTTGTCCAGGAGATCCAGTTGGAAGGCCCGAACGTGGAAACTCCCATACTGGAGAGCCTCGTAAGAGGCCACCATCTTCCTCAACAGGCGAATGCATTGATGAACCGTCACCCGGGCTGGCTTCAGGACATCCCGGATCATTGTTTGTATCACAAACGCCTTTTCCTGCAGAAGAAACACCCTCTGCACTTCTGTGTCTAGGATCATTCCCAGAAAGGACAACCTCTGGGTTGGTTCCAAATGTGACTTTGGAAGGTTCAGAATCCAACCGTGGATCTTGAGGAGGCGGGTCATGAGAACAATGGACTGCAGCAGCTTCTCCTTGGACGATGCCTTTATCAGCAGATCGTCCAGATATGGAATGATGTTCACCCCTTGTTTGCGGAGGAGAACCATCATCTCTGCCATCACCTTGTTAAACACACTCGGTGCTGTGGAGAGGCCGAATGGCAGGGCCTGGAACTGGAAATGACAGTACAGTAATGCGAAACGGAGATAAGGCTGATGCGGCAGCCAGATCGGAATGTGGAGGTACGCATCCTTGATATCCAGGGATACCAGGAATTTCCCCTCTTCCAGACTTGATATCACCGCCCTGAGAGACTCCATTTAGAACTTGAACTCCCTTAGAAAGGGGTTAAATGATTTTAGGTTCAGAATGGGTACGACCGAACCATCCGGTTTCGGTACCATGAAAAGGTTCGAACAGTAACCTGTGGTTTGTGAATGAGGAGGAACTGGCACAATGACCCGTGCCTCCACCAACTTTTGGACAGCTTCCTGTAGGACAGTACTGTCTGCCAGCAGAGCTGGTAAGCCTAATTTGAAAAAACGATGAGGAGGGAGACTTTGAAATTCGAGCCTGTATCCCTTGGATACAATATCTATCACCCAGGGATCCAGGCTGGACAATACCCAGACGTGACTGAATTGTCTGAGTCTCGCTCTCACTGGCCCCACCTCCAGGCCCCGCGGTCCACCGTCATGCGGAGGACTTTGGCGTACCTGAAGCAGGCTTTTGTTCCTGGGAACCTGCAGCGGCAGGTTTCTTGGACTTAACTCGACCTCCCCTAAAGAAGGTATTGGACGGTCTGGCCTTTCTAGGCTTGTTAGGCTGAAAGGACTGTGTTGCTGATGAAGAGAAGGATTTCTTCGGAGAAGGTGCAGCTGAGGGAAGAAACAGGGACTTACCCGCTGTAGCCGTGGATATCCATGCGTCTAAAGCTTCCCCAAAGAGAGCCTGACCTGTATAGGGTAGGGACTTCGCACTCTTTCTGGATTTCGCGTCGGCCGACCACTGGCGCAGCCACAGTCCCCGACGAGCTGAAACAGACATGGAAGAGATTCCCACAGCCATGGAACCCAGGACTTTCATGGATTCTACTATAAAAACCTGCTGAATCGTGAATGTTGCGTAACAATAATTCAACATCACCCTTATCCATCGTATCCAAATCCTCTAGTAAGGTAGCCGACCACTTTACTATCGCCTTTGCAATCTATGCACTAGCAATAGTGGGACGTAATATGGCCCCTGAAGAAGTGTACATTGATTTAAGTGTGTTATCAATTTTTCGATCAGCCAGCTCCTTTAAGGCGATAGATCCTGGAACAGGTAAAACCACTTCTTAGAGAGTCTGGACACAGATGCGTCAACAATTGGCAGGTTTTCCCATTTTTTCCTATCCTCCTCAGGGAAAGGAAACGCCACCTGTACCCTTTTAGGGATCTGGAATTTTTTCTCAGGGTTTTCCCATGCTTTCTCGAATATAGCATTCCATTGACGCAGGGAAGGTTAGCGAGGCTTTTTTATTTTCAGTGAAAAAAGCCTCCTCAACCTGCTCAGGTGTGGTCTTATTAATATGTAACAAATCCCTGCCTCTATCATCAATTGCACCCCCTTTACAAGAGATGCAGACCCCCGCAACACAACCCCATCACCGTCTCTGGTGTCAGAATCGGTATCCGTGTCATCCTGCGTGACATGTACAAGCGCACGTTTGTGGCGGTATATAGCGGAGCGTCCTGAGGTACCAGAATCGGGCCATACTGCCATAGAGTTCTGTAACACCTGGGTTGCAGGTTCATTACTTGCAACACCGTCAGAAATCTGAGAAATCAAAGATTTGATAGAGGAAAACCACTCAGGCTCCGTTGCTGGTATCTGTGCTAAACCAGTGCTATCTTGATTACATGGAATGGGATTATCCTGGGAGGACAAATCCTCTGCAGCATATGACACAGTGTCCCTGGACATAGCTAAAGGAGACCACCAAACATTCCACACACACACACAGGGGAGGGCAGACAGAGTTTCCACCCCAAGAATGGCAAGATAGACACAGACAGTGGTGGATTTAGGGGAGGGGGGCACCAAGGCACGTGCACCCCCTGTCATTTTTAGTAGATTTTTGCATTTTCTTTTTTGTGCGCACGGCGGGGCACGGCGAGCACTTCCAACATGATGAGGCTGCTGCAGCTGCTGCTGGTCCAGGATTGGCTCCCTCGAGAAACGTGACATGCAGTCAGTCAGTGCATGTCACGTTTCTGTGCAGAGGAGCCGAGCAGGAGGAGGTCCCAGCTTCAGCCCGCCGCCGCCGTCGCTACTGAGGGACAACACCATCAAGTCAAAAGGTACAGGAGCAAGGCGTTATGATTGCGTCATCTTGATTCTACCCAACGCTATATAAACCTACAATTCTGAGTTTACGGCACTTGGAGACGTGAACTCACAGAGCCTGAAAGTCGGGTAAAATATCAGCATAGCAGGCGCCAGCGAAGCGCCGTTCCCGCAGCCCGAGACCGTCTCACATATCATTGAACTTTCCCGTATGACAACCATCGGTGCAAGCTACACGTAAGGCTCCAGCGTGGAGCTGTTTTCTTGCACAACATTGTCTTCTTTGCCAAGTGGTAACGTATTGAGGATATCCAATACATAACAACATATGAATATGCTACCTACTACATGGGTGTGAATTTAGCTGGTAATTTTTTATCCAATATATGGACTGATTTTTCATTAATTTTTTATTTTTATTTTTATATATTTTTTATTCTATTCTGTGCACAGAAGTTTATCTAAGATCCACCTCCTATAGTTAGGCAAGATATTTGTAAATTATTTTTATTTGACCGGTCTGAAGTGTATTCTACATATATATTATTAAATAATAAAAAATATACATAATATAATAAATTATTTATTTGTTTTTCATTGAACTCTGAGCCATATCATAACATTTATAGCGCAGGAGGGGATTAGTTTGTAATTCTGAGTTTGGGAAAGTGGGGGTCTCGGCCACAATGATGGAATGAATCGTGTCATTAAGTTGCACGGACCACCCACTTCACCTGTGACCTGTCATCAAATGGCAACGGCAGATTCCGAGAGACTTGCCTTCTCTTCCCGGAAACTAGGAGAGGAATCTCCTGGAAGTTCCTGGAGAGTAGGCAAGTCCTGGCGGCTTGAATGACCATGGTGACCCAGGTTACAGCTGTCATGAGATAACCAACAATGGTGGGTTGGTAGAAAAGTGTGCTGTGGTTGGCTACAATATAGCTGAATATGTATACTGCTGGGTTGTGTCCTATTTAGCATCTTAGATGACGGCTAGAAGACCAAGTACCAGGCTACAGATTGGCGTTAGGATTCTGTAGGGTAGAGGTCTGCCACACACTCACAGATAAACTACAGATTGGCATTAGGGTTCTGAAGGTTAGAGGTCTGCCACACACTCACAGATTAGCTACAGATTGGCGTTAGGGATCTGCAGTTTAGAGGTCTGCCGGGTGGTCTTCAGTTTGCCGGCGGCCGGGCTCCCGATGACCAGCATACCGCCGCCAGAGTCCCGACCGCCGGCAAACCGACAGCTTTTCTCCCTCTTGGGGGTCCATGACCCCCCTGGAGGGAGAATAGATAGCGTGGCGTGCGTAGTGGCCGCAGCGTGGTGAGTGCAGCGAGCCTGCAAGGGGCTCATTTGCGCTCACCCAGCTGTCGGTAAGACAGCGGTCGGGATTCCGGCGCCGGTATGCTGGCCGCCGGGAGCCCGACCTAGTGTTCACTCTAGGAATTTTTTAGGGCAGGGTGCTGATCACGGGTAGGGCACATTTTTCATTCGGGAGGGCACATTTTTCGTTCGGGAGGGCACATTTTTCAATTAGAAGGGCAAAATTAGGTACATACTATAATGCTTGGTCCTCCCATTCCCACATGATAAAGAATGGGCAGTGCGCGCCAAAGGCGAAAATTTAGGGGCGTTGTTTTTCGTGGGGTTAGGGGCATGGCCACATAATAGTGGCAATTCACATTACACCACACAATAGTGCAGCTAATTAGAGATGAGCGGGTTCGGTTTCTCTGAATCCGAACCCGCCAGAACTTCATGTTTTTTTTCACGAGTCCGAGCGACTCGGATCTTCCCGCCTTGCTCGGTTAACCCGAGCGCGCCCGAACGTCATCATGACGCTGTCGGATTCTCGCGAGGCTCGGATTCTATCGCGAGACTCGGATTCTATATAAGGAGCCGCGCGTCGCCGCCATTTTCACACGTGCATTGAGATTGATAGGGAGAGGACGTGGCTGGCGTCCTCTCCGTTTAGACACTTGATTTACTAATTTTGGGGAGCATTAGGAGTACTCAGTAGTGTACAGTGCAAAGTTTTGCTGATAGTGACCAGTGACCACCACTTTTATTTATAATCCGTTCTCTGCCTGAAAAAAGCGATACACAGCACACAGTGACTCAGTCACATACATACCATATCTGTGTGCACTGCTCAGGCTCAGGCCAGTGTGCTGCATCATCTATATATTATATATCTGTCTGACTGCTCAGCTCACACAGCTTATAATTGTGGGGGAGACTGGGGAGCACTACTGCAGTGCCAGTTATAGGTTATAGCAGGAGCCAGGAGTACATAATCTCCTATATAATAGCCCTATTCTGTGATCTTGTGATTCATTTGCTAACGCTGGGCGGAGTCACAGCAGTGGGCGGAGTTAGTCAAATGAGTCACAGATCTGGCCAAATCTATAGGACACTAGGAGCAGCTGCAGAAGCAGATAGTATGGACATGGCACAGGCAGGGTGCATACCTCCCAGCTTTCACACACACACACTCACACACACACGCACACACACACACACACACACACACACACACACACGGCGAAAAGGGGGCGTGGCTTCGCGGGAGGGCCCCCGTTTTCGTCAGTGAGGGGGCATGCCCAGCGCTCTGTGAGCTGCTGGCATGCCCCCAGGGGCTGATTATGAGTCCGGGGGGCACAGGGTACTTGAGACAGGGGAGCCCTATCTCATTGCTGTGCCTGCTGTGGGTTGGGGGCGTGGCCTAATCGCGGGACGCGAGGCCACGCCCCATTATGCAAATTCCGGGATTTTTTTTTTATTATTTATTTTTATGGTATTTTGGCCCCTCAGCTAGAGGTAAATCCAGAGGAGGTGGTCGCTCCCCCCTACACACCCGCACAGGCAGAAGAAATCAGGGAGACTGCTGCCTCCCTGCAACACCACAGACCTGCCAATACGCAGCAGCGTGTGCTGACTGTAGCACAATGCTGCCGCTGTTGCTGGCAGGACGGGGGAGCTTCTGAGCTGGGACAGAGCTACTCCAGCCAGGGGGCCCCCCAAAACTGTGGGGCCAACGGTGCGTACCGCCTGCCCCCCCCCCTTAATCCGGCTCTGCTGCTGGAACCCCCCCCTTAATCCGTACCCCCTGATGCCCCCTCTCCCTCTGTCTCCACTATTCACCGCTGATCTGCTAAGCAGAACAGCGAGTACAGGAGCTTTCCAACTGCTCCCCCCCCCCCCCCACCGCAGGACACTGCGACCCGCGGGTGGGACAGCGGGACAGACCCCAAAAAATGGGACTGTCCCGCGAAAATTGGGACATTTGGGAGGTATGGGGGTGTGTGAGGGGGTATGCCATACTTGACCCCCACATCAGCATACTCAGCAGGGTCTCTCTGGCAGGGAGGAGCGTCACATTCTGGCACACTCCACGCTTCTTAGCTGTAGTTTTGTGGGTCACCAGCCGCTGTGCACTTTCCGTACTGCCTCTGTTATCTCCAGCCCCTGCGACCCCACCGCTAGCTGCAGCGCTGCCACCCGCAGTGAGTTGCGCCCAGCTCCTTCACACACTTTAGCCGGCGGGTAGCGCTGCATCAGCGTCTCCTGGGAGCTAACCAGTCACTCCCAGTCTCCCCTTACCATAGTGCCCAGCAGCCGTGAGGTCCGCGCCACGTGCATGCTATGACCCCCTCCTCCCTCCAGCCGCAGCATCTCCTGGGGGCTAACCAGTCACTCCCAGTCTCACCTTACCACAGTGCCCGGCAGCTGCGCGAGGTCTGCAGTGTGTGACTGAGGAGGGGGGGAGTGATGCGGACGGGCAGAGGAAGCAGGAATACAGCCTAAGAGAGTCAGCCATGCCAAGTCTCCACCAGCAGCAGATGCCAACAGGTTGGAGTGGAACAGCAGCAGCCAGCAGCAGTGACTCCGGTAAGACACATCTGTCTGTCACCACTGTTCTGTCCCTAATACCAATCTCTCCCGTGCCCTGGGTTCTGTCATGTCCCTGTAACCCCTGGCCTTGACCTGCCACCCTTATCCTGGCCCTTTCACCCTTATCCTGGCCCTTTCACCCTTATCCTGGCCCTGTCACCCTTATGCTGGCCCTGCTACCCCTATCCTGGCCCTGTCACCCCTGTGCTTGCCCTGTCAACCCTATACTGGCCCTGACACCCCTGTCCTGGTCCTGCCGCCCCTACACTGACCCTGTCACCCCTATCCTGTCCCTGTCATTTCTGTCCTGGCCCCGTCGCCCATGTCCTGGCCCCATCACCCCTGTCCTGGCCCCGTCACCCCTGTTCTGACCCTGTCACCCCTGTTCTGACCCTGTCACCCCTGTCCTGGCCCAGTCAACCCTGTTCTGACCCTGTCACCCCTGTCCTGGCCCTGTTACTGCATACCCTCCAACTACCTTTTTGGCAGGTACAGTACCCGCAGCACCTCCAGACCTCTCCCCAATGCACCACACCTCCGCACCTTCCCCTCCACCACATGCGGCACTCCACCCCTCCCCCACATGCTGTGCCTCCAGACCCCCTACACCACCCGCGGCTCCCACTCCTCCGCCCCTTCACCACCCCCAGCAATCTCCAGGCCAACTCCACCATTCAACCCCCTTAAATGTCTCCCCCACACCTGCCCCCCTCCACCCGCAGCATCTGCAGACACCCTCCTCCATCCGCGGTCCCCCCCTCACCCACCCCTCCCCCACCAATGGCACCCCCGCACCTGCCCCACCACCACCTGCAGCACCTCCGGACCTCCTTCCCCATCTGCCGCAACACCCGTACCTGCCCCTCCCCTACCCATGGCGCCTACGGACCCCTACCCCACCAGTGGCACTCCCGCCCCTTCCCATCCCACAGCACCTCCGGAACCCTTCACCCATCTGCAACATCCCCACACCTGCCCCTCCCCCACCCATGGCACCCCTGCCCCTCCCCCACCTGCAGTGCCTCCGGACCCCTCCCCCATCTGCATCCCCCACTCCTCTGCCCCTCCCCCACCCACAGCACCTCCCAACCCTTCCCCATCCGGGCCCCACCCCCACTTCCGCCCCCCCTCCTTCCGCAGCATCTACAGACACCATCCGTAGTACCCCCCGCACCCGCTACATTCTGTACATTGTGGCCTGCAGGTGCTGTTCACGCCGTTGCAAGGGGCTGCGCCTCCTTCACCATCGCACACCCTTTCATTGTGCAATATTTAACCACTAACAAAGGAATGCAGGTGATACTCCATATAACACAAATATTGAACCCCAGAAAGGCATGCAAGGGTTAAGGGGGCGTAGCCCCTTGCGACGGTGTGAAGAGCGCCCGTAGGGCGCGATGAAGCACCTAGTATTATATTAAAATTAAACAGTGCACACTTTTGCTGCAGGAGTGCCACTGCCAGTGTGACTAGTGACCAGTGACCTGACCACCAGTATATAATATTAGTAGTATACTATCTCTTTATCAACCAGTCTATATTAGCAGCAGACACAGTACAGTGCGGTAGTTCACGGCTGTGGCTACCTCTGTGTCGGCACTCGGCAGCCCGTCCATAATTGTATATACCAGTGACCTAACCGTGGTTTTTTTTTCTTTCTTTATACATACATACTAGTTACGAGTATACTATCTCTTTATCAACCAGTCTATATATTAGCAGCAGACACAGTACAGTGCGGTAGTTCACGGCTGTGGCTACCTCTGTGTCGGCACTCCGCAGCCCGTCCATAATTGTATATACCAGTGACCTAACCGTGGTTTTTTTTTCTTTCTTTATACATACATACTAGTTACGAGTATACTATCTCTTTATCAACCAGTCTATATATTAGCAGCAGACACAGTACAGTGCGGTAGTTCACGGCTGTGGCTACCTCTGTGTCGGCACTCGGCAGCCCGTCCATAATTGTAATATACCACCTAACCGTGGTTTTTTTTTCTTTCTTTATACATACAATACTAGTTACGAGTATACTATCTCTTTATCAACCAGTCTATATATTAGCAGCAGACACAGTACAGTGCGGTAGTTCACGGCTGTGGCTACCTCTGTGTCGGCACTCGGCGCAGCCCGTCCATAATTGTATATACCAGTGACCTAACCGTGGTTTTTTTTTCTTTCTTTATACATACATACTAGTTACGAGTATACTATCTCTTTATCAACCAGTCTATATATTAGCAGCAGACACAGTACAGTGCGGTAGTTCACGGCTGTGGCCTCCTCTGTGTCGGCACTCGGCAGCCCGTCCATAATTGTATATACCAGTGACCTAACCGTGGTTTTTTTTTCTTTCTTTATACATACATACTAGTTACGAGTATACTATCTCTTTATCAACCAGTCTATATATTAGCAGCAGACACAGTACAGTGCGGTAGTTCACGGCTGTGGCTACCTCTGTGTCGGCACTCGGCAGCCCCGTCCATAATTGTATATACCAGTGACCTAACCGTGGTTTTTTTTTCTTTCTTTATACATAACATACTAGTTACGAGTATACTATCTCTTTATCAACCAGTCTATATATTAGCAGCAGACACAGTACAGTGCGGTAGTTCACGGCTGTGGCTACCTCTTGTGTCGGCACTCCGCAGCCCGTCCATAATTGTATATACCAGTGACCTAACCGTGGTTTTTTTTTCTTTCTTTATACATACATACTAGTTACGAGTATACTATCTCTTTATCAACCAGTCTATATATTAGCAGCAGACACAGTACAGTGCGGTAGTTCACGGCTGTGGCCTACCTCTGTGTCGGCACTCGGCAGCCCGTCCATAATTGTATATACCACCTAACCGTGGTTTTTTTTCTTTCTTTATAACATACATACTAGTTACGAGTATACTATCTCTTTATCAACCAGTCTATATATTAGCAGCAGACACAGTACAGTGCGGTAGTTCACGGCTGTGGCTACCTCTGTGTCGGCACTCGGCAAGCACCGTCCATAATTGTATATACCACCTAACCGTGGTTTTTTTTTCTTTCTTTATACATACATACTAGTTACGAGTATACTATCTCTTTATCAACCCAGTCTATATATTAGCAGCAGACACAGTACAGTGCGGTAGTTCACGGCTGTGGCTACCTCTGTGTCGGCACTCGGCAGCCCGTCCATAATTGTATACTAGTATCCAATCCATCCATCTCCATTGTTTACCTGAGGTGCCTTTTAGTTGTGCCTATTAAAATATGGAGAACAAAAATGTTGAGGTTCCAAAATTAGGGAAAGATCAAGATCCACTTCCACCTCGTGCTGAAGCTGCTGCCACTAGTCATGGCCGAGACGATGAAATGCCAGCAACGTCGTCTGCCAAGGCCGATGCCCAATGGCATAGTACAGAGCATGTCAAAACTAAAAAACACCAAATATCAGTAAAAAAAGGACTCCAAAACCTAAAATAAAATTGTCGGAGGAGAAGCGTAAACTTGCCAATATGCCATTTACCACACGGAGTGGCAAGGAACGGCTGAGGCCCTGGCCTATGTTCATGGCTAGTGGTTCAGCTTCACATGAGGATGGAAGCACTCAGCCTCTCGCTAGAAAACTGAAAAGACTCAAGCTGGCAAAAGCACCGCAAAGAACTGTGCGTTCTTTGAAATCCCAAATCCACAAGGAGAGTCCAATTGTGTCGGTTGCGATGCCTGACCTTCCCAACACTGGACGTGAAGAGCATGCGCCTTCCACCATTTGCACGCCCCCTGCAAGTGCTGGAAGGAGCACCCGCAGTCCAGTTCCTGATAGTCAGATTGAAGATGTCAGTGTTGAAGTACACCAGGATGAGGAGGATATGGGTGTTGCTGGCGCTGGGGAGGAAATTGACCAGGAGGATTCTGATGGTGAGGTGGTTTGTTTAAGTCAGGCACCCGGGGAGACACCTGTTGTCCGTGGGAGGAATATGGCCGTTGACATGCCAGGTGAAAATACCAAAAAAATCAGCTCTTCGGTGTGGAGGTATTTCACCAGAAATGCGGACAACAGGTGTCAAGCCGTGTGTTCCCTTTGTCAAGCTGTAATAAGTAGGGGTAAGGACGTTAACCACCTCGGAACATCCTCCCTTATACGTCACCTGCAGCGCATTCATAATAAGTCAGTGACAAGTTCAAAAACTTTGGGTGACAGCGGAAGCAGTCCACTGACCAGTAAATCCCTTCCTCTTGTAACCAAGCTCACGCAAACCACCCCACCAACTCCCTCAGTGTCAATTTCCTCCTTCCCCAGGAATGCCAATAGTCCTGCAGGCCATGTCACTGGCAAGTCTGACGAGTCCTCTCCTGCCTGGGATTCCTCCGATGCATCCTTGCGTGTAACGCCTACTGCTGCTGGCGCTGCTGTTGTTGCCGCTGGGAGTCGATGGTCATCCCAGAGGGGAAGTCGTAAGCCCACTTGTACTACTTCCAGTAAGCAATTGACTGTTCAACAGTCCTTTGCGAGGAAGATGAAATATCACAGCAGTCATCCTACTGCAAAGCGGATAACTGAGTCCTTGACAACTATGTTGGTGTTAGACGTGCGTCCGGTATCCGCCGTTAGTTCACAGGGAACTAGACAATTTATTGAGGCAGTGTGCCCCCGTTACCAAATACCATCTAGGTTCCACTTCTCTAGGCAGGCGATACCGAGAATGTACACGGACGTCAGAAAAAGACTCACCAGTCTCCTAAAAAATGCAGTTGTACCCAATGTCCACTTAACCACGGACATGTGGACAAGTGGAGCAGGGCAGGGTCAGGACTATATGACTGTGACAGCCCACTGGGTAGATGTATGGACTCCCGCCGCAAGAACAGCAGCGGCGGCACCAGTAGCAGCATCTCGCAAACGCCAACTCTTTCCTAGGCAGGCTACGCTTTGTATCACCGCTTTCCAGAATACGCACACAGCTGAAAACCTCTTACGGCAACTGAGGAAGATCATCGCGGAATGGCTTACCCCAATTGGACTCTCCTGTGGATTTGTGGCATCGGACAACGCCAGCAATATTGTGTGTGCATTAAATATGGGCAAATTCCAGCACGTCCCATGTTTTGCACATACCTTGAATTTGGTGGTGCAGAATTTTTTTTAAAACGACAGGGGCGTGCAAGAGATGCTGTCGGTGGCCAGAAAAATTGCGGACACTTTCGGCGTACAGGCACCACGTACAGAAGACTGGAGCACCACCAAAAACTACTGAACCTGCCCTGCCATCATCTGAAGCAAGAAGTGGTAACGAGGTGGAATTCAACCCTCTATATGCTTCAGAGGTTGGAGGAGCAGCAAAAGGCCCATTCAAGCCTATACAATTGAGCACGATATAGGAGATGGAATGCACCTGTCTCAAGTGCAGTGGAGAATGATTTCAACGTTGTGCAAGGTTCTGATGCCCTTTGAACTTGCCACACGTGAAGTCAGTTCAGACACTGCCAGCCTGAGTCAGGTCATTCCCCCTCATCAGGCTTTTGCAGAAGAAGCTGGAGGCATTGAAGAAGGAGCTAAAAGGGAGCGATTCCGCTAGGCATGTGGGACTTGTGGATGCAGCCCTTAATTCGCTTAACAAGGATTCACGGGTGGTCAATCTGTTGAAATCAGAGCACTACATTTTGGCCACCGTGCTCGATCCTAGATTTAAAGCCTACCTTGGATCTCTCTTTTCCGGCAGACACAGGTCTGCTGGGGTTGAAAGACCTGCTGGTGACAAAATTGTCAAGTCAAGCGGAACGCGACCTGTCAACATCTCCTCCTTCACATTCTCCCGCAACTGGGGGTGCGAGGAAAAGGCTCAGAATTCCGAGCCCACCCGCTGGCGGTGATGCAGGGCAGTCTGGAGCGACTGCTGATGCTGACATCTGGTCCGGACTGAAGGACCTGACAACGATTACGGACATGTCGTCTACTGTCACTGCATATGATTCTCTCAACATTGATAGAATGGTGGAGGATTATATGAGTGACCGCATCCAAGTAGGCACGTCACACAGTCCGTACTTATACTGGCAGGAAAAAGAGGCAATTTGGAGGCCCTTGCACAAACTGGCTTTATTCTACCTAAGTTGCCCTCCCACAAGTGTGTACTCCGAAAGAGTGTTTAGTGCCGCCGCTCACCTTGTCAGCAATCGGCGTACGAGGTTACATCCAGAAAATGTGGAGAAGATGATGTTCATTAAAATGAATTATAATCAATTCCTCCGCGGAGACATTGACCAGCAGCAATTGCCTCCACAAAGTACACAGGGAGCTGAGATGGTGGATTCCAGTGGGGACGAATTGATAATCTGTGAGGAGGGGGATGTACACGGTGATATATCGGAGGGTGAAGATGAGGTGGACATCTTGCCTCTGTAGAGCCAGTTTGTGCAAGGAGAGATTAATTGCTTCTTTTTTGGGGGGGGTCCAAACCAACCCGTCATATCAGTCACAGTCGTGTGGCAGACCCTGTCACTGAAATGATGGGTTGGTTAAAGTGTGCATGTCCTGTTTTGTTTATACAACATAAGGGTGGGTGGGAGGGCCCAAGGATAATTCCATCTTGCACCTCTTTTTTCTTTTCTTTTTCTTTGCATCATGTGCTGATTGGGGAGGGTTTTTTGGAAGGGACATCCTGCGTGACACTGCAGTGCCACTCCTAGATGGGCCCGGTGTTTGTGTCGGCCACTAGGGTCGCTAATCTTACTCACACAGCTACCTCATTGCGCCTCTTTTTTTCTTTGCGTCATGTGCTGTTTGGGGAGGGTTTTTTGGAAGGGACATCCTGCGTGACACTGCAGTGCCACTCCTAGATGTGCCCGGTGTTTGTGTCGGCCACTAGGGTCGCTAATCTTACTCACACAGCTACCTCATTGCGCCTCTTTTTTTCTTTGCGTCATGTGCTGTTTGGGGAGGGTTTTTTGGAAGGGACATCCTGCGTGACACTGCAGTGCCACTCCTAGATGGGCCCGGTGTTTGTGTCGGCCACTAGGGTCGCTAATCTTACTCACACAGTCAGCTACCTCATTGCGCCTCTTTTTTTCTTTGCGTCATGTGCTGTTTGGGGAGGGTTTTTTGGAAGGGCCATCCTGCGTGACACTGCAGTGCCACTCCTAGATGGGCCCGGTGTTTGTGTCGGCCACTAGGGTCGCTAATCTTACTCACACAGCTACCTCATTGCGCCTCTTTTTTTCTTTGCGTCATGTGCTGTTTGGGGAGGGTTTTTTGGAAGGGCCATCCTGCGTGACACTGCAGTGCCACTCCTAGATGGGCCCGGTGTTTGTGTCGGCCACTAGGGTCGCTAATCTTACTCACACAGCTACCTCATTGCACCTCTTTTTTTCTTTGCGTCATGTGCTGTTTGGGGAGGGTTTTTTGGAAGGGACATCCTGCGTGACACTGCAGTGCCACTCCTAGATGGGCCCGGTGTTTGTGTCGGCCACTAGGGTCGCTTATCTTACTCACACAGCGACCTCGGTGCAAATTTTAGGACTAAAAATAATATTGTGAGGTGTGAGGTATTCAGAATAGACTGAAAATGAGTGTAAATTATGGTTTTTGAGGTTAATAATACTTTGGGATCAAAATGACCCCCAAATTCTATGATTT
Source organism: Pseudophryne corroboree (assembly GCF_028390025.1). Classification (NCBI taxonomy): domain Eukaryota; kingdom Metazoa; phylum Chordata; class Amphibia; order Anura; family Myobatrachidae; genus Pseudophryne; species Pseudophryne corroboree. The sequence goes on from NC_086447.1 coordinate 889,489,738, forward strand.
AAGCTGTTTTTTAGTGTTTTTGGAAAAAAACACCCGAATCCAAAACACACCCGAATCCGACAAAAATAATTCGGTGAGGTTTTGCCAAAACGCGTTCGAACCCAAAACACGGCCGCGGAACCGAACCCAAATCCAAAACACAAAACCCGAAAAATTTCAGGCGCTCATCTCTACAGCTAATACACACTGCACCAGGTAGAACCTCCTATACACACTGCGACAGGTAGAGCACGTTATACATATTGCGCCATGCAGAGCACATTCTACACTTTGCGCCAGGCAGAGCACGTTATACACATTGCGCCAGGTAGAGAGCACTGAGACACACTGCACCAGGTAGAGAGCACTGAGACACACTGCACCAGGTAGAGAGCACTGAGACACACTGCACCAGGTAGAGAGCACTGAGACACACTGCACCAGGTAGAGAGCACCGAGAAACATTGCACCAGGTAGAGAGCACTGAGAAACATTGCACCAGGTAGAGAGCACCGAGAAACATTGCACCAGGTAGAGAGCACTGAGAAACATTGCACCAGGTAGAGAGCACCGAGAAACATTGCACCAGGTAGAGAGCACCGAGAAACATTGCACCAGGTAGAGAGCACTGAGAAACATTGCACCAGGTAGAGAGCACTGAGAAACATTGCACCAGGTAGAGAGCACCGAGAAACATTGCACCAGGTAGAGAGCACCGAGAAACATTGCACCAGGTAGAGAGCACCGAGAAACATTGCACCAGGTAGAGAGCACCGAGAAACATTGCACCAGGTAGAGAGCACCGAGAAACATTGCACCAGGTAGAGAGCACCGAGAAACATTGCACCAGGTAGAAAGCACTGAGACACATTGGAGGAGGAGGGGGGGGGGGGGTAGATGGTTCCGCACACACATAAGACAAGGGGTAGTGGGGCCACACACAGGGGGTTGGGGGGGGCAGGAGGGCACAAGGTGTCACACACACTGGGGGGGGGCGCACAAACCAGGGTGAGGGGGGTAAAGTGTGCCACACACAAAGGCTGGGGGTAAATGGGGTCACATGCAGGGGGTGGGGGCAGGATATGGCAATGCATTAAAATACATGTTCATTACTTTGTGTGTATCTACTTACTCACACTCTGGCAGCTGAGGGTCACACTCCGGTAGATGGGTACGCTGGCCAGTGGCACTGGCTGGTGGGAGATGGGGGCTGCCCGCGGGTGTCTGGCCATGCACACAGAGAGGAGGGAGGGCTGGGTTTGCCTCGGCGGGAGAGGCAAACCCAGCCCTCCTGTCTCTCGCAGAGGAGGGGAGATGCGGCGGCTGACAACTAAGGACGGACGAGGTGGGCGGGCGGGACGGACGAGGTGGGCGGGACAGATGGGGCGGTACAGACGGGGCGGGCCGCGGAGGTCTCTGTCTCTCATGCAGGGAGACAGTGTGACTGTGATTAAGCACACTGGATTACTGCAGTAATGTGTCCGGTGGCTTGGCGGGGTCCGGCGGGCAGCAAAGTGCGGGGCGGGAGGGCGCACACAAATGGGCAGGGCGGCATTCAGGTGTCTAAAAAAGGGGCAGGGCGCAGCGCCCTGTGAAAGACACCTAGAGTGAACACTACCGACCGCCGGCATAACATACTACACCCAGTCAGCCATACACTCAGATCAGTTACAGACTGGCTTTAGGGATCTGTAGGTTAGGTGTGCCATACACTCATGAAAGTGCCATATTAGGTAAAAACACACATGCAGTACAAAATAATATTAGAGATGTGCACCGGAAATTTTTCGGGTTTTGTGTTTTGGTTTTGGGTTCGGTTCCGTGGCCGTGTTTTGGGTTCGAACGCGTTTTGGCAAAACCTCACCGAATTTTTTTTGTCGGATTCGGGTGTGTTTTGGATTCGGGTGTTTTTTAAAAAAACAACTAAAAAACAGCTTAAATCATAGAATTTTGGGGTCATTTTGATCCCAAAGTATTATTAACCTCAATAACCATAATTTCCACTCATTTTCAGTCTATTCTGAACACCTCACACCTCACAATATTATTTTTAGTCCTAAAACTTGCACCGAGGTCGCTGGATGACTAAGCTCAGCGACCCAAGTGGCCGACACAAACACCTGGCCCATCTAGGAGTGGCACTGCAGTGTCACGCAGGATGGCCCTTCCAAAAAACACTCCCCAAACAGCACATAACGCAAAGAAAAAAAGAGGCGCAATGAGGTAGCTGTGTGAGTAAGCTAAGCGACCCTAGTGGCCGACACAAACACCTGGCCCATCTAGGAGTGGCACTGCAGTGTCAGGCCGGATGGCCCTTCCAAAAAATACTCCCCAAACAGCACATGACGCAAAGAAGAAAAAAAAAGAGGCGCAATGAGGTAGCTGTGTGACTAAGATAAGTAACCCTAGTGGCCGACACAAACACCTGGCCCATCTAGGAGTGGCACTGCAGTGTCACGCAGGATGGCCCTTCCAAAAAACACTCCCCAAACAGCACATGACGCAAAGAAAAATGAAAGAAAAAAGAGGTGCAAGATGGAATTGTCCTTGGGCCCTCCCACCCACCCTTATGTTGTATAAACAGGACATGCACACTTTAACCAACCCATCATTTCAGTGACAGGGTCTGCCACACGACTGTGACTGAAATGACAGGTTGGTTTGGACCCCCACCAAAAAAGAAGCAATTAATCTCTCCTTGCACAAACTGGCTCTACAGAGGCAAGATGTCCACCTCATCATCATCCTCCGATTCATCACCGTGTACATCCCCCTCCTCACAGATTATCAATTCGTACCCACTGGAATCCACCATCACAGCTCCCTGTGTACTTTGTGGAGGCAATTGCTGCTGGTGAATGTCTCCATGGAGGAATTGATTATAATTCATTTTAATGAACATCATCTTCTCCACATTTTCTGGAAGTAACCTCGTACGCCGATTGCTGACAAGGTGAGCGGCGGCACTAAACACTCTTTCGGAGTACACACTTGTGGGAGGGCAACTTAGGTAGAATAAAGCCAGTTTGTGCAAGGGCCTCCAAATTGCCTCTTTTTCCTGCCAGTATACGTACGGACTGTCTGACGTGCCTACTTGGATGCGGTCACTCATATAATCCTCCACCATTCTTTCAATGGGGAGAGAATCATATGCAGTGACAGTAGACGACATGTCCGTAATCGTTGGCAGGTCCTTC